>NC_083351.1:46683913-46988804 GCF_030254825.1 Meriones unguiculatus
CTGATCCCACTGAAGTCTCCCTTCACTCAGCCCAATCAACAACCTCAGCTCGCTCTTTCCAGGTTAGAAGTAGACCTCAGTTTTCTGGGAGGCTCCACCAGGATTGGCAGACATGCTGGGACCATGGGAAAGACTCCACCTGCTGAAGAATAAAAAGGACTCCGTCTCTTCGTGCAGAACTGAAAGTTCCACACAGCTCAGTCAAACACAGCACTGCCCGGGACTGCCCTGGGGAAGGGAAGCAAACGGAACAGCGGTGTTCTGTTATCCAACGGGGCACTACCATCCCCCAGCGACGCCCAAGAGTGAGCGTTCATGTAAAACCCTTCCCTTTAAGGCCACAACCAAAACATCCTAGCAGTTATAATGAGCACCAACACTGTCCCGTGCAGCACCTGACCCACCTGACATATGTCAGTTTCCATTTAGGCTAGGAAATTTCTGCAGGGTTAGAGATGTTTAAGTCTGGTTCACACATAGATGAAGTGGAGCTCAGAGGCCTGTGTAGGGTGGCACTTCCCACAGTCACACACTAGTCACAAACAGTGCCAAACTCAAACCGAAGTGACCTGTGCAAGACAGGCACTACTCAGCATTCCAGAAGACACTGGGGTGAGAGTTAAAGCAGAAAGCGCCCCGCCTCTGCTCACCATGACCAGGCCCAGGACACTCCAGTGTCTGTAACCTAGGGATAATTATAACCCCATTCCAGACTCTGACATACAGATGAGGCATTTGAATACATGCTTTCTTCTTTGATAAAGATGTTCATGTGAATGCAGGCACATGTGTATGTGCAGGTACATTGTATCTGCGGTTGCGCATGTGCTCAGGCAAATAAGGCTGTCCAGTCCCCTTTTGTGAAACAGGGTCTATTGCTCTTAGGGAAAAACCAAGTAAGATAGGCGGATCAGCAAGGCCCAGTAAGCTATGCGAGCACCGCCACATTTGGATTTTTTTTTTTTTTAATGTGGGATTCAGGGATAAAACTTAGGTTCTTAACTTGCAATGCAAGCACTACCAACTGAACCACATCTCTAAGTATGTGTGTATGTGGGCGTATGCGTTTTCAGGCACACATACATGCCATATGTGTCCAGTCGGGTACCCGAGAAGGCCAGGAGGGCATTAGATCCCCAGAGTGAGAGTTATACACAGTTGTGAGCTGCTCAACACGGGTGCTGGCAACAGATCTTGGTCCTCTGAAAGAGCCACATGCACTCTTAACCACTGGGCCATCTCTTTAGCCCCTGAAAAATCATCATTTATGAGCAAATAAAAGTATCTCCCTTCAGAAAGAATCCATGCTAGCAAGGCCTGAACACTTGACCTGTATGATTCATTATTCATCTAGTCCTTAACAAGCTCCTGAAGTTGAGGCCATATGACCATCAAACCAGACTTACTGAGGACCCACGAGGTTTTAGGGCCCTCTGCCAGATACTGGGGATATGGAAAGAATGGTAAGACTTTAAGAAATAGTCCCCTTAGAGCAAAAACTCAAAATGTTTGTATAGTGCCCCTCACCCAGACATGAGCAGCCATCATCCACAAAGACTTCTAGAAACAGTGGGAAATGCTAATCTGAGACATATAACTCATGGTGGACCACCATGTAGTTGCTAGGACTTGAACTCAGGACCTCTGAAAGAGCAGCCAGTCCTTTTAACCTCTGAGCCCCAATATTCTGCTTTTGTTGTTGATATTTTGGAACTGACAATGGGAACTAGAGCTGCCTTGTGAAAGTAACCTTTAATAATCAAAAGAATTATTTATACATGGCAAATATTAACCCATTCCATAGAGTACACACTAGTCACCTACTGAGACAAGTAAGACTAGTAAGATTGGCTAGAATATATTAAGATTAACACATTGCTAAAATATATCAAAATTTTAACTATATTGGTTTAAAATCTAGGTGTTTTTTTTTAATCTACAAGGCACAAAACTCTTGCTGTGGGTTCATAATCTCAAATACTTGGAATTTGTAGCAATTTTCTAGGAAATAACTCATGGGCTCATAGCTTTATCACTGAGTCTTAGACTTTGTCATCATAGTTGTATTTGCTCTCATTTTATCTGAGAAACTTGGAGCATTTTGTTAGTTTTTATTCCTGTTGATTTTTTTTATTTGTGACAAATCAAATGTATATATCAAGTTCTCGTGATGAAGTTTTGCTGATTTTTTCAAACTTTTAAGAGCCATTCCTCTGCTTATTAGTCAGCATTGCTGTGTGGAACCATAGCCCTCTGTCTCATTAGCCTGAGAAGTCCGTGTTTTCTGTGTTTCCATAGCAGCTGCTGTCTCTCTAGCCGATGCTATGGATAACTGATTGTGGGATAAACACTAATTCCCTTGGGCTCAAAGAGTCACTTCCTACCCAAGCCTAAATTGAAAAAGATTCTCATTTCCGGAATCGTGACATCTCCTGGGTCATACCACTAAACCATCCCAGCAGCCATGTCCAATATGACATGATCCATGCGCACATAAACAAACACTGCTCTGCCCTGAAAAAAACATTGGGCCTGGGATGCATTTTGCTATTCTTTGTCTGAAGGCAGGCTTTCTTAGGTAGACAACAGACAACGCCCAGCTTCTGCCTTATCACCCCACGCTATCTCCCCTCAGCAATCAGATTTTATTTTACCTGCCTGCTACAAATTAAATGATAGATCATAGATAAATGAGATAAATAATAGATAAATGAGAGATACAGATGGATAGATAGATGCATATAAGCATGCATATTACATAGATTCGTAGATGATAGATACATATAGCTAGATAGGTAGATACATGATAGGTAGGTAGACAGACAGAGAGATCAATTAAGTGGCCTGTCTTAAATGTCTTGTCAAAGCAAAAAGACTACGATTGGAAGGTTTTTAGTTCACAGTATAAACCAAGTTAAATGTTCTCACTTTGTGAGAACACACACACCTCTTTATTACTACCATGTTATTAAAATAAAACTGTTCATAAATCTGATCTTGAAGTATTCTTTCTCATTTAGGGTGACCCATCTGCCTGAAAACCTCCCTCCCATTGTGGGCTCCACACCTTACCAAATCTTCAAAATTAACTCACAGCTACCTCCTGAGTGGAACTTAACCTCACTAGGAAATGATCTCTACTCCCAGGGATCCAGACAGATAGCACCTTCCCAGACTTGCAGCCTGGCATCTTGGGCCCTGTATCTGCCCGTTAGCCTGCAAGTATGCAGGGCACAATCCCATTAGTGCCTGTGATCCCAGAACTCAGGAGGCAGAGGCAAGCAGCTCTCTGGGAGTTCGAGGCCAGCCTGGTCTACAAAGCAAATCCAGGACAGCCAAGGCTACACAGAGAAACCCTATCTCAAAGAAACAAACAAAAAGACTGTAAATGTTCTGATAACAGAACCTGTATGATTTTTTTCTTCTGGCCTCCCTTCCCCTCAGTGGTTCTTGTAAGATCTAGTGAATAGACTGAAAATGGCTAAATAAACTCATGAATAAATACATGAGTTTATGGATGGAGCCCACAGTCCATGCCATAACTAATGATTCTCTCCTATATCTCTGTCCTTGAATTTTATTATCAGGTAAACTGGTCTTGAAAGGGAAATCTAAATAGGACTCAGAAAATTAGTTGGGAGTCTTTTACTTTCTTTTGAGACCTGAAAGTACAGTCTTATTGCTGAGAGACTGTGTGCACTCACACACAGAGAGAGACACACACATGCACATGCACACGTGTGTGGCTGGACGTGCAAACACAGGCATACACCAAGAAAATTCTTCTCCTCTCACCCACAACTGCAGAAGAAGGAAAGACAAGATCTGACCTTACAAAGAAAGAAAAACAGGGTTTGTCCAGCTCTAAGTCATCTTCCTTGCAGAATGTGACCATGTAATTCGTATCCAAGCTTTTGAGCAAGAGAGAGCACATTGAGTTTATTAATGATTACTGTAAAGTAATCATTATGGTCCAGAATTGCCCAGATAAAAGAGGAACAAGGATGTGCCTAACTTTGGGTACACTCCACCATTTGTAACACTAGAATAGTGCCAGCCTCTGTGGTTTTCTGAGAGCAAGAAATGTGACTGTGAAAGTAAAGCAAATGCTACAATGTGTGGCAGTCCGTTGGGAGTGAGTGGAAGGAGATTCCTCCACGAGGAAAAGCAAGCACCTAGCTAATTCATCACTTGTTTATGTAAATATTAATGAACTTAGATAATCCTTCTGGTGAAGCTTTGTAACTAAAATAAGAATATACGTCTCCCTCTCAGATATTACACGAGTCCATCTAAAACTCAAGAAATTCATGCCTCAACTGGGCTCAAATCAAGGCACTTGGTCTCCAAACAGAAACACTTCTGAAGGCAAATACCCAGGTTTATAAGCTTCCACAAAGTGGACTTCAGGTTGGGCTGGGAATCCTGTGACACGTGGCTGACCTCATGGGACAGCCGGGCAACAAGTTCCAATGAGTAAGATCTGGGCCTGGGGCTTTGAGGGTATACTTTCACAGCAAGACAGAGTACAGCCTGGACACTAGAGCTTCATCGTCCTCATCTTTCCAGGAAGATGGCATGTCCTGGCTCTGTAACAACCGCTCTCACACTCCAACTCCAAAGCGGCTGCTCTTCCGCAGAGAGTGAGGAGGGAGCTGGAAATCACCACAGTGATCTACAGCAGTGGGGAGCCCGAGATGGATGGAGGAAAGGCAACGGTCTGGCAGGAGGCAGTTTCCCTGTAGGGTTAGTGAGCATGCGCGAACATCCGTTATGTGTACACATCCATCAGCATCCTGGCTGAAGATCAACCCCCAGCCTCTGCTCCCAAATGAGAAGAAACAATTAGCACAGCCAGGCACTATCCCTTCTGTGCATGCTCCAGTTCCAAAAGACAGGGGTAATTTGTCTAACCCGAACACGATTCCCTTGCCTTCATGTTCTTACGAGGCAGCATTGGCTGATCTCCACTCCCCTATGAGCCACGCGAAGCTTGTTAAAGTCCAACCCAATTTATCTCTGAGTATTTCCTACTTAACCAGAGAATATGAGAAGCTTTCAACATGGGTTCCTCCCCCTAAACTTAAATACCTCAGCGCTCACAAATAATTTCCCCCATCGAATGTCCATTCTCAGCACTAAGCTAACTTGTCCTCCTAAGGCCAGATTTCAGCTGCTCCCTCCCCTTCGAACACTGTACTCTATGAACCATGTCCCCTCATGCTTGCTTACTCGCTTCTTCCTTCCTTCCTTCCTTTCTTCCTTCCTTCCCTTCTTTCTTTCTTTTCCCTTCTTTTTGAGTTTAATTGTCTCTTTTCTCATATGTGGAATTTAGATATTTTTCTTCCACTTATTTATTTAATCACTTTACAGCCTGATCGTAGCCCCCTCCCTCCTCTCCTCACAGCCCTTCTCTCTCTCTCTCTCTCTCTCTCTCTCTCTCTCTCTCTCTCTCTGTCTCTCTCTCTCACCTTCTCCCTTTCCCCTTTTCCCAGAGAAGAAGAGGAAGTGCCCCATGGCTACCAAACCCACCCTGGCACAACAATTGCAGCAGGGGTAAATGCATCCTCTCCCACTAAGGCTAGACAAGAAGCCCAGGTAGAGCAAAGGCAGAGACGACAGAGTCAGAGACAGACCCTGCTCCCATTGTTAGGAGTCCTACATGGTCTGCTGCACGTGTGAAGGGCCCAGCTCTTTGGCTGATGGTTCAGTCTCTGTGAGGCCCAATGGGCCAGATCACCCTGTTGGTCTTCCTGTGATATCCTTGACCCCTCTGGCTTCTCAATCCTTCCCACATTCTTCCATAGAACTCCCTGAACTTGGCCCGTTGCTCTGCTGTGTGGGTCTCTGCATCTGTTTCCATCAGCTGCTGGATGAAGCCTCTCAGAAGACTGTTATTGGAGGCTCCCATCTGCAAGCATAGCAGAGTATCATTAACAGTGCCAGGGGTTGCCGCTCGTGTGTGTGTGTGTGTGTATGTGTGTGTGTGTGTGTGTGTGTGTGTGATATGCTCATGTGTACAGGGCATCAGTGGTTGAAGACAGTGTTTTCCTCAATTGTTCTGTGTGAATTTTTGAAACATGGTCCCTCACTATGCTGAGAGTTTGCCAATTCAGCTAAACTGACTGGCCAGCATTCCCCAGCAGTCCTCCTGGTTTTGCCTACCACCCACACTTCATGCTCAGCTTTTCTCTTTAACGTGGGTGCCAGGATCAAGCTCAGGTCTGTGTGCTTGCACAGCAAGTACTCTACCCACCAAGCTGCTTCCCTAGTCCCTGAAATAACTCTTACCTTTCCCTTTCAGTTCCCACTTTACAACTTGAGCAAACCACACAGGAGATGTCATCTGCACAGCTGCACTCAGCCATCTTCATCCTTCTGTCCCTTGGCTCCTTCCAATCTGTATAAGCATTGGGGCCACCAGTGGCTAACAACAGAAGCCAGTGTCTCACTAGGGACCATGAGTAAGCGTGTCAGTCAGCGCCTGGCTTGCCTCTCCTGTCTTCCCAGCATCAGAGCCAAGAGCATAGAGGTCAGTCATTCTTGGGACTTTCTCCTTTCACCTGTCTCTGCCCCCAGTAACTAAATCTTGTAGAAGAGAGACCTGGATGAAGACCCTGGATCCCTGGTTTTGTCTTGATATCAACTGGCTTCATGATTTGAACTGGCCTCTGTTGTAGCAAAGGCCCAGTATCCTTGCCTACATGTGTAGGAACTATTTAAGCCACTGAATTTGGCCCTCCCCTTGGATACAGGCTACCTAAGTCACTTGCCTTCCATGCTCTATTTATCTAAAAATTTACTTTGAAATTCAGAGTCTCATTTTTTTTCCAAATATTGTCCATACTATCTTGCTTCCCAATTTGTCTCCATCGTAAGAGGCAGAGCTAAATCTACCCATCCTATTCCTACAGCCACACTTCCAAATGGTCTCAACTAGCAGAGAACTGAGGTTTCAGTATCTTCAGAGACTGTTTTCATTATTTAGTTTTTGCATTCTTGAGCCCTTGTTCTGTTATGAATGAGCAAAATCATAACAAGAACCGTTTCCTAGATGCGGGCCAAAGAAATGCAAAGGAAATGGTATCTGCTGATATCCAGAAAGAAAAGAAACTAAACAGTGTTTAAATCCGCATTCAGTGGGAAACAGGCACCATGCTACGGCTGACTTGGGACTGAGGCTGGACACTCATCTCCTGGCCACTAGAAGAGGAGACAGACAAAGACCAGCTCCACTTAGATCAGCTCACAGGCATCACTCTAAGAATGGAGTTGGTGCTAGGCTCTGGGATCCAGAACCATACAGATGAAAAGAAGCACTCTGCTGCCAAAGGCTTCACAGCCAGGGGGCTGATGCCCTATCTTTTCTTTATGATGGAAATAAGAATTGGTGTGTTGGAGTCTAGCGAACTTGTTTTGAAGTCTGGTAACTTCGTTCAGTACTTATGGGACTTCATCCCCTCTGAGGTTCACTTTGCCTCTTGTGAAACTTAGATACTACCACACAGCATGGATAAGAGGTATAGATTTAATATTCAAAAAATTAGCACACTACTCAGCGTCCAACAAATGCTATCAAGTAGAAATATTTCATAGCACCAGAGTGGATGCATGTTTTTCCTATGCTAGATGTGTGGGATCAAACAGACCGCTTGCCTTTCTGACCCTTAAAACCTCTATCTTAAGGAAAAGCTAACAGTTCCTGTGCTCATACATAGGGTGCTGTATAGGAAAAAAATATGTACATAAAATACATAAAATTATTCAATAAACCATAACACACTCAGGTTCTGCCAACCTAAGTGACAAAATGTGGCAGAATAAGGTCATTTTATTCTGACAGAGCCGTGAGTCATCTTTGCTCCGGATGAAAATTTGATCTCATTAAGTGCTGTTTCATATGTGACGAACTTCGCCATCTGAAGTCCTTTGTAACAACAATGCCTTCCTCCGTCCTCATGACAACCCTGTAAGGGCAAATACACATGACTCTTTTTACATTTGTCTAGCAAATGCAAGAGTGTGCGGAGGTGCTTGTACCCCGTGTACTTACGGAAGCCAGAGGACGATTTGCATGAGGTAGTTCTCTCCTTCCACCATGTGGCTTTGGGGATTTGGACCCAAATACCTCTGCTCCTTCATTATTCTCTAAATTAGCTCTGAATTGTGCTACTGTGATGGCTGTAAATTGGGGATCCTATGCAACCTTCCCTGAAAGGACTGGATAACTCTTTGGTTCTACTGCAGGCTTCAGTTTTTTCCATTAAAAAAAAAATTATAGAAAAATGTTAGATAATCCTTCCTCTGCGTGCTGTGCTGTTCCTGAAGACAGAGGCATGTCATCCAATAACATTTGGAACCACAGCTTCATGCTTCTAATAAAGCCCTTCTCTGTGCATTATCCTGCTATCGCTATTAATCCTCACAAACTAGTGCAGATATAGAACACCTTGGAAGGGACAATGACAACTAAGAGAAAGGTTGCAGAGTCCCTAGCAGGTGCACAAACCCTTTTAATGTAGATCAAGTACATTGGTGGTATACAGCCATGCCACCCAGTCTGGTCTGATAAAGGGCACAATTCTGTAGCTGTATAAAGGGATCTAGGTGGTGCAGGGGGAATGGTGTCTTCTTCATCTTTACTGGAGAGAGAGCGTATCCCCAGACTTCGTGTCCCCAAAAGACACCTGCTCTTGACACTATAACTTAACTTAGACAAACTTAAAAAGTTCTTCCTACAGTTCTGCACCAGAATCAAGGCATATCAAGCCCTCTCTGCTATTCTCAGGACTCTGGGTCCACAGCTTGCCTCATATTCACTATATGTAATGAACCAGCCTGTATCTCTCTGCTTCCCCCAACACTGCTTTGACAGTATTTGCGGAAAGCACTCTTCACTTACAAGTTATGACCTGATGAGTAATTCTGTTGGTTCAGATTAAAAACAAAAACACACACAACTTGGTCAGTTTGTTTTAAAAGAATAACTTATAACTTATGTAAGCATAACAGGCCTCTTTCCCACCAAATATTTCCTTTTTAAATTTATTTATTTTTTTATAAATTATAGTTTATTCACTTTGTATCCCAGCTGTAGCCCCCTCACTCATCCCCTCCCAGTCCTGCCCTCCCTCCCTCATTTCCTCCCATGCCCCTCCCCAAGTCCACTGATAGGGGAGGACCTCCTCCCCTTCCATCTGACCCTAGCCTATCATGGCTCATCAGGTTTGGCTGCATTGTCTTTCTCTGTGGCCTAGTAAGGCTGCTTCCCCATCAGGGGGAGGTGATCAAAGAGCCAGTCACTGAGTTCATGTCAGAGACAGTCGCTGTTCCCCTTACTAGGGAACCCACTTGGACACTGAACTGCCATGGGCTACATCTGTGCAAGAGTTCTATGTTACCTACATGCATGATTCTTGGTTGGAGTATCAGTCTCAGAAAAGACCCTTGGGCCCAGATTTTTTGGTTCTGTTGCTCTCCTTGTGGAGTTCCTGTCCCCTCCAGATCTTTCTATCTCCCCCTTCTTTCATAAGATTCCCTGCACTCTGCCCAAAGTTTGGCTATAAGTCTCAGCATCTGCTTTGATACCTTGCTGGGAAGAGTCTTTCAGAGGCCCTCTGTGGTAGGTTCCTGTCCTGTTGCCAGTTTTCTCCCTCTTCCGATGTCCATCCCATTTGCCTTTCTGAGTGAGGATTGATCATCTTACCCAGGGTTCTCCTTCTTGCTTAGCTTCTTTAGGTGTACAGATTTTATATGATTACCCTATATTACATGCCTAATATCCAGCCACCAAATATTTCTAATTAAAGAACATGGCTTTGTCTTAAAGGACTGAGGCCTACAGAAAGCTTCATTTTGGCCTCAGATCAGTACATCATTCAGTGCTTGGTGGATGAATGAGTGAATGAATGAGACTGATAACTGAGTGAACAGTAACTAGTTTATGTTGCTTCTGATACATGGTTTTTTCTATTTTATAATCTTTTCAGGATCCTTAGCAAAACTTACAGAGCTCCCTCTCCTCAGTAACAAAGCCCCAAATTCCTGAATTTATTCAGGGTAACCATGAGCACAGTTAAAAGACTACATTTCCCAGCCTCTCACAAAAGTAAGTGTGGCCTATGCCCAGGGTTAGTCAATGAGACTTAAGCATGTTACAGTATCCAAGAAACTTTCCTTAGAAGTGAAAGAAGGGTGCTTCTGTCTCCCCTACTTCCTGCCATCTAGAATATAACAGATGGAGGTCTAGATGCTATTTTAGTGTATAAAAGAAAGGACCACCCACAACTGCTGGAAATGCAAACTCCTAGTCCCCTGGGGAACTGCCATCCCAGTGGACATTCCTATTAGGAGCCTGAAGGTTCTTGTTTCCACAGATCTCCAGGAAAACTGAATATGTTAAGCACCTAGGATTGTTCTTTCAAAGATAAGGCTGTTTAGCCTGTTTTTTCCAGAAAGCTAGGACCTGAAGATGATTAATAGCCTGGTGATCTGCATTATCTGTTGGGCCAGGCCTTATCAAGCTCCTACAACCAGGACCTTACGTAGATAGTAATCTAAATGACCCTTACAGCCAGGGGCTCCAAAGCTCCCACAACCAGGACCAGAGTTACCTAATAATCTAAATGACCCTTACATTATCTGTATAGCCAGAAGCTCTCCCAATCTCCCACAATCAGGACCAGAGGTGGCTGATAGCCCAAATGACCTCTGTACTATCTGTATGACCTAGACCAGAGCAGAGCCTTTCCTAGGCCCTTAAGCTAGTACAGGTAGCCTATCTCTAGAACTCATCTTTCAAGAAGTGACCCTCGATTGAGTTTTGATGTAATTACTCTTCCTTGTGCAGAGATTTTGCAGAGATAACACTATACCAGGAAATTTTTTTAAATTGTACTGTGGGTAAGTCTGTTGGCAATAGCCACCTGATATTAGACTCTTTAGAAGTCTTGATCCAGGGTTATGAAATCAGTCTGAACAGAGTTTCATTATCATCTCTTTCAGGTTAGCTTCCCTGCTGGGGCACTGCAGAGTTCCCCTTCCTATCCCCACACTTTGATGTATGTGGGAAGAGAAATCCATGAGTGCTCAACCTATGTCAGAAGGGACTTAATCCCAAAAGATCCTGCTCTTAAGTCCCATTCTGGTTGTTCTGGTGTAACAACCAAAACCCCAGTGGCTCACAGTTCTACCCCTTTACCATGTCAGTCAGGACAAACAGATGAGCTTTCTCTGGATAATCAGTAGCTGGACTAGTAAGTCACAAAGCTGATGCTTTCTGAAAGGCTGTGTTGTGACATTGGGGTTTTGTAACATTTTTTTCCTAATATGGTCTTCTCATTAACCTATCTCTGGCCCCTGTCCTGTGGCTGCTCAGTGCCTTAATAGCGCCTCTCCACAACCCTTTATCTTCCACACCACTCGTCAAGTTCCTGGTCCCTTCCTCGCATCCTAGCCTCCCCTCCTTCCTTTTCCACCTTTCTCAACCTTTGCTTCTTCTTAGATCACACAAATACTAGTTCACACTTGCTTCTGATTCTAGGACCCAAAAATGGCACCATTGTTAAACGGAGATTCATCATGATGGTGACTCAACACCAGCTTGAAAGTGAGCTCCTGGTACCACAGGAGCAAACTTGATGGGAATTCAGGGCGTTGGCCTGACGTACCAACCTCAGGAACGTGACTTTTCACTCAGATGTGGCCTCTACCCTCTCACAGAAGACAACAAGGTAATTCTGTTGTTTTCACAGATCTTTCTGGTGACAGAACCATCTCAAATTATGCATGTTCTGTATATTGTAACTTCATTTTGCTTCTGGATTGAAGTAGAAACAAGTTTTCAAGTGAAGGGTACTTCATGTGCCTGAAGATTTCATTTGTGATGTTTCTTTTTTTTTTTTTTTTTAACCTACCCTCAAATTTTGCCTCCTCTGTCTCGTTTATAAAACGTCTGAGGAACAATTCTGGTAAAAATGACCACAATCTGTATGTATGTTCATGCCTTGCTACTGATCTCCCTCAATCCTGTCCATACCTGCCATTCTGCCACCACAGTCCCTGACCATAAAGGCTCTCAGCAGATTAACTCATCTCTCCCATCTCTGTGGTAAATAGGCAGGAGGGATTAAGTTCACATTACTTAAAGTACTTTCTGAGTAACTCATGTTATTTACTTTGAAAACAAATATAAAGGATGAGTGTGAGATGATTCAGTCGGAAGAGGTGCTTTCTGCCCGATGACCTGAGTTCAGTCCCCAAGACCTACGTGGTAAAAGAACAAACTGATTTACACAAACTACCCTATGATTTCCACATATGCATCATGGCCCAGCAGTGGAGGCAGAGGGGAAGAAATATAATTTAAAATGTAATTTAAAATTTAAAAGAAATTTAAAATGTATGTATAAAGATTAAAAAGATCAGCCTAATTACCGATATGTGTCGTCGTATCACATATATGGCATATATGGTATAATACATGTAAATTACACAAAATTTATATATGTTCAAGAAAAACTCCTATACGAATGCCTCCTGAATTTCAGCCCCATTTTAGAAAATATTACAAAAATAGACACACACAAATGTATCCATGGATTTTGCTTAATGTTTCACTTTTTTACATTTTTCTTTTGGTCTTCCTTGCTATTTCTTAATTCTTAAGGCTGGACAGGTGGTGAGTGTCCACAGTATGCTCAGAGTAAATGAGAACCCACCCTTACACTAAGAACAGCAAGTGCTGAGAAGCTGGAGGGTCATACTCAGTTCAGACTCCTTTGCAAGTCGACAAAGGAGGCTTTTAATTCCTGAAGGTCTTGTAGCAAAGACAAACCTGAGTGAAAGGACCCCATCCTGTAAAAGCGAACTGTGCTGAGTTTATTGTGTCCTGAAGCATAAATCCACTAAAAAAGCAGCAAACCATTCACTGGCGAAGCCACACGAGGGCTCAGGAACTGGACACAATTCTCCTGTGCTGAAGAATTGACAAAGCCCATAGATCGCCCCAGCCTTGCCCCTCCGCTCCGCTGTAGCCTGCCTCCTCTTGTCCGCTGTCCCTCCTCTGCCCACACTGCTGCTTCACTTCCCAGGAACTCACCTCCTAGCAGAAACCACAGAAATCCCACACAATCTCCTCCTGTTTCTGTGTGCAATTTGGATTCATTTAGAATAACAAGAACTCAGTAGCAAACCACGGCATCCCCCAGGCTCTATTATCCAGTACTGTCTCCCTTCTAGAAGCTTCTCCAGGTCCAGACCAGAAAATTCATGGGGTTTGGTTCATTTGCTTCTCATGTTTTAAGCATCTTTCATTGTCTAATGTCCATTACTAGGTCATCTTTTTATCTTGGGTGTTTGTTTTCTGTAGTATTTTAGTCAGTAGGATAAATCCAGTTTATTTAATTTGCCTTACTAAAAAACATCTCTGGGACAGGGAAGCCTTCTAGGATCCTATGGTAGTGACCCTAGCTGAAACTTCTACCACAGAGGGATATGGAGCCTGAAGAGACCTCCTCCTGTAGCCAACTGGGGCTTCCAGTGGAGGGAAAGGGACACGAACCCACCTACAAAACCTTTGATCCCAATTTTGTCCTGCCGTCAGAAGTGTAGGGATAAAGATGGAGCAGAGATGGAGGGAATGGCCAATGACTGGCCCAGCCTGAGACCCACCCCATGGGAGAGAGTCAGCCCGGTCACTATTAATGATGATCTGCTATGCTTGCAGACAGGAGCCTAGCAGTTGATGGAGACAGATGCAGAGACCTACATCCAAACAATTAAGCCAAGCTTGGGAAGTTTTGAGGATGAGTAGAAGGAAGAATTGAGGGAATTGGAGGGGTCAAGGAAGTTACAAGAAAACTACAGAGTAAACTAACCTGGGCCCATGGGGGCTCACCTCTAGAGACTGAACCACCAACCAAAGAGTATGCATAAACTGAACGCAGACGCCCCCACACATGTATATAGCAGATGTGCAGCTTGGTCATCATGTGGGTCCCCTAACAATGGGAGTAGGGGCTGTCTCTGAGTCTCTCTTAATCCCTGCTTCCTGCCACTAGATCCCTTTCCCCTATCTGGGATGCCTTGGATGGCCCCAGTGGGAGAGGATGCACTTAGTCCTGCTGTGACTTGATGTGCCTGTGGTGGTGGGTTAGTACCCATGGGAGCCTCTCCTCCTCTGAGAAGAAGGGGAAGGGACAAGGAGGAAGGGTGTGAGGATGGGACTGGGATGAGAGGAGGGAGAGAACTGTGATCAGGCTGTAAAGTGATTAGATAGATAGACAGACAGACAGACAGACAGATAGATAGATAGACAGACAGATAGATAGATAAAAAAAAACACAATTCTGATAAAGAACAAAACAAAAACAGAAAATAACATGTACTCACTTTTTAAACAAAATCCCAAATACATAAAATAAAGTAAGATAATTGGGTAGAAAAGGGGGAGAGAAAGAGACAGACAGACACACACACAGAGGGACAGACAGACAGACAGAGGGGATAGGCAAGGCATCTGAGTGATAGATAATAGATAGATAGATAGATAGATAGATAGATAGATAGATAGATAGATAGATAGATAGATAGACGGGTGGGTGGGTGGGTGGACGGACAAAAGGACGGACGGACGAATGGACGGACAGACAAACAGAAACATAGATGGATGGATTATTAGATGAGTAGATTATACTTATACAATTAATTTAGTATTGAGGAAATATTAGGGATTTTTAACTTGATAGCATCATTTTCTTTAAACATAAAAAGCAATAAATGGCAGGATGAAGTAAATCAGTCTTCAGTCCTTTTCCTCCCAGCAGAAGGTCTGTGTGCAAACATTTCTAAGTCATACACATCAGGTCCAGCCTCCAGTGTACATGGTTGGCTGTTCTCTTGTTTCATGGTTCACCTCTTGGCTAGGACTAACTACCTCTAAGGTCATTTATACGACTGAATTTGGAGTGTCTTGGGTTTCTTTGTTTTGGTTTGGTTCTAGTTTTTATTTGGCACATTGGTTACTTTCCTCACTGTTGCAACAAAATACATGATTGAAATAACTTAGAGAATGAAGGGTGTCTTTGACTTATACTTTGGGGAACAATGTCCAGCATGGAGGAGATGGCATGAAGGCCAGAGTATGAGCAGCTGGTTGTGCTGCACCTGTAGTCAAGTTAGTCACACTGCACCCATAGTCAAGACAACAACCACACACTCATGCTCAGCTCACTTTCTCCTTTTTTATCCCATCCAGGACCCTGGCCCACAGAATGTGTACAACAAATTTAAGATGTGTTTAACACCTCACAATTCACTTAATGTAGACCGTGTCTCACAGACACGGACAGAACTATCTGCGAGGCATTTCCAGATCCTGTCAGTTGATAATGAATATAAAGCATCACTTTTGGTAAATATTTTTCATCATACTCCTGTCACTGCCACTGTGACTCTTTCAGAGCACTGAGTTCTTTTCATTTGATCCATATCAGCAAGTGGTTGATCCTGCACATCCTATGCTCTTACTTTACTTGCCTTTGCCCTGTGCTTCACTTCTTTTGAAGGCAATAGACCCATTTCATCTCCAGCAAAGAGTTTTCAGCTACTTCTGGTTATTTCATGAGATTTTGGTTCATAGAGTAGCTGAGGAAATCTCCAAATCCTCAGTGTGTCAGACAGACTCACACAGAGCAAAGAATAAAGGGAAAGGCAGCCTGGTTAGGGATCCTGGGCAAAGCATTTGCTAGTTTTCACCAGAAGCCCACTATTGAGACCGGTCTAAGAGTTCGATTGCCTTGCTCCTTGCTGCTGAACTGATACTTGCAAATGCAAAAGACATAGCACATAGTCTTACACGAGCCCCCTTCTAGACCGACAGACAGCTCTTTCCAATGCCTTTCCTCTATCAGTCAGGATGCCCTCTTAATCCCCAGGTTTTAGAGTAGAGATTGTCTGTGGGGGCTAATGGTCCTGCTTGACCTGACACTGAAGGGGTTCCCAGGACTTGGTGTAGTCTACTTTTAAAAGCATGCAGGCTTGTAAAAACTATGATAAGTTGGTCACCTTATAATTCAGTGAAACATCATATAACCCTTGGTTCACTCCGGCTATAGACAATGATCAACACAGAAAGGTAATCATACTGTCTAAGAGCAATGTTCTCAATGTCCCTAATACTGAGTCCCCAAATAAAGATGATTTTTTCTGCAATATGTCAGTTTCCAAATTCGTATACATCTACAAAATTTCTCATAATTTAAAAAAATTTTCTATCTCTACTGCTCTTTCACCTTTTAGTATATTTTTTCTTTAAAAAATTTAAAGGAGGGATTTTTGTCATAATGATGGGAGACTGTCAAAATTTTTCTGAGGGGCTTTAGAGATGATTCAGTGGGTCAGTTTTCTGCCGCATAAGCATGAGAGCTTCAACTCGGGTCCTCAACTTCCATGCAAAAGCCAGGCCTATAACCCTAGCATCTGTAATTCTAACGGAGACATGCAACCCTAGCAAGAGACATGCAGATCCCTGGAACTCAGCAGCCCAGCCAATGAGGAGCTCTAGGTTCAGCGAGCTACCCCGTCTCAAAATAACATACAGGGTAATTAAGGGAAAAACTCGGTGAAAATTGCCTGAATTTAAAATGCTTTTTATTTCATACCAAAAATGGCACAAATCCATTTGATAGGCAAATACCATTTGTTAGATAGAAAGGTGTATAAAACACACACACCTTGCAATCAATTGTGGACACTTTAATAATATCTCTTAATTCAAAAACTAGAAGGAGGTAAACACGTTGCTGGCCATTGCCTCTGAGCAGGCAGGCGTGAGCAACGTGCTTTCTAATTTGTTTAAGTTTCCTGTCTTCATGTAGTGAATCTGAATGAAAACAGAGAACTTATGAAAAAAGAAAAGGATCTGAAATCTACTCATTTTACAAGTTTAAAATCCAATTTTGCAATTTAAATTTTTTATAATTCTTTCTTATTCAATTATGCTTGCCTTTTTACTTGGCCAAGACATTATTTTTATAGACAGTTTAAAGAACATTTAATTCATTTCAACTAATCCCCAATTTTTGCCACTTAAGTGATTCCAGCTAATCCTCTAGCACTGGTTATGTATGCTTCCCAATGAGTCTCCATGACTGGATATATAGGTCATTTGAACTTCTCCTCATCACAAACAGAGACACATGTGAGGTCCAAAACCGCCCTTATACTACATCAATTTTACATTTATTTGAAACACTGGCAATCACTATTTTGCATTTTTCACTCAAACACCCTCACTGTGTTGGTCAAGGCTACATCACCAAATCACATCAGCCAAAACATCTTCAACCATAGCAGTTGTGCAATTGGGTAACATGAGTCTCAAATTCACTTGGAGGAGGAATATGGAGACCAGAGTGGAAGAGTGAGAAACAGGAAAGGGTACCCAGATGTGCTGAGCTCACTGTACCTTTTCAGCTGTCGTAACTTTCTTGGGAGCATACTAGAAGGGCACAGAGAGTCTCCATGCCTCATTCCCCCACCTTTTCCAAGCAATACCCCAGATTCAGGATGGCTACCATTATAAACCTCAACACCCAGCCTCTCCTGGATGGGAAGTCATTCTTGGCTTCCTTAATGCCTCTCTCCAAGCTGGACTCTCTAAGCTAGGTCTTTAATCTCTTCTGCCATTTGCTACATTTGGTCTCATTTTTATGTTAAATTTTATATGTTCTAAGCACCCTATTTGGTGTTATGGTTCCTTTTCTATCCATTATGAAGCTTTCAGCTGCTTGTTACCCTGATTGGCATGATTCATGCAAACAGAAATTGGTTATTTCAGCTAGGAAGGCAGATTTCTTCAGCACATTGTTTAAACTTTCTTAGCTTATCCTCACCGTTGTACAATGAGTTATTCTTAATTCCTACATCGAGGGGCTGATATATTGAATTCATAGGGGAGTCTGTGGGCTGGCTGACATAAAGCAATACTTTAGTAAGCGTTCATCTTGCTTATTGGTAGCAGTAAGTTAATTGAAAGAGAATATTTTTATCTCCAATAGTTCTGACACCATGGTCCCCAAACAGCCAGCATCCACATCATATAAGAACTTACCAAAAATGTAAATGTTCAAACCTTACAACTGAATCATAAAGTCTGGGTATGGGGCCCAGCAATATTAGTTTTAGCAAGCACCCTCAGTGACACAATCAAGTGTGATAACCAACGCTCTGTACCAACTCTATCCCCCACCAAGCCACCTAGTCATCATTCCCAGAAATGAAATGCTTGCCCTTATTCTTCCAGGGGAGAGGGCAATGACCTCATCCTGTAGATCAGCAGTTCTCAACCTGTGATTCATGACCCTTTGGGGGCTGCATATCACATATCTAGCATATCAGATATTTATATTATGATTCATAACAGTAGCAAAATTACAACTGTGAAGTAACAATGAAACACTTGTATGCTTGAGAGTCACCACAACATGGGGAACTCTCTTAAAGGGTTGCAGCATTAAAAAGGTTGAGAACCAAGACTCTAGATCCTTCTTTTCCAGGTTCAACAACCTCAATGCTATTCTATCTGGGATGCTCAGCCCTCAATTCTTCTCTACAAGCCTGGGTCTCCCCATGTCCAAGGTCTCAAATAATACCCTTTGAGAAGGGTATTCATCACCATATAGTACCTAGGATAGTGCCTGGGAAACAGTTGGGACTTGATAAATATTTGTTGCATGAATGAATAGCTGAAAATCCAGAGAACTTTTGTAATGCCAACAGAAAGGTTGGTTGAGTTATATTGTGCCTCCTAGATGACACAAGTATGCACAATATGCTCCTAACAAGTACACTCAGAGGTCTTTATTCTGAAGTCACAAACTCTAGCTCCAAGGGAGCGTGAAGGGCAAGACATCTTGATGTTTAGTGCCTGTAGCAAAGCAGCCACACATATGTGCTATGTGCTTATTATTTTTCCCCAGAGGCAACATAACCTTTTCTTTGTCTGACCCATTTGCCTAGAGGCAGACTTAGACAGAGCTTCTGTCCTCTGCCTTTTTTTCTCCCCTGTCTGCTCTGTCCTCTGAGTTGTGGCTTAGCCTCAGAGAGGGGGGTGACCTGGGCAAAGGTGGCAGGTAGAGACAGGGAAACATACAGTGGTGGGAACTGAAGGACACTCGGGACAGTGTAGACAATGTGGGTTGCAATGCCACCCCAATGAAATAACCATCTGGACAGAAGGAAGCTATTACCCACTGCAGGCCCCTCAACCTTGCCATGCTAGACGGAGCAAGGAAGAAAGAGCTTCCTCCAGCAGCTGCCGCCATGCCCCTTACACCATCAGCCTCTCCTGGATAGGATGTGCTCATGTTGTTTTCAGCTTCCTGGATGCTTCTCTCCAAGTTGGACTCTTTGCTTCTAGGTCTTTTGGTTTGTCTGCTATTTTCTGTCTCTCTAAGCACTGGCTGGGAATCACTTCCTTAGACTGAAGAATCACCATCCTTCCTGCACCTTCATACAGGCTAGTCTCATCCAACCCAGTCATAATCTCTGTAAGATGCACATGCTTTTCCATTCAGTTTAGCCTGAAAACTTCACACCCAGTCAAGTGTCAAAAACATTGGCTTGAAGCTATGTGAAGGCCTTCTTCAACTGCAGATCCCCAAGGGGCCACCATCTTGAAATACTCCATCTGGATGTACTCACTCTAATGTGTTCACGAGTCAGGCCTGGTCCCATGTCTAGGGGAATTTTCTGTTTAATCCCACTGGCAACACAGAAGGTTCTTTTGCTTCCACGTTAAAACCTATCTCTTGGCAGACGTCAGAGGAATGTTGGAGTTAATCTCAGCTTTCTTTCTTCAAAGTAACACTCCAGCTTCCTGGATGATCCTCACAAAGTGTGTGCGTGCATGCGAGCGAGCGTGTATGTGTGTGTGTGTGTGTGTGTGTGTGTGTGTACTAGCTGATACTCAATAACACAAGCTTTTCTCCCAGGTCTCTTTATGAAACTGAGACATTCACATCGCCACCATGAATTTTTTTAAAAGTTTCATAACATTTTTTTCACAATAAGTGAAGGGTGCTATGCTGTGAAGAACTGAAAGCACAACCACATGAGCCAAAATCACATAGACACGTTAGAGCCAGCTGCCTTGGATAGGTTGGGTAGCCTTTCTTTTCTTTTTTTTTTTTTTTTTCGATGCAGTTTATTCAGGAACCTTGAACAATCATCTGACCCTGGGGAAAGCCAGCTCACAGCTTAAATAGCCTCTGGGTAGCCAACCCCAGCGTGCCACGTGGGCAATGCAGATAGGTCCACATACATGGAAGCAAGCCAGATCCTCAGCCTTAGCCAAATGTGGAATTGTTCGTGACAGAGAGCACTCACCATCGGGAAGGTGGAAGGTGGAAACCAGCTCCATCTTTAAGGCATAGCATTCCGCAGCTCTCTACAGTTCCCCCTTTTTGTTTTAGACGCATCAGGCAAGAGTAGAGGTCTGATCTCTGATATTAGAAATAAATCAGGACTTTGTACTGATGTTCATTTAGGTGTCATCCACCCAAAGAGCATCAGACCCATCCGATACCTTTTCTTCAGAGGCGGGACCTGGGGCATCAACCCGCATGCAATCAGACATGCTCTTCTCTGGGTCGAAAGCGGCTGACCCTGAGTGCAGTGCTTAGCCTCACATCCTGAGTGTAACATTTTAGCTTTTTATGGTAGCCAACCATGCTTGGGGAGACTGTCCTGCTTCAATGGCTGTAAAGGCCTGAATGGTCATGGCTGCATTACGCTGTTGTGAGACTCTAATCTTGCATATATACCACAGGCAAACCAAGACCAACACCAGAAGGCCTGCTAACGCTCCCATGCCCGCCCATTCCTTCAGATGATTCATGGCTGCAGCAATCCATGATGATAATCCTGTGGGTAGTCCTGCGTCCACTCTGGTAGAATTTACTGTGACAATGGCCACTCTCAGCTGCTCCATCGTAGTATCGAATTCTCCAGTCCAATTACCTAAAATATAGCTCCACAATTGTTTAGACAGATTTGCAGCACAGGAAAAATTCTCATGTTATATGCTAGTGACTCAAAGTCCAGCATACTTTCATTGACAGCCAAGTTGAGCGATATGCCATAGGGTATCAATTTGCTCCTGCACGAGGTCAATCCTCTGATTGAACACCATCAAGCTTCCTTTTAGTTGAGCATTAATTTCTTTTTGTACAACTAAGGCATGAGCTACATTGGCTAAATGATTATTCAGGGTCTGAGCAGTCTGCCCAGTATGACTCATGGCTAATGCCCCGGTGGTAGCTCCAACAGCCGCCAATGAGATGGCAGTAACAATGGTGGCTGTAGTTCCAAGATCCCTTTTCTGTCTGAAGAGAGTCATAGCGTGAGGGGCATCAGCGGGCACAGCACCCAGCGAGGCATGCGAGTAACCAGGGCATACCTAAATTTACTAGCATTCCAGCATTGGGCAAAAAAGCAAGTATCATTACCACAATTACTTGGCTCTATCTGGCTAATAATGAATAAAAATGGGGGATATAAACAAACAGGTGTGGGCTTATAGGAAATATTATGGGAAGCCTTAACCCCCTCGTTGGAACATCCTTCATCAGTTCTAGAACTAGCAGTGGTGGTGTCCGAGGTCTAAGTAGGTTCAGGAGACCATTGCCCCCAGGGGCGAGACGTGCTCCATGCCAATTGACTAACTCCATGTTTTCCTCCACTTTTGAAAGTCATTTAAGGTTCTTAAATTTAGCGCTTCCTCAAGATCCAGCCATACCACTACTGGGCATATATCCAAAAGAGGCTCAAGTACACAAAAAGGACATTTGTTCAACCATGTTTGTAGCAGCTTTATTTGTAATAGCCAGAAGTTGGAAACAACCCAGATGCCCCTCAACTGAAGAATGGATGCAGAAATTGTGGTACATCTACACAATGGAATATTACTCAGCAATGAAATATAAGGAAATCATGAAATTTGCAGGTAAATGGTGGGATCTGGAAAGGATCATACTGAGTGAGTTGTCCCAGAAGCAAAAAGACACACATGGTATATACTCACTCATATAGACATACAACATAGGACAAACCCACTAAAACCTGTGCATCTAAAGAAACTAAGCAAGAGAGAGGACCCTAACAAAAATGTCCAATCCCCATCCGGAAAGGCAAAGAGGATGGACATCAGAAGAAGAACAAAACAGGAAACAACCTAGGAACCTACCACAGAGGGCCTCTGAAAGCCTCTGCCCTTCAGACTATCAAAGCAGATGCTGAGCCTGATGGGCAACTGTTGGGCAGAGTGAATGGAATTTTAGGTAAGAACTGGGAAATAGTAAGAGCTGGAGAGGACAGGGTCTCCACAAGGAGAGTAACAGAACCAGAAAATTTGAACACAGGGAACTTCCCAGAGACTCATACTCCAACCAAGGACTATTCATGGAGATAACCCAGAACCCCTGCACAGATGTAGCCCAGGGCAGTTCAGAGTCCAATTGGGTTACATAGTAATGTGAAGAGGGACTACCTCTGACATAATCTGATTGGCCTGCTCTTTGATCACCTCCCTCTGGGGGGGAGCAGCCTTACCAGGCCATAGTAGAGGACAATGCAGCCACTTTTGATGTGAACTGATAGACTAAGATCAGAAAGGAGAGGAGAACCTCCCCTATCAGTGGACTTGGGGAGTGGCACGCAAGCAGAGGGAGGAGGGAAGGTGGGATTGGGAGGGGAGGAGGGAGGGGCTTATGGGGAGATGCAGAATGAATAAAGTGTAATTGATGAAAAATTTTAAAAAAATGGGTAGCCTTTCTATGCCTACTTCATTCCCTCTAAAATTAAAAAAAGAAAACCCTTTTCTCCTCAAGGTTTTTGTGATGGTAGAAAATATCAGGATAACTAGGCATGGTAATGCATGCCTTTGGTCCCAGCAATTGGTTGACAGAGGTAAATGAATCTCCATGATCTGAAGGCCAGCCTGGTCTACAATGCAAGTTCTAGGACAGCCAGGGTTAACATGGTAAAACCCTGTCTTAAAAAGACCAAACATACACACACACACACACACACACACACACAAATAAACAAACACACACACCACGAGATCCTGCAAGGTGAGAAACAGGAGTAGCAAGGGTATAGGGACACCAGAAATAAAGAGAACCATAAATATATATGTTGTTCAAATATGTCATAAAATATCTAGCAAATTACATGTTGATTTAAAAAATAAAAAAAAAAATAGAAGATATATGAACATGTGCAAATGCAATGTGCTTTCCAAGCATAAATTTTTGTTTTAAAAGGAAGTAATTTGGAGGTGAGAGGGTCTCCTGAGACTCCCAGCCCTAATTGAGGAGCAATCAGTAGGTGATGGCTTCTGGGAGGGGGAAAGTCAGTTTTCTTCAAGGATATGGCTGCTGATAGGTCAACCATGTGCCAGTGGGTAGACATACGCTCATGAGTATATGGCAGCTTAAATAGGATTTGATAGTTTTGTGTTTTGTTTCATTTTGTTTGTATAAAAAGAAAACAGAAATTTTGGATGAGGTGTGGATGATGGAGGTAGATCCAGGAGGTATTATAAGGAATAGGGGTGAATAAGATCTAAATATATATATGAAATTCTCAAGGAATCAATAAAATGCTTTTTAAAACATAATAAATAAAAACAGACTGCTTCCATTCTCTTTTAAAGACCAGAGGATTAGCCAAGCGGTGGTGGCACACAGCATTAATTTTGGGAGGCAGAATCTAGAGGATCTCTGTGAGTTCAGGCCAGCCTGATCTACAAAGTAAGCTCCAGGACAGCCAGGGCTACACAGAGAAACCATTTCAAAAAAATAAAACAACAAAACAAACAGGAAAAGGCCAGAAGATGTAGCACCAGGTCTGGTGTGAACACTTACAATCCTAGCATTCAAGAGGTTGAAGCAGGAGGATCGCAAGGAGGCTCAGGCCAGCCTGAGCATGAAGAGACCCTGTCCCAAAGATGATACAAGCATACAGCAAAAACAAAGAGCCGGTAGATTCACTTCAGCCTTCATGCCTGTGTCCCTTTGGCCCATTGTCAGGCCACTGCACACGCTTCTTAAGACACTTCTACAAAAGTGGCTGTACCTGAAAGATCCCTTACATATCAAAAGGAATCAAAATAAATAACATTAGTGACAAATTAATATCATCCTCAGTAAAGAGGTTCTTCATGGGAGATGCGGCTGTGAGAAAAACATCTTCTGCAATGGAACTGACCCAAGGATACCATCTGATACCTTGAAATCCATCAGCGCTTTGTGCAAATGCCACACCTTTCATAGTCTCCCCCCAGACAACGGCTCATCTTGGCCAGGATAGCTTAGTACCTGGTTCCTGACAGATACAAGAAAAAGACTCCTCTACTGGCTGGCTTTAGCCCAAGGTAGTCTACCCGTGCTAAGCACTCCTTGGATTACTCAGCATCTGAAAGCCTCCCAAACATCTTTCCTGCTTACATATGTTGAGGAGACACCTCCGGCGTAATCCCACAGCTCTTACGGCCTTTGCTAGCATTCTTTCACCCCACTGTCTTTCACAAGTAGTCACTCTTTCCTGGGCACCTGGATTGTGCAGGGTACGAGCTAACATTATAAAACAGTTTTTTTAAAAACACCATTTTTAATGACTGTTCTCACCTGCAGTCACACCTACCCCTTTACATAATAAATTACACAAAACAAGGAGACAATTACCACTGTTTCGGGGAGGAAATACATTAAGTGTATCTGAGCCAGGATTAATTACTTTTCTATCTCTGGTTACTACACATTCAAAAATATAATGACTTTTATTTCCCTTATTACTTTTAGCATTATATACAAAGTATAAAGAGAACCCGTTCGATTACATTGCAGATTTAATTACTCATCTAATCTTCACCATAACACAGAAACAGAGGCATCGCCATTTTTCACATGGAGGAAATAGTCTCAAAGGGATACATAATACTCCAAACCAGCACTCTGACTCTTACATAGTGCCACCAGCATTCAGAGTAATGATTCAAATGTGTACAATGCTTTTCCAAGAGCCCTTCAATTAGGAAGTGAAACATGTTCTCCTGCAAGTCCCCAAACAAGGTAATAGAGAAGCCCAGAGCTGAGAGAAAGACCAGACCTGAAAGAGCCTCATAAGACAAGAATGAAGATGGCTCTTTTTTCCCAGGCTGCATTATCCCAGATTACAGAATACTTGTTTGTGGTCAACTCTGTACCAAGGACCCTTTCATTAAAAATTTTTTTGAAAAGAAAGGTTTTTTTTTTTTTTTTACTAACAAATGCTTTCCCAAATTATTGTCCCTAAAATATTAAGAGATGAAAACCAGCTCTCTCCTGTCTACCTGCCATCATTTGGCAAGAACTCCACCAGAACTCAAAGTTCTCAGTGATCCAGTTCTGAGTCACATTTCCAGCTTTGTGGATCCTCATTCTCTGTTCCATGTGATGCTTCTGCAGAACATCACATCTGCACGCTGCCATGCCCTTCTCTGCAATCACCCAGCCCTCTATCTGGACCACCCTTTTACTGCTTCCTCTACCTAAGTTTCTCTTATTCCTCAAAAGCACAGTTTGGACACCATATACTTCCAGAAATCTTGCCAAACATCCTGTGGGTCTCTCTGAAGCAATGAGAACCTTCTCTAAAAATGTCCCATGCTGTGTTGAGAGTCTTCTAAATGAGAGATACAAAGGGAACATGCTCTTTCAAACATCAACCATACCATATCATTCTGTCCCTCTAGAATACTTCTAGAGATGGTCTATAGTAGGTAGGAGAGAAGACTTCAGCTGAAAGGCTGGGGCTTGAGGCTTTGGATGGCCTTATCCTGGCTTATCTCTGTGTGGTGGTCTGAATGTGATGCCCCCCATAGGATCATTTATTTATATTCTTGGTCTCTATTAGTTTGGGAAGGAGTGGGAGGTGTGGCCCCTTTTTGGAGGAAGTTTGTCACGGAGGATAGAGTTTCAGGTTTTAAAAACCCATACCATTGCTAGTTAGGTCTCTCTGTCACTTGCTTTTGGATGAAGATGAAAGCACTCAGATACTGCTCCAGTACCATGCCTGTCTGTCTGCTGTCGTTCTCCCCACCATGACAGTCATGGACTTTAATCCTCTGGAACCACGAGCTACAAATTAAACACTTTCTTTTTAAAGTTGCCTTGCTCATGGTATTCACTCACAGCAATATAAAAGTAACTAGGACACTTTCCCAACTCCCTTTGTCTCAACTGATTACCAATTCTATCCATGCCAAATTGTTTTGAATCCTAAGACTTATAGCCCCTACTCTAAGCAGAATTTTCCTTTTTTATCCTACAGGTCTCTGCCTGAATGAATGTTGCATCCTTGAAACTACCTTCTATTTCTTCCTCCATAAAAATGTGACTCTCTTACACCATTCCCTATTCTCTTTCTCCATTGTGGTTTCAAATTTTTATAACCAAAGTACTTATTTATTTGTCCCTTCAGTATCTTCTGTGATAGAAAACACATCCCCAACTCTCCATGCTACTTGCAAGCAAAGTTAGTAAAGTGTATGCTTGTAGGATGCTTCTCCCCCAGTGTGTCCTCAAACTGCCAAACACATGAATAAAGCAAAGATCATGAAGGATGGTAAAAGAGGACGAGTCACAAAAGAGGAAGTAATATTACATACATTTAATATTACTGTCAATTTCTGTAACGGGTTTTGTTGTTTCAACTCTGGATGTGTTTAAACACTAATTTGAGTGCATCCACAGGAAGAATTTATTACCTTTAGCATGCAAGAAAAGTGAAGGCACTCGAAGTGACTTTTCCAAAAGCAATATAATGAGTTAAAGAGGGAGGTTGTCCTTGGCCCCAGATTGCTTTATTTTATACACTGCCTGGTTCCCACAGGATCTGAGGTGGCTTTGAAAGACACAGACAGTTACACAACATACAGTGTCCACAAAAACAAAACAAGCCAGTTGCTCAGGAGAAGCACGGCTATTCCTGGTATAAGGTCTGAAAGAAACTTCTCCCCTGGGCCCTCACAAAGGGGAGCAAACCACATCCTCTATCCCATCCTCCAGGATGTGCAACAGTGGAGATCCTGGGGCTGTTTTTTTGGCATTCTTCAACATGGGCTAATGGCACAAGACCAAGCCTCAGATCCATAGAGTAATTCTCTAAGGGACCAAATCAAGACAGGCCAGGTGTGCCATTCTCTGATGGTCTTTCTGAACCTAAAAAGGACATCTGAAGATTCTGGAGTCACTGTCTGTGAAGAGAGACCTTTATTCTTAGCCCCATGAAATCTCTATCTTCTTCTAACATTTCTACTAAATATTCAATGACAGCAGCCAAGACGAGACAAGTATTTGGGATACAATCAAAGTTATGGGACTAAATCACCATCCAATGACATCATTAGTCAAATGTTTCAGGAGACATCATTTCAGCAGTCTGGCTAGAACTAAAAATGTATTTCTTTCTTGTGATATACATTGAATGTTAGCAGAGAGTCGAAGACATCAGCCAGTTCTGTCCATGGGACATATCAGGATGAAGTTGATGGTGTAGCCTCTTCATCCTCAACACACAGCATCCTCTAAGTCTCAGGCAGCTGCTCTGGCCATCACCACATTAGGGCCAAGGGAAAGAGGCACAGAATGAAAGGCCAACCACTTCCACATAAAAACATGATCTGAAAGTTGCACACACTCATTCTGTTTGCATCCCAGTGGCAAAAAGTGAGTAACATTGACACATCCAGCTGCAAGGAATTCTGGGGAACAAAATCTGTGCTTGCGCAGCCTTATGTCCACTCAGGTAGGATTTTTGCTGCCAGAAAGAACAGGAAGGTGGGTAAGGAGAGCTATAAGTATCTGCTACAGATTACTGGCATCTGTTCATGAGTACCAGCACACGACAAGCCAGAAGAAAGTGAAGGAGATGCCAGCTATTACAGGTTAGGGTTTTCTACAGTAATGTCTCTGTCCAGCGCACAGTGGAAAATCCAGATCCCAAAACTGTGTTCATATGCATAGTTGTACTCCAGTTAAAGGGGGGGGGTTAAATTTGTTTTTCTTTTTTCAGGTGCCAAAAATGACTGTAAAAGAATTTATAGAAAATGTGGGTATTAAGAAATGTCTTTCTTGCTTGGTGGTTCAGTCTCTATGAGAATCCATAGGCCCAGGTTAGTTGGCTGTGTAGGTCTTCCTGTTTTCTTAACCACTCCAGCTCCCTCTGTTCTTCCCATAACTCTTCCACAAGACTTTCTGAGTTCTGCCTAATGTTTGGCTGTGGGTCTCTGCATGTGTTTCCATTATCTGCTGGATGAAGCCTCTCGGGTGACAGTTATGCTAGGCTCCTGTCATGTGTGTGATTCTGGGTGTGGGTTACCTCACTCAAGATGATCTTTTCTTGTCCCATCCATTTGCCTGCAAATTTCATGATGTCCTTGTTTTTAATAGCTGAGTAGTATCCCATTGTGAAAATATACCAACCAGAGAACATGCATGGACTGGTCCTAAGCCCCCTACACATATGAAGTTGATGGGCTACTTGGTCCTCAAGTGGATTCCCTAACAATTGGAGTGAGGGCTGTCTCTGGCTTGGACTCTGTTGCCTCCCTCCAGGTCCTGTTTCCCTAGCAGAGCTGCCTTGTTGTTTTGCCTCAGTGAAAGAGGAAGCACTTAGTTCTTAATGAGACTTGATGTACCAGGGTGGTTGATACCTGAAGGGAAGAATGGGGGGAGGGTGGAATTGTGAGAAGAGGAGGGAGTGGGGTTTTGATTGGGGTGTAAAATGAACAAACAAATTAATGAAGAAAAAAGATATGTCTTTCAGGATAAGATAATTGCAAGATGTTAGTGAAGCTAAATGAATGAGAAGATAGCTACATTAGACTCTTAACTGTAAACTGGATGAATGTTGGCAGGCTTTTACCAAAATAAAGCACATTTTTCCTCGGATAGTTGGTCTCTGGCCATTCTTTCTGGCAGCCATTAGATGACAGCATTGGTTTGTTTGCTAAGACATTCTCAGATAGATGCAAAATGATGATGTCAGCATAATGTTATTCTCTCTGCTGAGCGAGGTAGAAAGCACACACCCACCATATCCAAATGATATTACCACTCATATTTGTGAAAATGGAGCATGGAGATAATCCACACACAGGCGTACATATACACACCAAAAAGAAAAAAGAAAAATGTTAAACAAGTTATAACTCTTAGTTCTCTCCCTCCCTGCTCCCATGTTAACCTCCCTCCTCTTCTCTCTCCTCTACAGGAGGGAAAGAAAACAACAATGGCCAACCATGTTCAAAACACAAGTTAGATTTGGTCCAAGAAGCCCACATATGCACTCTGTCAAAGGGGTATTTATTTAGACATCAAGTTGGCAAGCAGGCAGTCTATAATTCCAGAGAATTAGATGGCTTCTCTGTTGAATATGGAGTAGGCTGTAGTCTATCAGTGGGCATGCTTCCAAGTTCTAGAGGGAGCAGCCACTGGCTGAGCAATTTGCCTTAAACATGAATCAATTCTCTTCTGGAGGTGATTTCCCCAAACATACGTGTTCCTACGTAATCATTCTTGTACATGAGTGTTTTAGGATGGCTCACCTAACAGAGCAGTGCTTTATCAGATACGATTGGGACAGAGGAGCAGGAAATGGAAACTCACATCCATTTAGTACCCCTGTGTGCCAGAGACAAGAGCGTATCTCATCTTTGATTTCACTCCTGATTCCCACAAGAATCCTGTGAGGCAAGGACTGTTATCACCCTTTTAGATATACAGAATCTGAATCATAGGACGTGAAATGACCTGCCCCAGGTCACTGAGAACCAGAGAGTCAAACCCGATCACTGTGCGCTGTGAGCTTTTTCAAACAGAGCGCACTGCTGACCTGGGATTCCACTTACCCTAGCCTCCTTCCCAAAACTGACCATTAAGGGGGCTTGATCGACCCAGTTCAGAGACAGATTCCAAAAGGACTTTTAATTCTGCTCGGACACTGTGGGAATTTGAGCTCCAAGACTGTCTGCCATATTCTCTGCTACCCACAGCTTAACGTGGTGTCTTCAGCCCTCCACAACCTTTATGAATGAATGAATGAATAAATGAATGAATGAATGAAAAAATGACTGAATGAATGGAGATCATTACATTTTGTACAAGAATGATGCGTTGTTTTCTGAAATTTTTCATTATGTTTACCTTGGATCTCATCTCTTTTGTATACAAAGACTTCCTGTATTGTGTCTCATAGTAATCTCCATTGGTCCATAGCATCATCATTACTACAACCAAGCTGTCCCTTTGAGCATGTTCTATGTCCTACACAGAACATAGGTCAGAACATATACAAAATAGCTCATGTACAGAGCTATTTGTTCTTTGTTTGTCCTGAACAGGTTTTTGCCAACTTGACACAGTTAGAACGATCTTGGAAGAAGGATTCTCAATTAAGAAAACACCTTTCTAAGTTTGACTGATAGACAAATCTGTTGCCACTTTGCTTGACTGGTAGTTGATAATGGAGATGGTCCTGAGCTGGATAAGTTGGATAAGCAAACGAGGAGAAAACTGCTAAGGAACGTTTCTCCATGGCCTCTGATTTAGCTCGTGCATCAAGGTTCCTGCCTTGAATTCCTGCCTGACTTCTGTCAGTGATAGTGACCTGAGACTTACAAAATAAAGTAAACCATTCCATCCCTAACTTGCTTTTTCATCGGAGCAATGGAAGCCCTAAGACAAGGTCCTTGTGTGTGTTATCTAAGCCTATAATAACCCTACAAAGAAGGTGCTTTCTTCACTTGTGAGAAAACAGAGGTTTTGAATGATTTTAGCACATGATTCTGTGATTCAAAGGACTTGACTCAAAAGTATCCAATTCTAAAGGCCAGTGGTAGGTCTAAACCAATCTGACATTTCAAATAGATTTGTAAATCTATTTCTAATGTGTACCTACCTTGTAAATCTATCCTAATGTATACCTCTAGACCACAGAATTATTTCAGGAATTACAATAAAATGATAACTTCCTTTGCTCTTCCTTTAATTTAAAACAAATGATTCAAAGGGAAAATTAAGTTTGAGGATGTTTCGGCATTGATAGAACACGTCACACATGCACCGAAACTCACATATAACACCGCCAAAGCATTCTACCTCACGGTTCATATTGTCTCACTGTTTTAAATTTCAAACATGGGGGGGGGGAGCTACCAAGTACTAGTGAACACTGAAAACAAACTCAGACTGCATTTTTCCATCTTGTACCATCATTGTACTTTCACGGTGCACACGCAGGAACATGCGAAAGGCTGTGGGCGTTAGTGACCCAAAGCACATCTGACACAGCATCAGTGCTATCCAGCCATTCAAAACTCTCAAAACGGCAATGGAGCTGAGTCTCCGTGTATTGTTTGAGCACCTATTGTATCCCTGGGAGGTCTCTGAATGAAGTTCTGTGTGGAAGACAAAGTTCATTGCAGGATAAGGCATTTGTAAAATGCACGCAGCTGACGTGTGTATCTATTATCAGCAATTGTCCAAGTAACTTCTTAAAATTTAGAACGATCGGAGATTTTTCTCCAGAACTGTTTTACCATTGGCATTGCTGAAAATTGCCAAGACATTGCGAAAATAAAAGGCAGGTGGACTTTTAGGAAATTGGGATTGTTTGTTTGTTTCGTTGATTCTCTTGAAGGGGAGAACAGTTCTTGATTTCATCGACCTTGCACAATCACCTGTAGGCACACAAGCTCCAGGGTAACAAGTGAAAACATTCGCTATAGTGAAAAGTCCCTTCTGCTCTGTTGTTTCCTCATCACAACCTTGTATCTGTGTACAAGCTCAAAATATTTGAAAAGGCAGCAACACCATTGTACTCGCTACTTACACGGTGAGAGCAAAAGCATCGTTAATGTCCTTTGCTAATTACTGCACAGTACCTCAGAACCCATCTGGAAAGATAGCCTAAAATCAAACACAAAACACCTCATTCCCAGTGAGGTTTTTTAAAGGTATAAGTAAAAAGGGATTTAGAAATTATTCAAATTAATCGGGATGACTTCATGGAAAAACTATTTCACTTAGATTATTTTTGTATGTTCTGTGGCTTCTCTGTAACATACATCTGCATGCCATGGATTTGGAGGGAAATTCCTATGTCAGTATGGTTTCGAAGTCTTTCACGAATCAGTGAATTCAGAAAGTAAATATTATTTCCAGTGACTTATGTTTTTATCGTCTGCTACTCTTCCTCCTAAAGTGATTCGCCTAAATTACAGCCACATTAGACTATTTGTCCTTAGGGAAACTTGGTCTCCTGATAAGCCTCTTCACTAACCTTCATTAATCCTACAGTAAATTGAGATAGTTAACAGGTTATTAACTTACCTGTTTGGGAAATGGCAATATTGAGAAATGGTGACATCTCAAATGCCTCAGGGTGAGTGACAAGAAAGGAGACAAAGATAGATAGATCTCTGAGATGTATGACCAAGTAGCTAGAGAATTCAAATGTCAGGATTCCAAGGATGGGAGGCATTAAAGAGCATCAGTGCTGTAGGGCCACAGCAGCCTTCAGCGCCCATTGCCAATGTCTCCGTGAATGATGAGCTGACCTCATCCTAAATTGTAACATTCTGCTTGGGGGCATCTGCATTGTCTTAGTCTTCTCCCTGTCCTGATGCTGTGATTAAAATACTCTGACAAAAGCGATTTAAGAGAAAGGGGCTCCTACGTCAAGGTAAAGTCCTTCGTGTTGGAGAAGCCAAGGCAGCTGTAGCTTAAAGCAGCTAGTCACATTGCTTCCACAGTCACGAGACAACGGTGAATGACTCTCACTGCTCAGTCCCACGCTTCAGTCTCACACTGTCCAGGAGCCTCTGCCCTAGGAACGGCTTAGCCCACAACTGACATGGGGTTTTCCAGTTCAACTAACGTAATCAAGACAATCTCCCACAGCCGTTCTTAGGGTGGTTCTCCCTTCTGTCAGGCCAAGGGTCTGTATTAACCATTATAGGTAACTATGAATGATTCTCCTTGTGTTGACCCAAACCTTGATGATTAATATCTTTTCTTCATTGTCCAGAGATAGAACAAAACAAATCTACTCTCTCTTCCATCCACTTTACCTTCAAAAGCATAAAGAGGCAATATCCTTCATCAACTAGTGTTTGACCAGCTTCTTCTAAGCATTCTCACGTGACGTCACCTTAAACCTCCTCACTCTGATCACCTTGCTGGGCTAATCATAACTTGGCCATGCAAAGTACCTTGATGGTTAAGATTGGCTCTGCCATAAAATTGAACTGTGCTGATTCATCCTTGACTATTCCTTCACTCAGTGGCAAAAAAAAAATTATCAGAAAATCTCTACACTCACTCTTCTCAGACAACCCCATTCTGACCATTTCTGAGCAGCCAAAGTGACCTTGTGTAGAAGGATCCGCTGTTCAATCTCCTGCGGAGAGCACAATGTAATGTAACCTGTCAGGCGAAGCTCCAGCCATACACAAACATCACACTAAAGAGAAAAGGATTTTTCTCCTTAAAAAGAAGAAGTTGTATGCTATTGGCTAGGGGTATTAATAAAAACTAAAATAGAAAAATACATGTTGAACTATGTATATGTACATAAACATAATTTTAGATTCATCATGTTAAATCTTACATGTCATCAGTTTTATCAGTTTTCTCACACAGCCCTTACTGGTACTTTTATAAATTATATGTAATATCTCTATAAATGGATAATAATTCCTTCAAAAAAGTTAATTTATCTCCAAAGTGTCCCTAATATAAACAACCATCCAACAAATGTCTTGAAGTATACAGCTTTTTTATCCTCTAGGAAAAAATTTTGAGACAAGTAGCATTGTGCCCATTTTTTAAATTATTAAGTCAAAAAGGATAACCAACTTTTTACTCAGTTTTGACAATGAACGCCATTATTCTGATGGACTGGCCAGCCACATGCAGTGAGAGTATCTGTTCCTTGTCAGGGTTCACTGTGTCAGACTAAAGAGTATATCAATAGATCTCAGTTTAACCCTCAATAAAACCAGAAAGAAAGGTGCTGCTTTCTCTGTGTGTTGAGAAAGCAAGGGTTATAAAAGTCTGGGATGGTTTAGCCTGAAAGGTTGAAAAACAGTTTCATCTATTTAGAGGAACAAGATTTGAAGCCAAGTGTTTTTTACTTGGAAACCAGGTTTTCTCCTTAGTCTCTGACTGGGCCTCGTCTCCTCAAGCATGACCATCTATCAGTCCTGCCTCCTGCAAGGAACAGCAAGACAGCATTCCTGAGCATTGGTTATACTGAGGAAGATGGAGTTCCTCCTCTTTGAACACTTTGGTCTTTTTCATCTGGAAGTTTCAGAAGTCCTTGATTCACATATGGCTAATTTGTAATCTAATAGTCTTCTCCTGCCTATGACTCTACACAGAGTAGTAGGGCCATGGGTGGTGTTTTATAACCGAGATTAAGGAGAGAAATGGAAGAGCCAGATGAGATATGAGAGCCAGTGTGTCAACAGCAAACATTCCCATGTTATCTGCCAGTTTAGGGGGCATTTAGCTGAGGGCAGAGATGAGGACAGTGAGAAATGAAAATGTCTGTATATTTGCTCAAACCTATAATAAACAAACCAGGCATGCAACATCTTTGCATAACTCTGTTACTAATAAATGTATGAGTAACATGATTGCATCTGAAATTTTGCAAAATAAAACAATAGAGACAGTCCCTGCCCTCAAGGGGCTCCTGGTGTGAATACCACAAAAACAATGCAAAAAAAATGGTCTAGGGAGGCAAGACTGGTCAGGGATATGGTAAATGCTCAACACTAGCAAAAGGAAAAAAAGTTAGCTCAGGGAGCTTGGAGTCTGCTAATGAAAGTTCAATAATGTCTACATCTAAATCCAACCTTAACCTTTCCGTCTGTGAAATAGGATTGACTATAACCACTACAGAAAACTATGATGAGTGGGTAGTAGCTGAAATAAAGTATGGAGAAAGATCTCTGTAAACTATGAAGACATATGCAAATACTAATTAAAATAAGTTCTGAATATTTGAAGCAAGATCCCCATTAAAATGTTACATCAACTGATGATCCTCACTCTTTCCTTCACTTCCATCATTATCTCTCTATTAATATTCATTAAGCATCTGCCTACTAGAAGCCACCCACTTGTAAAGGTACTAACTTTAATCCTCCTCCTAATCCACAGATGAGAGGCATTATACTCCACACAGAGAGGAAAGTGCAATGAGCTAATGGAGATAATAGTTCAAAGTCTTCTTAGTCTGATCTTAGTATTTCCTCCAACATAGATCTTCCAGAACGCTGAGTTTGGGTATCAGTATCATAGTCTGATTCAGTCATTTGTTTTCTTTCAGTAGTCCATTCATTCCACCAACATTGATCAAATGTCTACCAGATACTAGGATAGTTCCAGGTGCTATAAGCACTGTATTAAACATACAAAAATGGCTTTGCTCTCTCAGAGCCCAATTCAACATGAAGACAGAGAGTAAAGAGATAAACAAATACATCAGTATGATGCTACTAAGAAATAATGGGGGCTATGGAGAAAACTAAAATGGCAACAAAGTAAATGATGACTGAGTGAACAAAATTATCTTCTACCTAATTAGAAAGCTTTTCCTTTTTCTCAATAGAACATAGAGTCTTTGCATCCATGTTACTTTTACCGAGGACCAAGGCCACAAGGTCCCAGGTACATACTTCCTGTATCAGCATAGAGTGGCGAGTTACCAGAAAAGAAGCTATATAGGCTGGAGATATATCATCACCCTACAGTTTCTACTAGACATCCTTCTCCATGCATACCTCCTCTCAGGTTGACCACCAGCCTAAGATGGTGTCACAAAATGAAAACTATGCTGTAAAAGTTGCTGTCTTCAAGTCCGGTTCCTAGCATAGCTACAGCCCTGTAACTGTCACATACGATGAGGTCCAAGATTTGCACAATTCCTAGCAGAAACATGGTGACGTGGATACTATAATGTCAAAATTAAGACTAAAAGCACTGGAAACCCAAATGAAAGGGAGAGAATTACCATGCAAGAATATCTTCCTAGACAAAATCCACATGAAGTCTTGGCCAAGACCTCTTAGTTTATTACCAATGAAAATTAATTTGTTTTAGTTGATTATGTTGTGAAGTATAATAAATACTATAATCTTATGTGGTTTTCTAATGACTAGAATAAATCCCAAACATCAAGTACAGCTCCTGGGCTATGGCATACACAACGCTCTCTGGTATGAAGCCAACTGAGATCCAGAGATAATGTGATGAGTGCCTTTGATGGGCTAAGTTCAGCCCCCTCATTTAAAAAGAGGAACTCTCAATAAATAACCCTTCCTGACAGTTTACTTCTCCTTGGGTGGGGAAGGCAAATAGCAACCGTGTAGTCCTGGGAGGCAAAGTGTGAGACCTACTTTGAAATGTATCTCGGCTATTTCCTGGGTGACTCATCTTCTGTAAACCACTTAGCCTTTTTAAGACTCTATTTCCTCATCTGTAGAATGGCCGAAGTGTTTATGAAGCAGCATTCTTGTAAGGATTAAATAGAGGGACAGACATCCACCTCCATTAGAAACATCACCCACCTGGTTGTGTTTACTACCAAGACGCGCTCACTTCGATCTGAATAAGATGTGTTGTGTCAATCTGGGAGTTTCAACAACAAGCTGAAATATATTTGTGAGACTGAAAAAGAGTCATTTCAACTTTTCAATATTACATTTTTTAGCAGAAAAAAAAAGGAGTGTATTTTCTGAGCTCTATTACACTGTCATGACTCAAAGAATCTCTCCTCCAAGTTTAGTTCCATTGCTATCAGTGAGTCTGGAAGGGACCCATGGGGATTCTGGGTTCTTGTGACAAGTGGATAGGAATAGAAGACATGATTATGTATTAAGGGAGCAAGGTAGCCAGAACTGGAGAGAATTAAAAAATAGTCAACCACCACAAGAGTTGCATCCCTCTACACAGCATTTGCCTTCTCCTGTATTTGTGCATCACAGGCCTTTCTCTTGCATGTTCTGTCCCTTACATGTAGTCCTTGGGGAGGGGCAGTCTTTCTTTCTGTCATTAGTATCGTTCACATGCTAATCTTGATGCCTTGTTCCTGCCACACCACAAAGCTCTTCGGAAGCACTGAACAAATACTTCATTTATCCACTCATTTGTTCATTTAATCATCTATTCTCCATTTGTCATTAGATATCCATATGGTCAATTGATGGGTCCATTATGAGCAAATACTGTATAGCAGTTCAAGGGCTGGGTTCACCTTCCAGGAGCGGAGGCAGACAAAGGGGGCAATAACAGTAGAAACAACAATAATGAGAATGAGAAAAGTTAATGTGGCTGGCCAGTATTCTCAAAGCAGCAAAGTTTCTCTAGCTGATTAAAACACAGAAGAAAGTCACTGCCCACAGGAAGGCTAAGAAATGTAGAGAAGAAGTGAAGGAAAATGGGTAGGAGCTGAGCAAGGTCAGCTGAGCCATGGCCGCCATCCTGCTACATACAGCAGAGGTCTGATGAGGACATCCAGGCTGGCCTACTTTCATGGCTTTTGGGATGACAAGATGTACTTGCTGCTGCCAGATTCAACATAATAACTCCCCAGGTAGTGGGGTGAGACACGACTGTCTGTAATGACGGACGTGTGATAAGTTATGCACACACCCTGACTCCCAGCAGCGAGAACAAAACAACACGATTCCTCTCAGCTCTGATGGTGGATAGAGAGTGGCTTCTCCCCAAGACACATCCCACAGGAATCCTCTGAACATAAAAATGGTGTCAGATGCCAAGCACCCAAACATCTCCGGAGTGACTCCTGTGTACCGGGCACCGTGCTAAGCAACTCACATGCAGACTCTTCTAGGACTCTCTCAGCAGCTCTTGATACCTAAGTGTACAGACAAACTGAGGCTTGACAAGCAGGGTGAATGTCCTCCCTATTGTCCAGTTAGTAAGTGGCAAAGCCTATTCTTAGACTTGATTTTGACAACCACATGACCCTTTGTTGAAAAAAAAAAAAAGTTAGCTGTTGTAGAGAAGTGTCTTGGGAGAGGGTGGGGACAAGCAGGTCTGAAGCCCCCAAGAATTGAAAGAAGCCCCCAAGAATTGAAAGAAAATCTGAATGAAGGATATGAGACACACAGATGTCCAAGCCCAGAAGTGCTTTTGTTTCTATGGTACAAAAGCAGGGCTGTGAGTGCAAACACTGTGAATGTGAACTCAGTGTCCCAAATCCAGGCTCATGTTTATCCCTGGGAGAGAATTCCCAAAGATAAGCCTGTTGGGCTGGGACCCATGCTCCTGCTCACTACAACCCTGCCTGCATTGTAAAGCTTCTCCCCTTAGCCAGATGGCACCAAAACCAAGATTCGGGTAGGGCCAGACCCCTCCTGAATGACAAACAGGCACTCAAACCAGGACCTTACATGGAAAAAAATCCAGCTCTTGCCTGACACAACACCCTTCCCCTTGCCCAGGACTGTAAGAACAGTTCATCTTGGGTCCCACATGCAATTTCTCTAGCCCTGTACCCTGGGATGGGTGAACCTTGCCTGAGAGCTCTACCAATAAGCCTGAGCATGTCTGCTTCCAATTCAGTCTGATCTGGTCACTTTGCCTCATACCCGAGCCTCTCAATCCCAAGCCCTCCCTAAATATAAAGATTGCCCATATCAAATCTCAGTGTGGCAGGCGGATGATTAAATCCTTAATTTGCCATTACCTCCCAGTTTCCTGTTCTCTTTTACTCATCCAAAGATCTTTACAGCCAGTTTGTCCAGAGGGCATTCCCCCTAGAGCAGTGATTCTCAATCTTCCTAATGTTTTGGCCCTTTAATACAGTTCTTCCTGTTGTGGTGACCCCCCCCATCATAACATTATTTTTGTTGCTACTACTGAACTGTAATTTTGTTAGTTGTGAATGGTAATGTAAAGATCAGCTATTTCCAATGGTCTTAGGCGACCCCTGTGAAAGGATCATTCGACACCCCCCAAAGGGGTTGTGACCCACAGGTTGAGACCCACCACCCTCAAGCTTCCTGAACCAGGCAGAGTCCCCTCTTGCTTCAAATGAGAGCCAACCATTCTAGGCACTTGCCCAGGGCCTTCTGGTGAGTCATTGGTGAAGACAGAGTACCCAGCCTGCAAGGTGTGGCTGCAGATAGATGACAGGTCAGCTGTCACATTTCTCCTTAATTCATTCATTTGCAGGGGCCAGAACCATGACAACATTCATGGATGGTTCTCACTGGCAAGACTCATTAATGACAGCAAGCTCCCTGTAGGAGCATGTAAGGCCTTCCATGCGAAAGGTGAGAAACATGAGTTCCTGTGAAAGGGAAACACGCTTCATAAGACCCAGCCAGGTGCAAAGCCAATGCATGCTGTGAGGTCAGAGGCCAGGAAGGTGTGCATTCTGTAAGGAATGTCTGAACTTGCCAGATCTCAGGGAAGCTGGACTTCTCCCAAGGAGAGTCTTGCCCTGACTCTTGATAACTGTCAGCACCTCTCACAAAGGCAGGAACTGCTGAGATAGAGATGCCAAGCAGCCGGGAACCATTAAGGCTAAAATTCAAGCTGCAGAAGGAAACTGGAGCCTGGGCTCATCTTTTCTTTTCTGAGCTGAGTCCTGAGAATGCAGGGAAGGAATGCCATTAATGTGAATGTGCTCTGGGCCTGGCTAGCATCATTTTGCGGAGGCAGTGGACTGCAGCACACAACTTCTCATTGACATTTTGGACTGCATCATTCTTTCTTATGATGACCTATCGTGAACACTATAAGATGCTGCCAAGGCCAATGGCCTCTACTCACTAGGTACCAGCAGCATCTCTTGCTGGTGGCTATGACAACACTGTGTCAACATTGCCAAATGTGTCTCAGAAAACAAATTCATTCCCACTGGAAAACCAGTACTACGGTGGCTAAAAGCATGGGCTCTGGAACCAGACAATCAGTTTGCCAAGGGGCCTCAGAAGATGTCTTAATTCCTGTCATCTTCCATAGCTTTAATGAAACTAAATATGCTCAATACAGAGGTTAGAGAAACTGATGAGACAGGCTTCGTGGGGCCCATAGCAGTGAGTGAGGATGGTGGAAAGCCAGCATTTAGATACATACTGCACCTGTTTGTCAGAAAAGGAGAGTGAGGCCCAGAGGTGTAAGACAGTGTGCTACAGCAGTGAGCAGCCATGCTGGGCTATCGCCACTGCTCTGCAAAGGTCCTAGAAAGTTCCCAGGGCTTCTGTGTCTGGCCCCATCCTGGACTCTGTAGTTAAAGAAGCAAAAAGAGAAAATCTATGTCCTGTGTCCCCAGATCCACCAAAGCAATCCAGCATACAGCTCAGCAAGCAGGTGTTTCCTGCTACACCTGGGAGAGATGCAATAGGTCTCAGAGGTCAGCATTGGGCCCAGCCCAGTTTGTACAGTCAGAGCACTCAGTGTCCTCAAAGACTTCAAGCCTCTTCCAACCTCATTATGCTGTTTAAGTCATCCAGCAAACTGAAGGCAGTTTTAGCAGCAGGGGCTATGGTGATGCCCCTAGTCCTGAATCTTGCAGGCAGAGTGATTAGGATGTCAGCCCCTGCATAGCTATAGAAAAGGAAAAAGCTGCAGAGCCTCGCACAGCCTAAATCTGGTCTCTTCATTCGGAAGCACGTGGCCAACCTGTGGAACGCATGCCTGCAATCACGTTATCCACAGCTCTGTGATGAGAGGTTAGCACACCCAGGTCTCCAGGCATGGTGCTCCTTGCTCAACGTCAAAGACAATTAAAACTTACTCAGCATGAGCAAGCAATTTGGATGAGTAAGTAAAAATCCCAAAGTGCCACAATAGCTTGTCCTTTTCCTTGAATATGCTGGTTGCTTAAGAAGAGACAATGATCCCAACAGCAGACAAAAGGGTTTCTTTCTCAAGCAGAGCTATATTAACTTCCCCGAATTTCACACAGGGAGTGAGCTCACTGCTGAAGGCTCATGTTCATATTCCCTCTGGTCGCGTTAAGTCACCTGCATCATGACTATGTCACCATGAACCTTCAAGAACCCCTGGGGTACTTGAGCCTGTCTCATGTAATAGGACCTGACCCCTGCCAAGACAGTGGGGAAGACCAAACCCCACAGTGGCTCTTTGGGAACAACTTCGAAGGATGTTCTTATCCATCTCTGATAGGAAAGATCCCAGTACTGTTCAGAGTGTGGGTCTCAGCACAGAAGGATGAGAATTGCCTGGGCAGATCTAGAAATATAAACCCTTTACTCCACCCCAGAACAGCGTCAGTCTTTGAACCTGGGGACCTATGTTTTAACAAGCTTTTCTGAGGTTCATGTTTAAAAACCACCACCAAAGACCGGCTTCTCTCCACCATCCATATCATTAACTCACTCAACAAATATTTATCAAGTGTCTGCTCCCTAACAGCTTTGCCACAGGATGACAGGTGTAGAGGGCTGAATTAAAGTGGCCCTGTTTTTGTTCTTGCAGACTCTACATTCTCTTGCATGCAGCCCTTGGGGTTTGGTAACCACTTTTGATGAGAAACCCATGAAGGAGTTTAAAACATATCCTTATTCCTGGCAAATGTGTAAGCAAAGTCCCACAGCCCAGCAAAGGCATGTAGTAAGCCTTAAGATTACTCTGGGTAACAAAATGAAAGAAATGGAATGAGAATTTAGCGACCTCACTCTACATTTTTACAGTCCCTAGATCACCTTAGCTCTCTGTACTCATTTAGCTCCTTGAGAGCAGATTAGGTCTCATTCATCCTGGCTTCCCAAGACTCACCCTCTGACCTGGAACTCACTCAGTATTTGCTGAATGAATGCAATAAAGGATAAATGCCAACTCACCTGGGAACTTGCCTAGTTCTCTTAGAGTCCTTAGAATGCCTGAGACAAGCTGCCCTTTGCCCCTGGACTGGGAAAATGGCCCTTGTCTGTCCATAGCTGCATGTCAGCATAATATCTGCAAGCAGAAGCCTAAGTGTCTTCAGTTTCCCTCAAGGCAGTTGTCTCTTTCCAGAAGTGCCTCCCTCTGGGTTGGAGGAAGGCAAGAGAAACTGAGATAAAAGGACAACAGATGGAGCTTCTGTCTGGAGTTTGAGGGCAATGCATGGGAGTGCTATCCCCTGCCCAGGAACATTAGCCAGATGATATTAGCAATAAGCAGGCCAGATTTTTCTCAACTGGAAATCCTGGGGCAGCCTGAAAGGGGCAGGTTTGACCTGGTCTGGATACTTGATGGACTTAAGCCAGATGGTGCTTACTAGGGAAGAAGAAGCCTAAAGCATGCTGAAGTCATATTATCCAAGAGCAAGGCAGAAAAGAGGACTTCAGGTCATGTTTCAGCTCTCAAGGAATAAAATCCCCACTGAGTCTGTCCATACTGCTTGTGCTTTGCTCAGTGACTTGCTTTTTAAAATGTTATTTATAGAAGAGGTTGCTTCAGGATAAAATGAAAGTGAAGACACTTGGGTACTGCAGGAGAGCCCTAAGAAACAGAGAAAGAAGGAGAAAAAGAGGGTAAGAGGAGAAGGGAGGAAGAAGGAGAGAAACAAGAACAATCGGAGGAAAGAGGAGGGGGGGAAATAGAAGAACTAGCTTAGGAGATGGAGAATTAAGAGGAGGAAGGAAGAAGAAGAGGAGGAGGGAGAGGAGGAAAGATGAAGAAGAGGAAGAAGACCTGAATGGCTTCATAGCTGGGCCACCAGTGAGCATCTGTTGAAGAACAAGCTTTTCACCTTGTGTCTCAGGAGAATACCCCAGAAGGTAATAGCAGCTGATACCCCAGAAGCCAGAAGCTGATGCCAGCTTAACTGGCAGCCTGAGTGTGACAGAGTACCCAAGGAAGGCTGACTCTTGCCCTTGTATTTCAGAAGCTTCTTAGACAAAGCACAAGCAGAAGACTTAGGGTCTCACACCGTGTGCAGGCAGAAAGGGAAGATGGGCAAGGAGAGTCCCCAAACTCAGCTACCTACCCACTGCTATCCAGTGTAGGAACCACACAGCAGAGACAGCTGTGGGAAGCCAGGGAGCCACAGAAAGGCTGAGGCTTCTCCTCCCACAATGACCTGGGACTCTGGAAATGTGTCTAGACTTGTAAGAGTGCAGGGAACCTTCCAGAAACTCATTAGATATTGAGAACAAGATGAAGTACCAGGAAGTAAAACCAACAAGGAACGTGGAGGTCAGACAATGATCAGTCAACTGCTTGCCTAAGGCAGGTGTCCTTTAGACTTTGAGGTCAAGAATCTCTTGTGAATCTGACCAAGGGCTCCCTCCTAGAAAACTCTGCCCATGTCCTTCTCTGTCTCTCTGTCTTTCTCTGTCTCTCTGTCTGCCTGTTTCTGTCTACCTCTCTCTCTTTCTGTTTCTCTTTCTCTCTCGCTCTCTCTCTCTCTCTCTCTCACACACACACACACACACACATTGAATCAGTGTTCTCAGACCCCTGGATAGGTGTTCCTACTGTAGGCTGTAGGGAGATACAGATGATTTGCAGCAAGTGGGTGACATGTCTTAGAAAAGAGGGGAAACAGAGGAACCTGGAAAATATGAAAAGCAAAACAGCATGGACACCTACGTAAAAATGCCACACGATCTCACTTGCATGGGGAAGCTACAAAGTAGAGAGGCAGAGACGATAAGATCACCTTGGTGGGAAATGGAGCAGCCAAGCATTAGTCAAGAGTCAGTGATGCATGAATGCAAGATAGGTAAATGTCGGGCTCTAGCACAGGCCATTGTGACTATAGTTAGTGATATAGTTTTCTAAACTAGAAATTTTCTTTTTCATAAAAAAGTAAGATCTTGGTGATTGCACCTCAAAAGAGTTGTGTTATAAGAAAGATAAATAGGTTACAGAGCTTGAGTGTAGTGATCCCTCCATTATACATGTATGTCAAAGCCCCATGTTGCACACCTAAATGTTTTTAACTTTTTGAAAGAGAAGTGGCAGGGGAAAAGAATGCATAACTCCCCATTTGAAGCCAAACAAACTTCCACATGAGACCCTGCTCTGGCTCTTATAAATGTACAACCTCAGGACATTCAGGGATGGGACCCAATTTTTAAACAAAATTCATTTTTTGCTGCATGTATGCATCATGAATGTGGATATCACCATAGGCAGCATGGGGTCTGGTAACACAAACTACGGTTGTGATACAAACAAAGCAGGCCTTTGGGAGGCATGAGCCATGCCTTCTTTTCTATATCATTGGTGGATGAACCTCATGGAGCCAGAAATTAGTGATTGGAGAATGACCAAGAAAGTGGCTCATCTATAGTGTTTTCAGACAGATCAGACAACCAGCTTATGCATAAGTTTTAAACTTGGCAGCCATCAGCCTATTCTTCAGGTTGTGAAAGCAATATTCAAATAGCTGATGAGGCGGATTCCCAACTGAATGTCAAAAGGTTCCATTGAAGATGCCGACCATAGATACAGCATGGACACTTCATCCTGTCTTACTCAGAGGGAAGGACAAATACCATATGAGGTCATTCTGTTTACAGAACACATTTCCAAGTGCTAGGACACAGTAGGCACTCCATAGAATCACACTTGATTAATGAATGAAATAAGAGTCACTACTGGACTCTCCAAAGGAATGAGAAAATATTAAAAATGTGACCTCAAGGCTTCTGAAGTTATCCTATTGCTAGCATTCTGATTATGCTTAAAGAAGAACTAGGACTAGTCATAACCTCAAAGACATAGTCCTTGCTATAGATTGAGTTGTGACCCCACCTCCAAATCCATATGCTAAGTCCTAATCTACAGTCTCTCAACTTGATCTGATTTGAAGATAGGGTCTTTGTAGGTAATCAAGTTACCATGTGGCCACTAGGGACTCTAATAAGACCAATGTCTTTAGAATGGGAGAAACTTGGAGACAAACACACATTCAAATAGAATACCACAGAGAGATGAAAGCAAAGATGGCTGAGTTAAAGCTTCTACAAGACAAGGAGCCTGAAAAGTTGAATCAAACACCAGGAGCTGGACTGGGGACACAGAGTAGCTGTCCCCTGGAAGAGAATGGCTCCGCTGCTGTCATTGTTATCAGCATCCAAATGTGTGAGATAAATTTCCCTTATCCAAGCCACCTTGATTGTGCTACTTTGTTGGGGTAGATGAGGGTAGCTAATACAGTACTCTTTTACCTACATACACTTTGGCTGTGGAGAACATGAGAAAATAATCTATGTGACTTTTACTGGGGAAACTTAACATTCTTTATCGTTTTAAGATGGCCATAAAGGGGATTTGGGGGAAGGATGTAGGGCAGAACTTGGGATCAAACTCAAGGTCTCATGCATGCTCTACCACTGATGCACAGCCTCAGCCCCTAGGCACACAACTTCATTATTCATTCTTTCTACTAATATCTCATAGATGCCTGTAAAACACCACCATCCATTTCACATGCCATTGCTGAGCACATGCGAGCATGAAAGGCAGACTCAACTCGAATCCTGCATCCAGCACCACCTTGATTCAGTGGGCTCTGGAGGCATCCATGTGGGAGACCTCCACTGCCCAATAATGTCAGCAGATATGTCACAGAAAATATGGCATTCTTTAAGAAAGAACCAGGAACGTCCCAAGCAGGAAGGTAGAAATTAAATTCTATATGGTAAAGTCTGGAGTCCCCAGTGCAGGGCCACACTGAGGCAGCAATGAGCTAGGACAGGAGATGGGAGGAGGCAGAAGGTACTGAGTAGGGCTGTGTTATAAGTTGTCTGTACACAGGTGCCACAGGCAACACTCTGGGAAGACAAGAAAATCAAGATTCAAAAGGCCCTGTCACTGTATTGAGGAGAAAAGACAAGGGCAAAACAATTTGCAAGGGCGGGCAGGTGTGAAAAGATTCTCAACATGTTCCTGTGGTCAGCTGTGATGCTATGTCAACTGACCACCGAGAGAAGTAACCACCACCAAGAGGAGGTGCTCTGGCCTGCAAGAGAGCCTCCCAATGTCTTCTTCCTGCCATTTTAAGGAAGAGCACAAGGGCTAAGAGATGGCTGTCAGTGAAGCATGAGGACCCGAGTTCCATCCCTAGAAACCACATAAAAATGTCAGGGATGGTGACATGCAGTTGTAATCTCAATATTGAGAAGTCAGAGATAAACAAATCCTAGGACTCACTGACCAGCAAGCCTACCCTACTTGGTGAGCTCCAGGACAGTAAGAGATTTTGTCTTGGGGAAAAAAAAACTGTGACCAACACCTAAGGAATAACATCCAAGGTTGTTCTCTAGTCTTCATGTGCATGCACACATACACACACACAACCCCACACAATATGCACCCTCATACAAATATACACATATAGAAAGAAAAGCTCCCTACTGAGTTCTCACATCCCCCTTTAAAAATGTAGAGGTGGCCACAATAAGATGGTCAGAATCTTGGAGCCACTGGGACAAAAGGTGCTGTGGGTGACATTTCCCTTCAAAGTTGTTTATATGCCAAGCTCAACCTGCCTCAACTAGGACAGGTGGCATCCAGCTAGGGGTCCCCTTCCAGACTAAGCTTTCATGTTCTGCCTCCCTGAGCAGAACAGGGGCATCACTGAGCCAATAGGAAGAAGCAGGGAAGGTGAGGCATGAGGCCATGCAGAAATCATGATCTGGAATGATCAGGGCTGGAATGATCACTGCCCTATCACACCCAGTCCTGCATCTCAGAATCTTGGGATATGGGGGACCTCAGCAGCACCAGCCCAGACCATCAATGTGGTGACCAGGGGTCTCCAACCCCCTTTCTTCAGCTGCTGGCTCACTCACCCATAAACTCCCTCAAAAATAAACCCTCTTATGTAGATCAGCTCTAGTCACTGAAAACACCCTTTCTTGCGTCCTATTATCCTCCCTGAGCCACCAACATTGCCTAGCAATAGGATAAGGTTTCAACTCAGCTGTCCACTGACACCCTTCAAGCATGTGAGGGTAACATGCATGTCCCATGCCCTCTAGGGTGAAAGCCCTCTGCTTACACAGCCTCTCCCCAGTTAGCTTCACTTCTGCTCATGTTCCTCTGAACTCTTGCCAAAGCCAGAACAGCTTCCTGTTTGTCACTTGAGACTTTGATGCTGGAAGAAACCTCACTCTGTATTCTTTACGTTGCTCGTCACTCTGACAGAATGGGTGACCGAAGCAGTTTGAGAGGAAAGATTTATTTTGGCTCCTAGTTTGAAGGACTGTCAGTCCATCACGGTGGGGAAGGCATAGCAGTGCTGCCTTGGGAATCCAGAAGCAGAGGTCAGAACTGGAAGCAGTTCAGGACCCAAGCCTCCAAGGCCTGCCTCAAGTGGCCTCCTATGCCACCAGCTAGATACGATGTCCTAAAAATCCCACAACCTCCAAAAACAGCACCACCAATGGGAAACAAGTACTAAAACATTCACCTGTGTTCTCACATCCAAACTGTATTACACTCCAGCCTCAGTCTCCTGTGTTCTCCAAGATCCAAGCAAACAATTCCCTCTTTGGCATGTCACAACAGCTCTGTGCATTCCAAGGACATCTCTGGTCTTGGGATAAAATGAACAAAGGGAGAAGGGAAAAGATACCAGCAACCATGGAGAGAAAGTCACGTGTTGAGAAAGCAGAATAAGGATGTTGATGGAGGGTGGAAAGGAGCCCTCTTCTTCCCATTGCTCTTCTTCTAAATATGCACCCAAGATGGTCACAGATTGATCTGCAAACCGTGAAAATGAGATCGTATGCGGCAACTAGCTGGAGCATATGCAGATCTGATGTGCTTATCATGGAATGTTCTGAATCATAGGGGAGCTCCCCACACACATGGTCTGTAAGAAAACTAAATCAAGTGAGGATAAACTTTCCAGTATTTTTATTTCTGACATGTTTGCTATCTTTAAGTTTCCATCTTATGCATGTGCAATAAATATTCACTTCATAATTTATAAGCGAATAGAGATGCAACATTAATCATAAATATTAATAGAAGGACAAATATTAAGCTGTGTGCTCAGTCTCAGAGCTTGAAGAAGTACTTCTCTGGGTGGCAGGGCGGCAGCCCATGCTTACCTCCTGCTGACACTGAGTGGTCTACACACAACACGGCTTTAGCCCTGCTAGGAAAACCGTCATGCTTTCTTGACCTTCTTGACCGTTGGCAGTGTTATAAAGAGGTGTTGATGAAGCTGCATTAACAGAGGTAATAGCTCTAACATGAGGAAGGGGCCAGCTAAATTGGCTCTTACCAGCTCAGACTACGCTAAAGGATGTGTTCGGTGATGGAAGATATACTCTAAGAAACACCTGTGAAATGGTGTCTCTCTCAAAGTCAGCCACAAAAGATGTCTAGGCCAGTTGAAACCCCACCAACAGAGGAGCATTAGATAGAACTGGGTGTGCCCAGCCTGCCTGGGGTGTGGGATATATAGGAGATGGTGCTATTTTATAAAGAATCATCAGGTGTACTTTATATGGCCCAAGAGTTAAAGCCAATAGGTAGAGTTACAGGCAAAAATTAATTTTAATTAATAAATTAATTTTAATTAATTAATTAATTGAAATTAGGCACATTCTGCAGGACTTTCTCAATACCCCAGAGATGAACTAAGGCACTAGAGGTGTGCAAGTGTGCAAGCTGGCTTCTGGTTGAAGGTGCTGCTCAGCATTAGACCAAATGTTTGACCTAGAACATGATCCCCTGGCCAAGACAGCGCATAAATGACTGGTTTTCTGTAGGGTGTTCTTCAGTGGTAGATGAACAACAAGTTTATTTCAGTAGGTAGATGGCGAGTGGGTCCTCAGTTCCAATGAGCCTGCATTTACTTAAGTCAATCAGAATTTTTTTAAAAATCACCCGAAGACTGGAGAAATGACTCAGCAGTTAAGAGCATGTACTGTTCTTCAAGAGGACCAGAGTTTAGTTCCCAGCACCTATGTCAGGAGACCCACAACCACCTATACCTCCAGCTCCAGGGGATCCAACACCTTCCTCTGGATTCTTCCGGTATTGTACACATACTCATACAGAAACACACACACACATATATATAATTAAAATGAATTAAAACCATTCTAAAAATCACCAAGTGATGAGGAGACACACAGACACACACTCGGCAAGAGCCACGACTGGCCACTGATGAGGAAGTGAAGGCAGAAAGTTCTCTATGAGCCCCAAGACCCTAATCACAAGAGAGTCCATTCAATACACTCTCCAGCCCAGGACCACTTTCACTTTCTGTTGACCCTCCTGTAAAGCACAGCCCCAAGGCCACCTGCTGCTCTGCCAGTCACCTTGCACAGGGCAGATCTTGAGTAGCAGGAAGTTCAGCTCTCTGGAAATAGTAGCTCTTCCGGAAAGTTCTTCTGCAGGTTGTGCCTGTAAGGCCCCCAATGCAATTACACCTGCCTGACTCTGGAACAACCCATCTTCACACCTTTCCTTTCCTCCTCCCCAGACAAATGCACCCATCTCGGATCCTTGACAATCCCTCCTCCATCTCCAGGAATGCGAGTTTATTAAGCGGTATCTTGTACAGTGCATTTGAGCCCCAAGAAGTGAATAACTACCAGAGGTAAGGATATTAAGTTTTAATTATTAAAAGAACATTTTAAAGAAATGATTTGGGTCCAGGAGGGACTTTTGTGTTCCCCCAATAATTCACAGCGTTATTAGAATCATAGCGTAGCTCTTCACAGTTCAGAAAGCATTTTAATACTTACCTGATTCTCACAGTAACCCAACAAGATGAGTCTTGTGTTGATTATCTTCATTTGGGGGAGAGGAAATAAGGACCCGGAGACACTGTTTAACTTTGTCAAGGCCACACAGCTTTCACAACCACAGCCAAATAAATCCCTTCTTGCCAAAGTCCTAGCTCAATCCACTATCCCACACTGCCCTCCAGTGTCTCAAAGAAAGGATCATAAGAAAAACAGTATGCAGAGACCTGTCTCAGGCTTCAGTGATGGCTGAGCTGGGAGGCTGGCAGTTCGCCTCAGACTGGTTCTAACCCAGGCTCGCTGCCGCTCCTCAGCCAGCCAAGCAGTTTCCTCACCTGCCGAATACATGTGGGTGACGCCTGCTCCTAACACAATTCTAAACAGGACGGCATGAGCAAAGGGGTCTGGCACATTCGCAAAGTGCTCAGCCTTCCGTGGAGGGTCTGCGGACACACTTTACTTTCCCATTTACAGACCCGGGGAAATTTGAAACAGCTACCTGAACAGAAACTATCTGGAACGGAAATTGCGGGTTTCTGCGCTACGCGTCGGCATCCGAAACCTAAGCACACACCTCCGCTTGCTTGGCCTTCAGGACTTCCATGAAATGAATCATTTCAGCAAAATATCTTTGTCTAAGGCAGTGGTTCTCGACCTTCCCAGTGCTACAGCCCTTTATTGGAGTTCCTCATGTTGTGGTGACCCCTACAAAAAAAATTTTTCATTGTTACTTCATAACTGTAATTTTGCTACTGTTCTGAGTCAAGATGTAAATATCTGATAAACAAGCATGGGGGGAGGCACGACCCAGGAATTGAGAAGCATTGGTCTAAGGGAAAGGAGAAACCAGGGATTTAAGGAAAAGGGCAATAAAATCAATACTATTAAATTCCACTGACTTCTAATGCTCAAAGCATCCCAGGCATGTTATCGCCATGTGTCCTCAAGTCTTCAGGACTTGTCCTCATTTGAGATGTTCTCTGCCTTGCTCAGACCACACAGGTCACATGGACAATGTGCTGGACCACATGACTCATTCCGGCTGGGGTCAAGAAGACAAGTTCAGTGTAAGAGCGTCCCCTGCCCTGCTTAGGTATACAAGACTCTAGTCTGCAAGGTTTCAGCTTAGTGTTGCAATCTAGAAGAGAAGAGCTGTGGACAGATGAGAATGTGAGGGGGGATGGAGTGGAGAGATAGCTACCTGAAGGATGCACAATTCAGAGGGCAGAAGACCAAGGTTTCCCACTGAGGGCATTCCAGTCCAACTTTGTTCTGTTTCAGTGTCTTTCTTTCTTCCTTCCTTTCTTTTTTTAGTCATTTTCCTGTTGCTTTGTTTTTTCAGTCTCTACTTTGGTCTCTTCCTATTAATTTGTATAACTTCCCATGATATTTCCAATGTCCTCATCATGGTTGTGTGATCACTTTACCCTCGTTTACTATCTTTTATCTGTGATTATTTGATATGTAAATGCACTCCGTTAATAAAAGTGAAATCAAGTTTTAAGAATGTACCCGTCTGCCTTCGCACACTACCTGCGGCCCTTCGCCCACCTGCCTCAAACCTTCCACACCTTATCTAGACCTGGAGGTTCACTTTTCCCACCCATCCCCATGAGACAGCCCAACCTCCTTTCCTGCCTCTCTGATCCTCGTCCAACCCATCCCTCCTCCCTCCTCCATATCTTCCTCTTGCCATGAATCATAGGGCCTGCTCAGAACCTCCTTCTCTCTGAAAGACTCAAAATGGTTTATTTACCTAAGACTCTCCCTCCACCCCCAGTCTGCTCTGTCCTCATAGGACAAAAGTGAGGAAAGTGTGAGACCCAGCAGAGAACAAGAGAGGAATCCTGCCTTGCATGATTCATGGTTCAACAAGGATGAGTGAGAGAGGCTGTGGTGGGTGTGGGAGCAGCAAATGCACAAAGAAGAGAAGGATTAATTGAACCAAGCCAAGCTCAACCTTGAAGATGCTGCTTTGGTGTGTTCCCGAAATAGGGCTGAGCTTATGGCTGGTTCTTACTTGTTAGTAACCAGTTCACCCATCCCTTCTCTTAAGTCCTCCTTAATTAATCTTCTTAAAGAGAGCAACCTGACTCTGCCAGATTTGTTGGCTGGGTGTCAAAAACCTGTTCTGCCACTAAGATTTCAGCGAAGTGCATCTTAGAGACCTTCTTGGGGAGTCTACACAGAGAATAAGAGAACAGCTGCTCCCCTCCACCATTGGGAAACGTGCTGCATTTACCGCCTTGCACATAAGCTTCTGTATGCATTTAGCATACAGTATGTATTGATGCAGACCTGAGCTTCAGCGATGAGCAAAAACATGTGGTCTCTTTCCTCCTAAAAAGCTGAGGAAGTTAGACACATACTCGGATACCTTCAACACTTTGAAATCAGTTGTAACATGATAAATGCCCTGAGAGCATTCTTGAGGAATTGCCAAAGATACTGAAGAGACCTTCCCAGAAAAAAAATGGATGCCTAGGGTTCTCTTGGAATTCAAGAACTGTGTCTTGCTCATCATAGGGTTTGGCTCATAGGAGGTAGTCATAGGCACATGCTAGACAAATACCCAGAATCCCAGAGGATGGGTAAGAGTCACCAGACATAATGGAAAAAGGAGGTTGCTGACAGGAAGCAGCCACCAAGAATGAAATGCCCAGAGTATGGCCATAGCTGGACAGAAGTGTATTTCTGTCTGGTAGTGGTTTTGCAAATGCAGGTGACGAGGATAGAGAAGGAAACTGAATCGCTAAGCCATGCTAAGATATTGGAACTTGACCCTGAGGACAAAGAAAAACCCTATTAGTGGGGACCAGCCACAGGAGTGCCCCTGCAGACATCCTCTCAATTGAAAGCTTCCTCGACCCCAGACACTGAGGCTTCTCTGGTTTCCCACCTGAAGAGTCGAGGCAGCTTGTGGGAAACCGTAAGGACTGCAATGTCCAGATAGTGTTTCCCCAGACACCTGACACTCTTACTTGAAGTCCCCTTCAAAACAACTGAGAATCTGTCCTTCACCATTTCTCTTAAAGTACATTCAAAACGGTCCTGTTGACTGGTTCTTCTGGATTGTAAGATGTAAGCTAGCAAACACAGGCTGCCACAGGGACAAGCAACACTCCCGGGTGCCTCACTCAGCCCTGTAAAATAAGGCGGTGAAGTAAAAGTGAATGCCATCCTGTACTGCAGCCATAAAACAAATAGCGGCACACGGCTCCATTTTATCTTTGTCTCTCTTGCTTATTTTTCTCCCTGCTGACACTCAGTGTGTGAAGAAAACATATGTCAGTGTTCCAGGCCTGGATCCACTTCTAGATCTCCCGTTTACTACCAGGCATCCATCAAGTCGCTTAAAGATGAGCTTCTCTGTTATATCATCTACACGTGAAACTGTGTTCTGATGGATGCTACACGAACTGTCAGAGATCTCCGAAGCCTCTGACAAAGTGTCTTGAACTCATTAGGTCCTCAGCACACCTGGCCTCCATTAGTCACTGGGGGAGAATCCAGGCAAGCCTGGTTTAAGGTGCTCAGTGTTACTGCTGCGTAGCCTCAAGCTATAGGAACCCTGAAAGGAAGACCTTATGGTCTGCTTTGCCAACAAGTGACCTGTCACTTCCTGGTGACTAAAAACAGCAAAATACCCAAGAAGTAGATACAAAGAAATAGATACAGTCTTGGCTTCTTGGTCTTAAACACAGTTCCCCTTCCCCAGATTCTACCTTATCCCTGCCTGAAAGACCCACCGCAGCACCACCCCCACCCACACACTTGTCAGGTTGCAGCAGCTGCCTGCTCTAAGTGGCCTCCTGTTTCACTGCACTGTGCTTTCCCAGAAGTGCTTGTCCCCCAAATTCTCCTGAATCTATCCACTTACACTCCAGGGTTCGGTTCACGCACCAGAAATAGAACATCCCCTCTTTAGCCAGCATGATCCCCACAGTGTTCCTTGCACACTTTTGGCTCTCAGTGTGGATCCATCATATGCCATGTTGCACTGAGCTCTCTGGTTTCCCACCTGTCCCCCAAATATCCTCCAGCATTTTCAAGACCAGGACTGATGACTTAGGCCCTTCACAGAGGGGGCAGTAGACAATGTTGAAGGGGCAGCTACAGGCATGAATAGAGTCCTGGAAAGTTACTTGTTTATCATGAATTACTTGTTGAAAAAAAAGTCATTTTCTAAGAACGGGACTCCACCCCTCATGGACCACCTCTCCCTGTAGATATGCCCACCTATGGTCCTCTTCCCCTTGAACTCATTTTGGGCAGACCCAGTGACTATGCATGACTTCCAAAGCCAGGCCACAGGAAGCCTTGCAATTTCCATTTGGGTTTCTGGCAACACTCCCTCCAAATCACTGTTTCTCAACTGGAGACAGTTTCACTCCCCACCTGATATCTGACAATGTCTGGAGACATTTTTTTACTGACAGGTCAAGCATATGGCTAATCATCTGATAATGCACAGAACAGCCCTCTGCTATATGACAGCCCCAATACCAGCCATGGTGAGTTTGAGAAATCCTGTTCAACCGGAAGCTAGATATCACTCAAAAAAGGCCGACTCAGACTGCCATGCTTGAGGAAAGTCCAAGTTAGTTATGTGGAGAGAAGACATGGCCAGCCTCTAAATATTTGAAGTCAAGGTACCAGAAACGCTGGAGTAGAGTCCATCTCAGAAACCAACACTCAAACACTCAACATTCAAATGATTCTACCTAACCTCCACTACCACCACCAGAAGCGCTGTGTGACACCCTGCATGAGAACCGATTGTAAGCGATAATACTGAATTTGTGAGAGGCATAGTCACTACACACCTATAGATACACAAGGCACCTTGAGTCTGATGCTTATGAAGTCCTCACCTTCCCTGCACTTCTCCTTTTCATTTTGTAATCGTTTCCTCAGGTCCTCTTGCTCACACAGGAGCTTTACTTCACTAACTGAGCCATCATCTTTCAAGCCCCACTAGGGAGGCTAAAGCAGAGATAGGTGATGTCCACAAGTCTGATAGAAGAAATATTGAGTGTGGAAACAGCAAATTTGCAGTAAGATTACACACCCCACTGCACAGAGACCCAAATAATAAAAAATGTGTGGTTAGGACCAAGAGAGCTAGACTTGAAGAGTAAATGGACCCACAGCAATCCTGACTGGGTGACACTGCCAATCCTGATAGTCCTGATCTTCTTTCTCCATAAACAATAGAACACCCCAATCAAATATGTGTTGGGCAGAACTGAGTCAGGAGGTGTCCACTGGACATACACACATACTGCTGGTGTCTGGGGACAGGTCATGGAATTTCTCTGATACCTGGTTTTCTTGTCACTTAAAGAAGGGAAATAATTCTGTGTTGTTCAGCATTATCTCCAATCTAAACAATGACATCCACTCAATGTTGAGCTACAGTGGGTGATGGCCTTTCCACCTTTGACTTTTAACATCCTGTATGGTCAAGTTGGTTCTGGATGGATGGATGGATGGATGGATGGATGGATGGATGGGCAGAAGGATGGATGGATGGGCAGATGGATGGAATACATGCTTACAGGGTACCTAACATTGCTCCTAGTGGTCTACAACGATCTCATTAGAAAACAAAAGGATTCAAATATAACTCTATTGGACACAAACCAAGACTTTCAAGGTCATCCTGTGTCCCTGTCCTTATGTCAGTTTAACTGCTCTCCTGGCTAACTAACATGCCTGCACTTCTGATCCTCTGAGCCCCCAATCTCCTGGGTCCTGTGAAATGTGAGGGACAAAGTGCCAAAGGTCTCTGTCTCATTCTAGAGTCTCAACCTCCAGGTGGCGCTTTTGTGGGCTCTAGATAAGGCCATCATAGTCCATGCCAAGACTTCCACTTACAGCAGTATTCTATGGAACAGCTGGGAGTTTATTTTTCATTTCCTCAGCACACCCATCTCCCCCTATTTAGTTGATATGCTCTAAAGAACTGGCTCTGACACCTGGGGGTACATTTTTGGAAAATGTGTGGACCATATGCATACCTAACATGCATATGGGCCAGGGAGAAATTGGTACAACACAGCTTGGCACCAGCCATCTTTTTTTTTTTTTTAATTCTTTAACATCTTGCCTACAAATTGCATCCTTGAATACTTCAGAGGGTTGAATAAGCCCCAAATGCTTGCAGCTTATTTCATTATGCCTTGTTTGGGCCTTTAAAGGAGGAGGAACCAGAAGATGTCAGGAACAGTTTAGCAGCATCGGGGCTCATTAGGGCGAAGAGCACTCAAATAAGTTGATTCCTGTATTCCTTTTTTTACCAGAATCATATGCTTCTCTGCAATCAGTCTTGTGACTGCCTTACCAGCATGCATCCTAACCTCTCCTGAGACTGTTAGCCTGTTGCTTGGCTGCCTATATTAATCTTTAGAGCAAAGAGTGTGGAAAACAGACTTAAGGAGAAACTCTAAGGGCAACAAGCAAAGAAGACTAGGCTGTTCTCTGAGAATGGAGTAAAGCCTCCATACCTCTTTCATTTCTCTGCTGTGCAGCTTTATGCAAACCACGGCACATCCCTGGGCCTCAGATCCCTCCTTTGTTTAACATAGGAGAGGTGTCTCCCTTCAAGTTTAACACTCTTCTACACCACGTCCTCCTCATAATGGACCAACATCTTTGGAACCATGGGCTAAAAGAAATCTCTCCTTCATTTGTGTACATGTGGCCTCTCCCTCTTCCTCCCCCCACCCCCGTGTGGTTTACACATACGTGTACAAATGTGGGTCTGCAAATCTGTGTGCATGTGTGTGGAAGCCAGAGGAGTAGCGCGGGGTGCCCTCTTCTATTACCCGCAGCTACATTCCTTTGACACAGGATCTGTCACCAAATCTAGAGTTCATCCTCTTCTGGCTAGCTGGCTGGCCCCAGCAGTCCTCCTGACGCTACCTCTAACCACCCTGTCCTGAAGTTACAGAACACGTGTGGCCACACCTACCTTTCCATTGCTGCTGGGAGCCCAAACTGTGTTGGTCCTCATGTTGTGTAGCAAGTGCTGCCACCACTGAGTGATCTCTGCAGCCACATATCTGTTGTCCTTAGCTTGTTTATGCCAGATAGTCTATTATAGCAGCGGAAAATAACTAACACGATTCTACCTCACGTGTCCAGAGAGAAAATTTATGCAAAGACATAGCACTGGCTAATTGTGTACATGTGTGCAAATGCTGCAAGCTCTATGTGTCTGTATCAGCTGAGAGGATGAAAGATACCAAAACAGGATTATATATACTAGAAATTATATATGCCACAGTGCTGGTCTGAGCTCAAATGAAGGAGAGAGGAAGAAAAACGAGATAATATTCAGATCTCAAAAGTTTGGGAAAATGCTCAAGCAAAGGTAGACAAGTAGTCTAACAGAATTTCTCCTGCCCAGAAACAGCCTTTGTTGGTCCAGCCTTCTGCCGGACCCAGCTACTGGCTGAGAACAGCTCATGGAAAGTAAGGTTTTGGTGAGAATATAGTGGTTACTTCAGAGCAGCTGGGGCTCTGGTCTGTTAGAGCCTCTAAGATCTAAGAAGCTCATTCTCAGGGCTGCCATGGTAACTGTGTACTGCATCACGAAAAACATTCAGAACTCTTCTAAAGTACTTGTGGGCTAACTTATAAACTTAGCTGAGCATTTTTGCAACATTTTTCTAAACATGAAACCAGTCAACAGAGTAAAATAAGTTTTCCTAGAAAATACATGGACTGAGCCTGAAAGACAACTCAAGTATCCTAAGTGTGTGAAACTCAACTCAGACAAGTGTACAAAATGTAGGTGACCGCAGAGTGCTGTGGCGGGTGGATCACATCTTAATAAGCCCAAATGGAGTATGCGTGCTTCCGATGCTCCTGAATGGCTCCTGAATGTTCAATGGACAATTAATTGTAAAGAGTTGTAACTGACAGACCTTAATGTCATCCCCCAACTCTTAATGGTCACATTCTTATATAATTCCCGTCCTAAGAGTGAATGACAAAAATAACTTACTTCTCACCGTCAAAACATGATTAATATTATGCGATGTCACCCCCAGAATTGTATGGCACTGTGGAATTCTGGCCTCCTAAAGCCCTGCTTACTTCTCACAGGCCTTGTAAATGCCTATGGAGATAGACATGTGGAGAGCTATGCCGGCATGAAGAAACAGCATCCCTCATCCCACAGGCACAAGAAAGGGAATTCTGCCAGCAGCTCACTGAGCTCAGAAGCAAATCCACTCCCTGAGACAGTGTTCCAAGTGAGATCTTGATTGACGCTCTGTTAGGTCATGAGCAGAGAACCTGACAGATGACCCACATAAATCGTATGCTAATAAAGGTGTGGTTTTTAAAGCATGTTTGTCTTCATTTGTTTCACAGAAATGCATAATCATTACAGTCACGACTATGATCTATGCTAAGCGTTGCTCTGGGCACAGTGGGAGCATTCGCGTGGTTAAGCCTTGGACCAGTCCTGTGCAGAAGTGTGAGTTAACTTGCTAAACAGAAACAGTAGTTACATGTAAGCTACCATATAATTATAAGTATTTTGATTGTGTTAAAACAAATCCCTGAACATATACAGCTTCATATTCTAAGCTATTTCCACCCTAGGGTATTGGGAAAGGCATTGCAGACACCATATCTGAACCTTGATGTCTTAATACAATCACTTCACATCTACAAAACATTCTAGACTTTGAATCTAAATATAACATCTTTACGGGGGTTACATTTTACCTATTCTTCCTCTCTTGTGGTGCTGAAGATCAAAGCCAGGGCCTTGCACATGATAAGCAAGTACTCTCATAGGAGACTATGTCACTAGCCCTGAGTTTCTGAGTTTCGGCTCAGAGTCTCTGTACACACCTCAGGCTGGCTTTGAACTCATTATGTAGCCCAGGCTAGTCTACATCCTCCTGCCTCTGCCTCCTTGTTCTGGAGTTACAGAAGTGTGCCATGGAACTTGGCTTTCTCTTTAGTTCTCTAAACGTAAATGTAAATTCTAAGGGAAACAGTTTCTTCATTGTAGAAAAATGCTATGTTTAGGAGTATTTTTTACTCTGCATTTTCCCCTCTTCTTTGCCAGCATAACAAAGACACACCTGTGACTCTCTCCTGAATCGGGTGTGAAATAATTGCTTGTGTGCAAGACGAAGAGGAATAAAACAGCTGTTGACAATGTCACTAAGGAGAAGTCCCCTCCCAGCTGCCCGTCTCTATGGCAACTGCCAGCCAAGGCTTGCAAACAGTTATGACGACTGCCTTACGTATCTCTTAGGCTCCCAGGAAGGGAATCCTCGTGGATGACAGTGGTTTTTGTTTCTCCCATGATCTTGTATGTTCTCTGGCTGCATCCACATATGTGCATATACTGATGTGTACACTGAAGTACAGGGCATGCTTAGTCTCGGTATGAGCCAGAAACATGCTTGAGGGGTGAAGAGTGTAAACTGCAGGATGAAAAGGATATGTCCTTAACCCAGAAAAAAAAAAAAAAAAAAAAAAAAAGTCTGTGGTTGCTCACAAGATCAGCTGAGAAATTCCTTCAGATGGACTGAAGGGAAAGATGGTGTGGCTGAGTTTCCCCAGACAAGAGTACATCTGCAGGCACTAAAACTCCTTTTACATTTTGGACTCAGTAGAGGAATAGCTCACAGTGGAAGGATCCAGTGTGCTCTGTTACCGAAAGCAGTCAGTCGTGTTCTTGGTGACTAACATTTGCACGCTCACTGTAGCTCTCTCTAGCTCTCTCGTCCACAGTATCAGAAGTATGAGAATCGCGCCTAAGTGCTACAGCTGTGTGATTCAGTGCCTGATGCTGATGAATCCGAGGCCTTATGATGTGGGATCCTTGGTGTTTCTCAAACGGCCGCCTGAGTGAGAATCGCCCTGCGGCTCTTGGGAAAGTGCAGCTCCTGAGTCAGTGGGGCGAGGCTGGAGAGCCTACACTTGTAAGATGCCCTCGGGCAGTGCTGACAATGCGGGTCCAGGGTCCAAGGAGCTGCGGGACATGGAAGAATCTTCTCTGCAGCTGGGCCACGTGAGGATTACAGCAAGGATTCTCAGTAAACACGTAACTGTGCTCTTGGTAAGCACCGCCATCACGTCTGCAGAGCATCTGAATCCTCACCAGCTCATTGGGCTGCCACAACCTTTTCAAAGACTTAGGACAGAGTGAGTAGAGATCCCACTTTTTAAAGTAAGAAAATAGAATTTTGAGAAGATGAAATATCATGGGCAAATTTCTGAAGTTGAGGTAGGGACAGGAACTTAACCATGGTCTTCCAATTCCGAGCTCTTCGTCCTTCCCAACACACCGTGCTGTGAACTCTCGGTCCACATGTGGAATGTCACCTAATTGATTCAAGATGAAAACCATCTCATTTTATTTTTGAAAGCCAGAAAACTCTGAAATCAAAACCTGGCACAGACACTATGAAAAGAAAAAAAGAAAAAAAAAAAAACCTCTATAGAACAATCTCAAAACATTGAAGCAAAAATCCTAAATAAAATATTATCAAATCAAATCCAGCCGCACATTGGAAGAATAATGCAGAATGACGAAGTGGAGTGTGTCCCAGGAATGTAGGATAGTTTAATATAAGGAAATCTATTAACATAATTCATCACATCAACAGGTCAAAGGAGAAAAACCATATGCACTTCGCAAAAGATTCCAAAAGACATTTGATCAAATTCAATAGTCATGCAAGATTAAAAGAAAAACTCTCTGGAAACTGAAATCCACGAACTACTTCAACATAAGGAAGGGTAACTTCCTGAAAGCAACTGTCAGTAATCCAATTAATTGAGAAACACTAGAAATAAAAAGTTGGCCTGCCAATCCTTATTCCTATTTTTTAACATTGTTTAAAAAGTCTTAATCAATGCAATAGAACAGGAAAAACAAATAAGAAGTAGAAATAGTTTATAGGAAGAAATAAGATTATAATCATGTGCAGATGCTGATTTTTCTCCTGAAAAAAAAAATTGTTCTAGATCTACTAAAAAGAATTGACCAGTTAGAGGGGCCAGGGAGATGTCCCCATGAGTAAAGCCTTTGGCATGAAAGGCTGAGAGCCTGAGTTCAGTTCTCCAAAGCTCATATAGAGTCAAACACAGTAGCATGTGTGTGTAATCCCAGTGTTCCTACAGTGAGATGGGAGTGGGACACAAGAAAATTCCCAGAAGTTCTCAGGCCAGCTAACCTGGCCTACGTGCCAATGAACAGCAAAGAGACTCTGTCTCAAACAAAGCAGAAGGCAAAGACCCTCCTCTGAGAGGGTCCTCTGACCTCTGCATGTGCATCGCAGCACGCTCATACCATGCCCCACACAGAAACACGTGCACATCAAACCAGAGAGAGACAGAGACAGACACACAGGCGAACAGACACATACACGCGAGAAAAAGAATTGACGAGTTAGAAAATAGAATTTATAAAAGAACCAGTTCAAAGTGAGAAACCAAAAAATTAAGATACCTACTAACAAGTGTAACAAACAGTGCTCATGAAGCTTTACAATTTTATGCTGGGGAATGAAGAGCTGAATAAATGGAAAGAAACCCATGTTCCTAAGCCATGTTCCATGTTAATTTATAGACTTCCTACTTATTCGGGCGTAATTACAGTGGCATTTTTGGAATTTGAGAAAACGATTGTAAAATTCAGCTAGGAGAATAAGTGTATGAGAATTGTGAAGAAAATATCAAAAGAGAAGAATAATGTAGATAAACTTGCTCTGCTGGATTTTTTTAAAATCCACAATAAATAAAGTATTGCTATAAAAGTGCCGGAAGAGAAGGCAAGATCAAAGACACAAAATAAGAGCCTCAGAAAGGTCCCCAAATATAACTATCTAGAAATTTATTAAATGGCAAGGGTAGCAGTTAGGGGTCATGGGAAATTCTGTTAAACTAAAGGATTAACTGTATGAAAACAAATTAAGTCATACTCTGTCCTTGCATATAAACCAAAATAAGCTAAAGTTATATTAAAGAGTTAATGTTTCACAGAAACAATAAAAGAAATGTGTGTACATAAATATATACATATAAACACATATATATCCATGTTCTCATTTACATAAAACAAAGTCAGAAAACTCAGAGAAAAAGGCTGGTGTTTTGCAACTACCTGGAAATAAATACGACTTTTTATACTGAGGAGAAAAAAGGCAAATGACTTGCTAAATAAAACATGTAAGATAAATAAAGAATATCATTAATGTGTTGATAAGATTTATAAGGCAGTGAGAACAGGCATGGCCTTATATTATAAAATGGAGAGGCTATAAATGGAGTTTGTTTCTAAGCCAAGAAATATAGTTAGCAAACACCGGAAGAAATGGCCAGCTTTGTTATTAATCAAAGTGAAAGCTCTGGGCTGTGACACCAACACTCTTAACCACTAAGCCATCTTTCCAGCCCTGACACTAACACTCTTACACTCGGCTCGGAGCATAAATCGGTACATACTTCTTGAAAAGCAATTAACAAGTCATCTAAGAAGTGTTAAAAATGCGAAGGACCAACTTCAGCCAAGAAATTTCATCTCTACAGATTTACGACCTCCACAAAGACTGTAGAATACAAATATTACAAGGCCCACACATAGGAATATACTTTATAATACTACCTGTAACAGAAAACAATGCTGTATAATAGGAAATTGGTCAGTCTCTTCCACAGACATCAGAGAATCCACTGATCCAATCTGATTCCCTGAATTGATCTATATTTTTCACGATATAAAAAAAAAAAATCAGGCGTGAAAGAGCACGCAGTGTTTGATAACATTCTGATACAGGAAAATCTGAACATTCTATAAAATGCAGGCTGATAGGGGCTTTCTCCCATTTTGTTTTCTGTCCAGCACTATTTTGGTACATCGAGTGTGAACTGCATTTGTAACAAGTACAGAAATGATGAGGGTGCATGCGTGTCTTACTTTAACGAGCCATCTGGGAGCCTGTGCTGAATTCCGAGGAGGAGAGTGGTGCCAGCTAAAAAAAAGGCTTAGGGAAAACTGTTTTCAAAAGAATGAGAACCCGAAAGGGAGGATATGTGAGTTCTCCTGTCATAGAGCGCAGGGTCTCCAGGTCTACATCAGTGATCAGGGTGAGGCAGGGGAGGGGAGGGGAGCCCACCGGCCCTGAGTCACAGGAAGGAGTGACAGAGACAGAAAGATATGGCCAGTGTGAGGGGAGGGGTGGGTGGACCTTGGGGTCAAAAAGTAGTAATACGATGAGACAGCTATGATGGCCCGCATCCGGCCACTGTACGTACATGATAACTGGGTGACTTTGATCCTCTGCCCAGGTCTCTAAAAGATGGATAACACAGAACAGGGGTCCCAGAAGGGCCTATCTTCAAATCTGAATGTCTGTCACTGCTACTGCTGTTTCACTCTGAGGGAAGGTGATAGCTGACTTCACACAGGCAGGTGAGTTTGCTTTGGGGTGGCTGGGGGAAGAGGCTGTGCATGTGTATAGCTCATGGTAGAGCGCTTACCTGGCATATGCCCTCAATGAAGCCTCAGCACCACAATATAAGATGAAGTTAAAAGAATGTTTAAAGAAATAAAAGAGCGTAGAACATAGCTCTTAAAGTTAGCCGACCAAGTACACTGTGACCGAACAAAGGACAAAACACTGGGAGAACTGAGTAAGAGCTACGGTGCAGACAACTGGGAAGGCGGAAACTGCAAGTGCGTGGCCCTGTTTAGTAGCTGGTTGCCCTCACCGAGAGAGTCTAGATGGTAGCACGGTAGCAAGAACAACCTCAGCACTGAAGTGTTCTAAAACAATCACTGTTTTGTTTGTTTGTTTGTTTGTTTGTTTGTTTTTTCTGGATCATTCTACAGGGTAGTCACAGGGTTCCAGGAGATCTCTCGGTTCATCAAAGCCCCTCTGCTGAGCAAAAGAATAAGACCTTCCATGACTTTGGCAGTCATCGTTTCTAAAAGACTCTCTCCATAACCTAGCACAGAGATGTTTGTACGTCGTATCTTGTGCTGCTTTATTCACAACGGCAAGAAAATATAACAGCATAGCTGTCCATCAACAGAAGAATGGATACTGAAACTGTGGTACATGTGCGAAATAGAATTTTACCCAGATGCGAAGAAAAAGTTTACAGGGAAAAAGGATGGACCTAAAATGCAAAATAAAGAGGAGACCCAAACTCAGTAAGACAAAAACCATATGTTCCTCCTCATATACAGATAGTAGATTACAAAATATGTACACATACATATGCACACATGTACACGGCTGTATTTAGGGGTAAAGCCTTAAAAACTAGAGGCAAACAAGAAAAGGTACTAAATAGGTCCTGAGAAAGGACAGAGGAAAACAAAAAGTGGAACATGAAAGAGGAAAAGAGACTTGGAGGGTTATAAGGGGAGATAGAAAAGGATGCCAAAGACCTGGGAGGAGGATTATCTGCTAAATTATCTACTGCTTTGAGGGTAGCATACTGATATCTAGTATGTTGTATGCTGATTTATTTTTTATTTCTAAGTTAGAAGGAAATTGAAAGAAATATCAAGAAAGGGGACAAATGAGGAGAGGGGAGGGAGCAGACTGGAGGGGAAGGGAGAAGAAGAGAGGAAAGGACAGGACAGGAGAGGGCAGGAGAGGACAGGAGAGGACAGGAGAGGAGAGGGGCTTGGGTAAACAGTGAAAAGCTTTGAGATGGAACTGATATGTGTTACCTCTGCCCCGGCCACTGGCCAGAGCCAGCCCCATGTCCTACCCAGCCACAAGGAAACCAGAAAGTTGAACAATCACAAAGCTGTGATAAGCAACTGTTCTGCCCATGCAGTGCCAAACATCTGTGCTTAGCAGCAGGGAGAGCCATGGCCTAGTGCAATCAGGAAGAATGGTAGCTGCATGACGAAGCTATGGGAAGATCCACACAGAGAAAGAATCACTTCAGAAAATAAGAATTCAGGTCACTAGGCCTTCTACACATATGTAACAGTTGTACAGCTGGGTCTTCATGTGGGACTCTAAAGCAGGAGCAGGAGTTGTCTCTGACTACACTGCCTGCCTTTGGATCCCTTTCCCCTAACTGGGCTGCCTAGTCTAGCCTCAACAGAAGATGCGCCTAATCTTGCTACAACTTGAGATGCTAAGACTAGTTGATATCCATGAGAGCCCTCCACTTTTCTTAGGAGAAACAGAGGAGGGGTGGATGGGGGTAAGAGAGGGGAAAAGGAGGGTCTGGGAGGAGGGAAGGGAGGGGAGGCTGCAATTGGGATGTAAAGTAAATAAGCAATAAAGACAATAAATAATGTATATTTTCCAGAATTCAGGTCGCTGATTTCTAATGGAAATATATTTCAAGAAAAGAATGCTTCTCTTAGCTGAATGGTAGAACAGGCTCCTATTCTTCTAGCATAGAACAAAAGGAATCTAAAGAGAATTAAAGGTTGCAATGAAATCACTAACTAAGTTGTCAATAGCCAGGAAATATTTATTTTTAAGGTGTCTACTCAAACCAATACTGATTTTTAAAGATATATTTCGTTATTGTATTTGTATATTTGTGCACACATGTATATACATGCATAGGTGTGTGTACTTATGGTGGCCAGAAGAGGGCATCAGATCCTCTGAGCTGGGGTTACAGATGGTTTGAACCACCCAATGTGGATGTTGGGAACTGAACTCTAGTCTTCTGGACGAGCAGTAAGTACTCTTAGCCCCTGAGCCATCTCAAACAGTTCCCAATATTATTTGTTAAAGTCTTTATGGAATACTTTATCCCAAACCCAGCTCCAATTCTGAGCTCAGAGCCCTCCATCAGCCCAGTCAGAACAAATGGCTTTTTCTCATGAATATTGGGCAAACAAACTCTGTGGCCCGGGTGAAAGTGGTGTTCTCGGGAAATTCTTTGAGGCTCCTGGCTGGGAGTGGCTGAGATACACGCAGATGATTCTGTTCAGGTTCGAAAGGCTGGAGTTGGGAGCGTCTCTACATGCAAATATTTACTGCACACACCAAGGCTGAGGGCGACCTAACACTCCAGGCCGCTGTAACAAGGGGAGGTGTGGAAAAGCCTGACACTTAGTAGGCTTTCAATAAATGCTCTTTTCCTTGTTTTCATATCGCATCTCAGCTTTCAGAGTATCTGCCGCAGGCAAGATTCCAGATGCACAAGGCATGTTTATGGCCTCAGATTTCATTTTACAAGACACAGATCTGAACCTTAGGCCTGACTTCAGTAAAAAAGGTGTTAGATTTTTTTTTTCTCACATAATTTCTTTTGTATATTGTACCTCCTTCAAAAGCCAAATTTCTAGTCATAAAGAAACCCTTTCTAGAGTTCTGCCTCATATCCTATGACAATTAGAAAGCCCAAGAATCAAGTTCAAAGGTATGTTGGTGAGTGTCAAGTTTGAATGATCTATTAGGGGAGCAGAACTAGGAAGACTGACATGACAGCCTGCTGGAGATGCACAGCCCTTCCTTGGAGTCAGGTTAGAAACAAAGGCATCTGCACCGAGGGCCTAATTTATCACTGGAAAAGATAGCAAATACATTGTTAATGAAGGAATAAATCAGTCTTGGGCAAGCAATGACTTCATTTTCTCTTGGGGGTGCTCAGCCTAATATTTTCCCTACAAACCATAACCTCGGGCGGTTCATGAGGGTTTAGGAGAGAGTCCAGATGCGTGCCTCTGCAGGCCTACAGCACCGTTCATAAGCAAAGCAATGCCTCCAGCCTCCCAGCCCGGCAGAGGGGCCTCTCCACTGCCTTCTCCTAGAACTTCGGTATCTTCCAATGGTTACAGGAGCCGTGTGAGTAGAGAGAGACCTAAACACACTCATCATCGTGCATGACTTTCCTGAAGCCGAGCGATGGCTCCTGGAGGCAGGAAAGAGCCAAGGCTGAGAAGCTACGGACTTAGGGAAGAGAAGGGAGGATGCTGGGAGTAGTTACGGCCAGAGTAGTTAGGTACTACAGGACAGTCCTCTACCAAAAGGAGCCCTATAAAGAACAAATGAGTCACAGTGACACTGCTCTCAGTGACCTGGTGGCAAGGACAAGACAGTGAGACTGCCAAGGGCAAAGGGAAGAACACGGTTGTAACAGTACATCACCCTCTCATCATGACTCAGCTGTGCGACTTTGGAAAAACATCGCATAGCTGCTCTTAGCCCCTGCCCACTTGCAGATAAGTCAGGGATATTGATCGCCCACCGCAGGGTTGGAATGAAGATTGAACGATGTGGTATACGTGAAACCAAAATCCCCGCATAAATATCAGCCATTATGATTAGTGCGGTTTCGTTCATTCCTTCATACCTCAAAATAGTGTCACAAAGGTTACAAGACAAAAGCCCTGCCACCTAAAAGCCCTAAATCTAGTGGGACAGACATGAGCTGCAGTGAAAACAATATGAGGACTGGCTGAAAGAACAGCTGTGCTAGGCTGGATCACAGTTACTGTCTTAGGAAAAGCACAGGGCAGCATAGACATCATGGACATGACCGCTGAGGCTGTCTCCCAGTCAGAAAGGCAGGCAGAACTTGACTTGTGGGCTTTGGGAACCATGGTAAGAACGTGGATTTCACCCTAAAAGGGACATGGCTACATGGCTACATGACTCCCAGCGCATACTGTTCAGCTTGAAGATGCTAAGGAAGTTCATCTAGAAGTTTCCATGTTCTTTTCCATTCTCCCTGGGTCCTTGAAGAAATCGTATAGTTAGGCTTTTCACAGTCACTTTACTGTTTTTCGACGAAAGCATAACACAGTGCCCTGAAGCCCAGTAGTCTACAGTGGGAACACTTACAGAAACAGTAGCATATTGGTCAAATGCAAACTCCTTAAGGTAATCTCACAGCCATGACCAGCCTCCTGATTCCTTGTCTGCTCTCGTGGCACTTGTCCTCAGACACTCAGGGCTCCACAACACCAAACCTCCTGTGGCTCCCCAAACACATCAGGCTATTTCAGGCCTCCTTGCATTTACATTTCTCTGGTATCTGCAATGTGTTTCCCTTTGTCACAATGCTGAATTTCTTGGTCTTATAATCCAGCCCAAAAGTGAATGGCTTCCTTTGTGAAATCCTAAACAATACCTCACTCTGTTTGTCACACACTCAATCAATGCAAACACATATACAGAGAGTCCTATTCTCTCTTCTATAGTACTACCTCTTTCGCATTATTCTGTCATTGTCTATATCATATTGTTTGTGTCCTCTATTTTAACACCACTCCCTGTCTAGCCAGTACTAGATGCCACTTAAATGGATGAACCCATTCTTTCAACCATTTGTTACCTTTATCAATGAGAAATACATGCTAATGTTCTACTTTTACTTAACTCCAAGATAATCTCTCCCATTCTCCTATGGGAAGGAAAAAGATAATTAGGGGAAACCCAAAGTAATGTAAGAAGGTATTCCTGGACTTTGATCCTAGAGTGAAAGATGCAGGCTCCACTGACTAATTTTAGGCACGGTGTGTGCTGTTGCGCCATTTCAGGGCACTGAACTCCTGTGCTGTCAGGGTGATCCTTTGGCTGCATGAAAGACCTTCATAAAAGGGTGTCAGGTGTGTCCCTGCCTTCCTTCCACGTGATGCCAAGGTCACAATGAATAAAGAGCAGCAGGAAGTATGCCTCATGATGACCATGGCCAGGAATTCTCAAGCCTGAATGTATGCTGGAGCTAACTGAGGGCTTGTTAAAACACAGGTGGCTGGGCCCCACCCCGGATGGCTGATTCAGAGGGTCTGAGGTGGGGCCTGAGAACCTGTATTACTACCTGTTCCCAGGGGCTACTGATGCCACTGGTCCCCAGACCCTGAGAACCACAGATCTGTGGTGCCCCGATGTCTTTCCATACTTGCATACTAAAAACACAGACAGACTGGCTTCATGATCTGTTGCCAGGCAATCATGAGAGGATCTGACCTTGCCTCCTGAGGAACAGTCCTGATGTTTTGTTTTCCCTTGGTGTGACAACTGGCAAGTCACAGAACCTCAGAACACCTAAGGTTCTTCTATCAAAGACAGCACACTTACTGGCCTATCATTGCCTTCAAAGGCTTGCTGTGTCGATACAGTGGGGAAAGAAGTGTCTCCACAGCCTGAAAGGTACTAAAAGAATAAGAAATCTGACAATAAGAGAGACAGCAAGTGTATTCAAATGATGCAATGGAATTTTAAGGTGTACAGGGCAGTAGAAGGTGATTCAAACAAAGAGTTCAGACCCACATTTCTCAACAAATCCGAGAAATCCTCATACATTCATGGATAAGGAGGAAGGAGGAGAGAAGGAGGAGGAGGCCAGAAGCAGAGGAAAGGAAAGAGGCCAGAAAGAAGGGAAGGAGAGAGGGGAGAAAAAGGTAAGTAGAAAAGAAAAAAAAGGCAGTTAGGCATGCTGAAATAACGCAGTTAAGTCTTTGGTAGACTAACTGTCATGTCATCATCAAACTGTACTAATCATGCACTGATGACGTCAAAGGGTCCCTCTCCTCTTCCCAACCCTGTACTGATAAGAACTTGGGACCTTAGTTGGTCACTTTCTATCTCATGTACTTGCTCCCCTTTAATACTTTATTCTTGGAGAGTTTCATATTTGTGTGCAATGTGTTCTGAGGATAACCACCACCCATTGCCCCTCCAACTCCTCCCAGGCCTTCCCACCAAATGCCCCTCCCAAATGCGCGGTCGCTTTTATTTTCTTTTTGTAATCCATGAGTCCAGTTAGTGCTGCTTTAGACACATGAGAGGGCGCCATCCACAGGAGGATGGCTTTCCCTGTTCTTACAGCATCTTACTGAAGACACAGAATTCAGCCTCCTAAGCCAGCATCCTAAGCTGTCCCTACTATTCACCTACCTCAGTCCCTTCAGAGGAACACTGTCAAGAATAAGGTATTAGAAGTGAGAGGTTAACAAAACATCCCACAGCAACATAAAGCATCAGCAGCTCCTCTGCATGGAAGAATTAGAACACCCCAGCCCACTTCCTGTGTTGGAGTCCTTCACTATACTTCAGTATTGCTTGGAATTCTTCGCCATTACAAGATTATGGAGCAGTAAGGATTGCAATAAAGTTTGGTTTAAAAGCGACAGCCACATCGACAACAAGAAATCTAGCAAGAGTAACGAGAGTGAGGCAATTCCTGTATTAGGTAATGCAGTCCTTGCACACAGGATTGCTATCTGTTTGTGCTTGTGTGGCATGCTTATTTGTGCGCTGTGTTCCACTTCAATTATGATATTTGTCTTTTTTCTTTTGATTTATAAAAATTCTTTATGTATTAAGAATCTCAATTACTTTTCAGTCATATATATTGAGAATATTTTCCCAGGAAGCCTCCCATCCCCTTTTCTTCCCTTGGGTGTTCAAATAAATTTTTGAGACAAGAGTTCACCAGTCTAGCACAGAATGCCTCAGAGTTGTGAGCCTCCTGCCTCTGTATCTTGAGTGCTTCCATGACAGGTACAAGTAGCCATGTTCGATTTTGATAACTTCTCTGTGGTGTGTGTGTGTGTGTGTGTGTGTGTGTGTGTGTGTGTACACATACACATGTGTGTATGTCACATATGTGTGTGTTCAGCTATGTACATGTACATGTATGTTGTGTGTACATGTTAAGGCCAGAGGACAACCTTGGATGTCATTCCTTGAGCACTGTCTACCTTTCATTTGAAACAGTTTCTCACCGGCCTGGAAAAGCTGATGAGTGGCCCCAGACTCGGTCCACACCTCATGAACACTAATAATAGAAGCTTTTATTACACAGGTTCCGAAAATCAAATTCAGGTCTTCATGTTTGCATGCCAAGCTCTTTACTGACCGTGCTATCTTTATGGTTCCATTGATGTTTTTGCTATGTAGAAATTTATACTGTTGTTTATAAATTGTAAAACATGTCGATCTTTTTAATAGCTTAATGTTAGTTTATTTCTATAAAAAGGTTTCATCTATCTGTAATCAATTGGTTATGTTTTCTATTTCTTCTAGAATATATTACTAAATGACTGATGTAAAAATAAACGAATTTATCTGAAATATACCTGGGTGGAAGTTGGGGTAGTTTTTTGGTTTTTGTTTTTCCTAAATGATAGATAACTGTGCCAAATCGTTTCTAACACATCCTCTCTCCTCTGGATTTGAATACTACCTAGGGTGTAAAGCAAGTTACTGTGACATTGGTCGGCTTCTTGAGTTCCTCTTGAACCTCAGTTACTAACCAGTTACTCTCGTACCGCTGCTCATGCTTTCAGTTATTGTAGGAAGGCAGCTTCCCTTACTTCCAGACATGGAAACTCCTTACACAATCCTCTTTTTTCTGTACTGTTAGCGGATCTGATGTTTTCCCCATTAGGCCAGCTGTGAATCTCTTTTGTCAAGCTGCCCATAAAATTCTATTCAAATTTAAATTGGAAAAATATATTGGCATGTGCCATAGCAAGAACTGACATTTCTGTAATAAAATATCTTTGTCATTCAAATTATCTTAGCATTTGCTCCAGGGAGCTCCAATTAGCTTTACAATTTCTTCATATAGAAAAATTACATACAATTCTTAGTTTCCAAAGTTTGGGTTCTTACATGTTATTATTGTCATCATTATTGCTAATATGACTGGCATGCTTTCTATGAGCCGCTATCTGATTATATTTTATATAGACATCCTAGCCAACTTGTTTATTAAGTCTCTTGAGTTTCATTAAGTTTCAATGAAAGTTAAAAGCATTATTGTTGTTTTTACAGGTAGGTGATTTTGCCTTCCACAGTTAATATTTGCAATTTTCTATTTTCTCACCTTATTGCATCAATCAGAACTTCATTTCTAGAATCATAGACTATAACGGCATGAGAAGCTCCCTTGGCCTTGCTGCTATTGACCTGGCGGTAAGCTCCAAATGTGAGTTTGGATAACAGGAAACTACCACTTGACCAGACCAAAGCAAGTCAAGTGCAAAACCCACAGGCTCCAAATGATTATTTGGCTATTGGAAAATATTATATTAATTTTCTTAAGAATTCACCATCAATTAAACCAATATTTTTGAGTGCCTAAAGTTTTACAGGCACAGATTTATACCATGAACATGAAAGTTTTTTTTAAGTAAGATGAATACAGCCAAATGACAGTGCTCATTTGTAATCTCAGCACTTGGGAATCGAGGCAAGAGAATCATGAGTTTTGAGGCCATCCTGAGCTACTTAACAAAATGCTATGAAAAAAAAAAAATCAGTGAGTATTTCCCCTCCGGTAGTCAAGAAAAAAGAAAAGAAAACCATTGTTTAGCTAGCAATGGCAATAACAACAACAACAATGACCAATTAGGTAGCCTCTTGGGTGCCACATCTCAGAAGAAAACTGACTCTCCCTCCTTAAGCAGCCATAAATTGTCACTAGCTCCTTAGATAAGGGTGAGACTTCCCAAGACCCTCCCCACCCCATCTCCATGCTGGGATGTGGACTAGCTTGATCTTATGCAGATCTTGTTCCTATAGTCCCAGCTTCTGTTAGTTCACCATGCTCCCGGAAGTTGCCCCGCTTCCATGCACATGCTAGCAGCACTAGAGGCTATATGGTTTCTTTTAAAGAGCACAAGATGTTGAGATGCAAATGGGAGGGTAGAAGCTGGGATAGGAATTGGACGGAAGGGTCTGGGAATACATCGATCAAAACACATATGTGTGTATGAAATTCTCAAACAATAAATATTAAAATGATTTCAAGGAATTCTAAGTGCTAGAAACTGGGATAGACAAAGACACTTTTCAAATAGGGTAACCAGGCTCACTTATTCTGAGGAAAGAGATATCAAGGGTGAGATGGACAGCAATGTGGGAACCAGCTATGTGATGAGCTAGATGCACACTCTAATGAGAAACTCAGTTGCTGAGTTCTTGGGCCAGGAAGGTATGGAGCCAGAACACAGTGAACAGAATTCCCAAGCTGGAAGCCAAGTAGAGAGCAAGCCTCATCTTGAACTGGATATGGATTAAAATTTTGGGTTAGACTATGCTTTAAACACTTGAGAATAAGACAGGATTCATAATCAATGGTGACTAGCAAATAATGAAACTATCCCACTATTGCTGGGACTGAGAGATAGTGTATGCTAATGAGTGTGTGGAAGAACAAAATATCTCCTGAGTGTAACAGCTGCTTCATTGTTCTGTCACCCAGTCCAGAGACTGGAGAGACAACTTAAGGACAGACCTGGGAAGGCACAAAACTTCCCTTGGAAACACAGGGGCCTTATGTAATACTTCTGAGTACATAATAAAAGCATTTAATTCTCCAAAATCAGAGGCCAGCTCCTGGGAGCTTGAGACAGAAGGCAGGATTTGTGCCTAGAGGGTTCTCACTCATGGAGGACCTTCATTGTCATGAATTTTTCTATAAACACTGCCAGATATGCCCATGAAGTATTAGTTTACACAGCTGTGCTCAGGTCATTTTCTTTCTGACATCTGTCCCCTTCAGCTGTGGAACAGAAAAGTTGTATCTCAGACTGCTAGAAGGCCCCAAATGGCCAGAGCTGGCTTCCAACAAGGCCTGCGGGAAGCAGGGGATATTCTGGGCTAGGAAGAAAAGGATTGTGGGTCATAGAGATGCTTAGGTAAGTTGGACTAGAAATAAGCAAAGCATAGCAACTGGAGGCATGCATTCAGCTAAAGGCAAGACCCCAAGGGGAACACACATGCCCTGTGCCAAAGTCAGGCACTTGACACCACATGGAACAAGCAGAAATAAGAGACATCCCCAGGAGGCTACCAGATCCCAGGTGGGACTAAGACTGAAACCTTGGAAAAGGTCTAGGGGGCTAAATGTTTAATTGTAACAAGAGTATGACGCCTAACAAAGATCTCCAAGAGCCTGTGGTTGCATTCTAAGAAAGGGGTAAACCTCGGACAGTGGACATTTAAAAGAGAAAAGGTCAGTGAGTTCAGCCTAGGAGAAGCTGCCTGGGTAAGAACAGGGTTTGCTGGCCTCACAGGACATCATAGCCAGGCAACAGCAGGATCCAACCTCTGAGAATGACGCTCTCCGCTCACTCCTGCCCTTCCCTGAATGTGTCAAGGCATGTTGGAACCATGACGTGAGCTACTGCCAGAGTAACCTGCCACACGCAAGAAGTGATGCAACAAGGGGAGGAAGAAACACTGCCTGTCAGACAGGAGTCCTAGGCACAGTTACTTAAGTCATTGCTGGTCATCAAACCAAAGGGCCACTGGTCACCATGGTAACAGCAATCAAAACACCAATTCCTGCTTTCCTGAGCTGGTGTTGAATGACGATTGTGCTACACAGAAGAGCAACTTAATCCCTCAGTGAACAATAAACAGAGTTGCCAGCTCCAACCTCATAGATGATGGAGAAAAATAACTTGTGAGCGGACAAAGTACATTTCTCAGGGTGGATGTGCAGTTCAAGCCAAGAACTCAAGGAGGGAATCTTTTTGCTCAGCTTGAAGTCATTGCTGTCTCCAAGCCTTCCCCGCCCCTTCATCACAGTTTTTAGCGAAGGAGACTGTTACAAAAGCTTAAGAAACATGATAAATCTGCTTAAAACCCCAGATACACACATCTCTAGTCCTTCTGGCAAAAATCAGACAAAAATTTAATGACAACTGTGAAATATTCACATTCAGAGTAGATCTGATCGTTTTCTTATATGTCACCAAAGCAACACAAAAATCTATCTTCTTCCCCAAATGCCTGATGCAGTATGAAACATAAGCTTCTACCTCCTTCCCTCCTGCCCCTCCCCTATGGCTGAGTGAGGCCAAAATCCCTGAATTCAGGCCCATGACTGCCAAGTCACAGCTGCTCTGGCCTTGGGTTTCCTCTCTCCAAGGTCATTGGGCAAAATCTTAGAGACCCTGGGATGCAACATAAATTCAATCCTTCTTTTAGAAGGCTTTTTCCTTCTCTTCTATAAAAGTCTCAGAAAGATAAGTCTTATTGCAAGAAAGCACACAAGGAAACCTGATTTAATTCTGTCTTCTGCTCTGATTCATCAATAGATCAATGGCCCAAGACTGAGTGACCCCAGTTGCTACCTCACACTCCAGATTTACATGGATAATGTCATAAGTTTCTGGGTAGACACCACACTGATTTTTTTGTGATGAGGTGTGTACATTTGGGCCAGTTCTGGTCAAGGGTAGAAGCCATTTGGAACTCATGCATCTATCCAATCGCAAGTCCAGTGGTTCCCTGGGACTCTCAAGAAACCACAGTCTTTCTTGGACTCTGATACGATTTAACATTGTGAGTTTCTTTCTAGAGTTTTTTCCCTAACTTTAACACTGAGATAGTATCAAATGCAGAAATGTATAATTGATGTGTGTCAACTCCTCGGCTGCTATTCCATTTCTCTTGTTATAAAGCCTGAACAAAAAACTTAGCCTCTGTGGGGTTCCAATTTCTTTCCAGATATACAATGAATCTACCCCATAGGACTGCTGAGTAAATTTTAAAAACAAAATATAATCCAGGGGGATGGAGCATGAGCTAAGCTAAAAGCAGACCCACCAAGCTTCATGACCTGAGTTTGATTCCCAAGACCCAGGTACTGGAAGTAGTGAACCAAATCCTGCAAGCTGTCTTCTGGACTCCGCACACACACACACTGTGGCATAATGCACACACTTAGATAGATAGATAGATAGATAGATAGATAGATAGATAGATAGATAGAATGATAGGAAGATAGAAAGATTAGATAGATAGGTAGATAGATCGATAGATAGATAGATAGATAGATAGATAGATAGATAGATAGATAGATAGATAGATAGATAGATAGATAGATAAAATGCATGTAAATCAGAGTTAGAGCAATCAAATTTACTTTCTACCTAGTCCAGCCTCCCACCTTCTTTTTATTAAACTAAATATGACAAGGTGGTCATGAATTTAAAAACATATCACTTCCACTCGTCCGGATGGATGAATGGAGCAAAGTTTATTCTCACCAACCTCCACTGAAATCTGATGTGCTAGAGACACAAAAAGGTACCTGTGAGACTAGAAGAAAGCCACCTTGTATCTCCAGTGGGTATTGGAATAAGATGTCTCAGTATGATGTGAAAGTAAACCAAATAACCAGAGAGAGAAGGTCCCCATTGTGACTTTGTTGGCTTCAGTGACATTACAAATCAACCTGACTATTAGATTACTTACACAGAACCTAAAGACCAGATAACTGAGAAAGAGATACACAGGCAAGGCTACAGCACCTCTTTTTGTGTTTGTTTGTTTGTTTGTTTGTTTGTTTTTTGTGGGGGGAAATATTGGAGGTAGAGTTTAATAACTCCTTAAAGAACTTATGCTCTAAACCAGAACAGGATTATTGTAGGCAGTAATGGCAAGATGTGGGAGCGACAGGGTACATCATGGAAGAGAAGGTGAAAAGAGTGTGAGAGTCAGAGGACTAGAAAATCTGCAGTGAGACTGTCTCCTAGAAATGACAGGAAGTCTTTATCCATGAAATCTCACCAACATGGCTGCCCAAACAAGACCTGAACAAGGATGACATCAACAGATGGGCAAATATGCAAGGAGGAATTCTCACAACACCCCCACACCTAAACAAAGCACTATATGTAACTAAAAAGTACTGAGAAGGGGAAATAGTCTTTAAAAAAGTGAGCTCCCTAATTAGTTATCAATACCAATCTGTCAGCCCTGAATAATATACATACAAGTAACATTAAATAGACAGAAAAATCTCTCTCTTTCTCTCTCTCTCTCTCTCTCTCTCTCTCTGTGTGTGTGTGTGTGTGTGTGTGTGTGTGTGTGTGTGTGTGTAATAACGACAATTTTTTAAAAAGAGGACAGCCAGTAGTGGTAGCACACACCTTTACTGCCAGCACTCAGAGAGGCAGAAGCAGGCAGATCTCTGTGAGTTCAAGGTCAGCCTGGTCTACAAAGTGAATCTTGAACAGCCAAGGCTACACAAAGAAACACTGTCTCAAAAAGGAAAAAAAAAAAAAAAGGTAAGAACTGGAAGGAGGAAAATGATATAATTATCTTTTAATTTAAAATAATAATAATAATAAATTGTGGGAACAAGGTCATTACCCCAGACCTTGGAGACTAATTTTTAAGTCCAGGCTTTGCAATGTACCAGCTCAGAGACCCTAAACTCATAAGTCCACATCTATGCAATATGGATAATTATAATAATAATCAGTAATTTTTAAGCCTTTCCATCAAGTCCTGTCATCCTTCAATGCTCAGAAACTACTGTAACTTTAGGAGAAGAGATTTAAAGAAGTCTTGCCTCTGAATTGCTAACATCACCACCACTACCACCACCATCACCACCACCTTCTGCTAGGTTATCCAGATGAGGTTTTGTTAAGAAAACTCTTTCAAGGTAGGGGATGTAGCTCAGAGGGTAGAACACCTGCCTAGCACATGCAGAACTCTGGATTCAATCCTCAGCACTGCATAAGCCAGGCATGGAGGCACAAGCTTGTAATCACGATATCCAGAGGTAAAGGCAGGGAGATCAGAAGTTCAAGCTCACCCTTGGTCATATAACAGAGTTGAGACCAGTTTGTGTTATATGAGACATTAAAAATGAAAGCTATGTCAGCCAGGTGGTGGTGGTGCACACCTTTAATCCCAGCACCCAGGAGGCAGAGGCAGCAGATCTCTGTGAGTTCAAGGCCAGCTGGTCTACAGAGTGAGTTTCGGAACAGCCAGGACTGTTACACAGAGCAATCCTGTCTCAAAAGAAAACAAAAATAAAAACAATTTTTTAAAGTTAATAAATAAATAAAAACTATGTCATCTTTTCTAGATAAGAACAAGATGATGAGAGCTTGAGGAATTCTGTGGAAGGGTAGAAGGAATGACAGAAGGAGCCAGAGGAGTCAAAAACACAGCAAAAAGACCTATAGAATCAACTAACCTGGGCCCATAGGGGCTAACTCACAGAGACAGAACCACCAACAAAAGAGCAAGCTTGGACTGGGCCTAGACCCCCTACACATATGTAGCACATGTGTTGCGTGGTGAGCATGCGGGTTCCCTAGCAACTCAAGTAGGGGCTGTCTCTGACTCTGTTGCCTGCCACTGTATCCCTCTCCCTAAGCTAGGCTGCCTTATCAGTACTCAGTGGGAGGCGAAGCGCTTAGTGAAGCTCTTGAGGTGCCAGGGTGGGTTGGTACCCCTTGGGGCCTCCTCTTCTCCGAGAAGGAGAGGAGAAAATAGGAGGAAGGGGGTGTGAGGGTGGGACTGGGAGGAGAGGAGGAAGGGAGCTGAGATCAGGCTGTCAAGTGATTAGATAAATAAAAAATGGGGAAAAGACAATTGGTTTCCCAAAGTGAGGGGAACAGGGACTATTTCTAACAGGAACTCAATGACTGGCTCTTTGGTCTCCCCACCCCCGAAGGGAGGAGCAGTCCTGTTAGGCCACAGAGGAGGGCTTTGCAGCCAGTCCTGAAGATACCTGATAAAACAGGATCAGATGAATGGGGAGGAGGTCCCCCCTATCAGTGGACTTGGAAAGGGGCATCAGTGGAGATGAGGGAGGGAGGGAGGGAGGGAGGGACTGGGAGGGAATGAGGGAGCGGGACATGGCTGGGATACAGTTAATAAAATGTAACTGATAAAAAATAAATAAATAAATAAATAATAAAAAATTTAAAAAAAAAAGAAAAAAAAAAGACAAATATATAAAGAAGAAAATGAGCATGATCCAAGTTCTTCTGTGGAGAGACAATGGGGACATGCATGTCAGGAGAGCAACCCACACACATCTGCATGTAAGTGCATGTTCATTAAATGGTACCATACACCACATGCTGTCTGAGAATCTTTTTGGTTTTTCAAGCTAACCATGTTTAAAAAGAAATGTCAAAAGGCATATTTAAAGGATTCTATTTTGAGTTTAGTTCAGCCCTCTAAAGTACTGTCCTGTATTAAATGGATTGCCCTCCTTTTCACTCATGAAGCTAGTCCTAGGGCAAGCTAGTCACCTGCTTGAGAATAGCCTGTGCTACACAGAAGCCAGGGAGCCACATGGCAGGAAAGTCCAGCCCACAGCAGTAACCCGGCTCAGCTATAATGCATGGGGTAGGTACCTTCCAGGCCTCTGCTAAGCCAGGCCTGTAACCTGCACTGCAGCCTGTCAGGTACTCTGTGCATACACAGAGCCACTCTAAGTGAATTGTAGGACAAGAGTCAGGGGACAGGAAGTGAGGCAAAGCCTCGGCCCAGCTGCTGGCTCTCATGCCATCTGGGAGGAGAGCCACTCGGGTCCAGGCTCATGGAGGCTGTGACAGGCCACTTGTATTTACTCCATATTTGCCAACTCTCTAGGGCAAGATATATGTTACCACTGCTGTGACATGAATTTCCACAAAACTGAGCTGGTAAAAATGACAAACCCTGCTTCTGTCAAAGGTTCTGAAGGGTAAAGAAACCAGGTACAGCTTAATCAGGGTGCCTCTTCAGTGTTTGAAGAGATGGGGAGGCAAATGGGAAAGGAGAGGGTCCCTGTGTGTCTCAGGAGCAAAATTCTTACTTGAGGTATTGGCTTTCCCTGGTTCTAGTCTCCACCCAGCATGCAACACTCTTCATTTCATCTTTTTCCCCTTTCATTCTTTTTATCTTTGTCTCTCTCTCTGTGTATGTGTGTGTGTGTTTCTCTCTGTCTCTCTCTGCCTCTCTCTCTCTCCTCTGTCTCTTGTCTCTCCCTCTTTCTTTTTCTCCCTCCCTCCTCTCTCCCTGGACTACAGAGACCTTTTCCTTATAAGTAGGTCTCTAACTTTAGCCTCCACTGAAGGAGAAAGGATTACCACCAGCCTCCATTTTCCTACCTGGCACAGGAATACAATGGTTAGTTCAGTGAATGAAGGGATGAAAGATCAGACAACAGCAAAAGAAGGATGAGTCCATGGTGATCCGTCATTATTGCTTTTAACTCAAAAGACTGAAGGCTTAAGTATTAAACCCACTCTGGAGTGCTCTTACCTGCAGCCAGGCTTCATGCAGCTGCTATAACGTGCTAGCATTTGTGCTAAGTAAAAGTTCAGATTCAGATTCAGTCTTTCACAGATGGGACCCCTTCATCAGAGGGGAAACTACTGACCCCCCATCACCCTGCTAGGACTAGACCCAAACCCCTTGTCTCTACATTTACCCATGCTGGCTCTGAATGGCCTCAGGGCTGCTTAAACACTCAAGGCTCTGTTTGGGATGTTCCTGGCAGCAGGAAAAGTTCTAACTCCCTCAGGCTATGTATTTGTACCAGAACATTCCCTGCTCATGTCTCTGCTTACCAAGTAAACAAGCGAAACAGAGAGGGGAAATCTTTTGGACAAAATGGTGCTTTGCTGTTCTAATCCTTTTATCTTACACACCCCCAAGGCAGGAACCATGAAACCTTCCTTTCATTTCTCAACCTGTCTTTGCACATGGCTCTTTCTGTGGGGTCCCGGAGCCAGCAACCGATACACTAAACTCGTGTTACAGAGCACCAGGGTGATGCAGTCTCTCCGAGGACCTTGGGGCACAACTGGAAATTATTGTTTCCCAGAGGGCTTTCATCTTCAGAAAAGGCCTCCCTCCTAACCCATCACCTCATTTGGGGAGGCAAGGTTTCTCACTGGCCTTGAAGCTACGTCAATGGCTAGACTAGCTGGCCATTGAGATCCTGGGTCCATGTGTCAATTCCAGGCACATGCTACCATGCCTGTTTTGTTGTCGTTGTTGTTGTTGTTGTTGTTGTTGTTGTTGTTGTTTTAAAAAAGGATACTGGGCATCTAAACTCAGGTGCTCATGAATGCACGGCAACAACTTTACCAGCCCACCCATCTCCTCAGCAGCGTGCGTGAACATTTCTTAATCAAATCCTAACACCCGTCTTGAAAGACCTGTTGCTTTTCAGCCGTGACCCCATGGGAACACTCTGAGTGAAAAGCTTGAAGCCTGACTTCTTATGTGACAGTTGCTAATGGCCCAAACAGCAGTCAGTCAAACAAATTCCGCTGTTGACCACCTCACGTCACCAGCTTGCCACCACTGCTCTGAATCTCAAACATGGAGGTCAGGTCTATGTACCACTTATCTTTACATCTCCTGTTCCAAGCATAGAGGAAGACATATAGACATATAGACATGCTCTAGCTAGAGCTAGAGCAGCCTTGTAGGGTCAGGCATTTCTTGAGGATAGCAATATAGGGTATAAAAAGGCTGATCTCTGGTGATTTAGAAACTGCTTTAACAGGTGTCATTTTACTGAAGAAAGAGACCCACTTCAATTTTGTTCCATCTGTTCTGTGGAAGGCATCCTAAAGGAGTGGTGTCTCAGGCTTTATCATCTCAGCCTGGTTTATTTTTATTTAACATGCAATATACCTTACAGAACAGCATGTACATGTTAGTCAGGCTCCCATCACTTACAAAACACTCAAGATGAATAAGTCAAAAGTCAGAAGGATCTACTCCAGGCCACAGGTTCAGAGGCTGCAGGCTGTGGTCTCCTGTTGCCCTTGGGCCTTTGTAGTAAGGGAACACACTGTGATAAAGAACACATGAAGGAAACCTCTCGTCTCACGGGAGTCAAGAAACAGAAAAGAAGAGAAGGAGAGAGAGAAGGCCAACAGGGCCCCATTGTCTCTTCAGGGCACACACTTTGTGGCCTAACTTCCTTCCACTAGGCCCCATCCCTTCCCTCTAGCATCACAGAGTGAGGCCCCAGCCTTCAGCACCTGGCCAATGTGATAAAACAATAGATTGATTTGTTTTTCTTGTATTTGGATCCCTATTGGATTATAAAGCCAATGAAGGCAAGAACTCTGCTTGGCTTGTGTACATTTCTTTAGTATTTAGAAGACAACCTTGAATGTAGAAGATGTTGGGAAAATATTTGTTGGGCTGGAGAGATGGCTCAGTGGTTAAGATGGCTTAGCATTCTTCCAAAGTACCCAAATTTGTTTCTCAGCACCCACATCCAGCAACTTACAACTGCCCATAACTTCTGCTCCAAGAATTCTGAAACCCTTCTCTGGTTTCCATGGACCCATACACACCAGGACTTCACTCACACAGATACACAGATACATAAACATACACATACAAATAAAAATAACTTTTTAAATTATGTGTTTGTTGAATATAAGCTTCTGGGAGTCAGAGAAGCCCAGAAGAGGTACGAAGTTCAGATAAAAGTCTTCAAACACTTTAGAGTCCTAAAGCTCAAACAGTTAGACATAGAGTTTGGACCAAGGCCTGGACCTTTTCTAAAAGACCATTCAGAGAAGGACAGGAATGTAGAGAAAAGAAAGGCTGAGTATGCTAAAATGCCCCCATTATGCATTCAAAATAAACACCTGGCAGAACACCTTCACATCTGGAGCACTTCACAAGACTACAATTACAGCTGGCCAGGCCATGCGTTGGCCATGCGTGCCACAGCTGTTACAGGGTAAAGGCGGGTGATTAAAACCAGCAGGTTGCCATGGTACTAAATTGGTTGCTGCTGAACAATTTGTGTGTTTGTCTTCAGATCCAAACGCTCTTCTAGCAGAAGAGAGTTATGTCTTTGTGGGGGACAGGAAGGTGATTTCTTCAGACGCTGAAATGGAAAAGCAAAGGATGACGGGAACTAACTTGCTACATACCTCCCCCAGGCCAGGTGCCACACCTGTACTTTTTCCTCTAAGTAGGAATTATTATCACCCTTCTCCAGACTCAGAGAGAAGAGGCCTGTGTCTGTCTGTTTCCTGATGCTATCATAGAATACCTGGGGTGATTAACACAGTTCTTACAGTTCCAGACCCTGGGAAGTCTACAGCCCAGGGATCTGCATGGAGCAAGTGTCTCCTTGCTGCAGCATCCCATGGCAAGCAAGAGTGTCTGGGGGGGGGGGGGGGCAAAGAAATGGCTCAGCAGGAGAAGGCTCTTTCTGCCAAGTCTGATGATTTGATATCAATTCCTGGCCCCTACATGGTAGAAAATGAGACAAGTTGTTCTCTAATGTATACACACACACACACACACACACACATACACATACACACAATGGGAAAGAGAAAGTATACAAGCAAGAAAGCAGCAGAAGCCACAGTCATCCTTTAATCAAGGACCCACATTAATCTACTGGTGACAGAGCCCTCAAAACCTAAACACCCTCCTGTTGGGTATCTTTGGTTTCCTTCTCAATACTACTGTTCCATGGACTATGTTTCCACACATGCACGGTGAAACCACAGCAACCAGTGGTATGCCCAAAGTCACAGAGCAAAGTAGCCTGATTGAATCCAGACCCGATGATACAGATTTTCTCTGTTCCCTCCACCACCAGCTCACTGGTCCTAACTCAAAAACTGGGCCAGCATGAGGAAAGAGAATGCCAGTAAGCCTGTGGGTGTGTGGAAAGGCCTGGCATTGGGCCTTTGCTGAAAGAGGACAGACACCGAATACATACATACATATACATATACATATAAGTTAGACATCTATTAAAAAAGGAAAAGGAGCCTTAAGCTACAAAAAAAAAAAAAAATCAGCAGTGTGTCTTTGATCAAAGGAAGGTATTACAAGGAGGAATTTGTGTGAAAGGCAAGACTGTTACAGGGCCGTCTACAACATGCAAGTTCAAGTTGGTTGTCCAACTAAAGAAAGGGAAGGGACCAAGGCCATACTCTGCAGCACAATGGAAGGGTCACAGTCCCCATGATTGCTCTCTCTGACTCACCCAATTCATCTAGTCATTGGGCCCTGACCCTCTACTGGTGACTGGAAGCGGCATGCACAAAGATATGCCCACATCAAAGTCTCTGATGGGGTAGGGGGGCTTTGTAGATTTAATTAACTAAGACTCTCTCTAAGATATGACCCACCCCCCCCCCCAGAACATCATGATAAGCTAGGAATCCAAAAACTTCCATGAAGTCTTCCACAAAGACACAAAAAATAGAATGGTAGGTGCCAGAAGACTGAGGAGAGATGTATACAATTCAGTCATACAGGATGAATGTGGAATAGAGAGCTGCTCTACAGTGGATATGGCTGGTAGTCCTATAGTGTGTGCTTAAAATTTTGTCAAGAAGATAGATCTCGTGTAACTGCTCAGAACCGAGGAGGGAGTAAATGGAATGGGAAAACATGAAGAAAGAGAGATTTGGAAAGTACAAGAAAGAATGGAGACTGAGGCAGAGATCAGAGTAAGGCAGTAGCAGGGAGGTCAACAGCCACCAAAGGACGGAAAAGACAAGGAACAAATTGTCCCCTAGAGCCTTTGGAGGGAGTGGAGCCTTGCCAACATGTTCGCTTCAAAACTTTTAGAGAACAAATCTCCGTTTTTTTAAGCCACAGTTCATAGCAACTTGGTACATCAGCCCTAGGAAGTTAATAGATGTGCCTTTTCAAAGTTTCCACCATGTCTCACGGCAAAGGGAGACCACACATGCGCACAGAAGCATATTTAACCCACCACCCCCACAATGCCTCTGCTTTCCATTCTCCCTTTTGCATTGTCCTTTGTTAGCTCTTGGGGCCTCTGCTGGATGGTAGATCATGTGACCCTGCCTTCTGCCACCCGGCTGCCACTACCCACCAACCAGGGCACAGTGAAACGTGACAGAGGCTTTGTCCTCTGATACTCCTCAAGCTGCCAGTATTGCCTGTCACTCCTGCTAATTATGCTGCAACTGTCCTCCTCCCCCATCAGGGTTCTGGAAGAGACCTCTTAATAAAGATGTTGGCATTGTCAGCTGTGGGGCAACTTCAGGAAACCCTCCCCCAAGGCCTGACACACCTGAAGCCAGCCTAGCCAAGAGTCTTCCTCTTCCAGGCCACAGAGGGAACTGATAAAGCCCAGAGCCCTTTCCTCCAAGATACTTACACATCTTTGTTAGAGGGAGAAGCCCCTCCCTAAGCCCCGCCTCTATTCCCCCCTGTTCTCAGCGGTGCCCATTTGCTCTTCTCACAGGTTCATATCTACAAAGAGCCACTTAATATTGAATCCCCTTTTTTCCTGGAGTCTGTCATTTCTGCTCCAAAGCAAACAATGGCAAGGGGTCTTATTTCGGGGGGTACTCTGTGAGGATGGTTCACTGCCTCAAGCTATCCCCAACAGCTCTGGAGGCCCAAGGCCCTTAAGACCATTTTAAAAAGGACTGCACTATCAAGCATCTTTGGCCAAAGGACTGCACAGGATTGCATTCAGTAGTGAACAAAATTTGTTACTAATATCTAGCTTTTTTTAAAGATTTATTTATTTATACATGAACACTATTTGCATGTATGTCTGCATGACAGAAGAGGGCACCAGATCCCATTATAGATGGCGGTGAGCCACCACGTGATTGCTGAGAATTGAACTCAGGGCCTCTGGAAAAGCAGACAGTGCTCTTAACCACTGAGCCATCTCTCCAGCCTCAATATCTAGCTTTTATGACTCATAATTATCCCACTAACAATAGAAAAGCACAGTGGTTAGGACCAAAGGAAGAAGACTCCGTACATGAAATAGACTCTGATCTATCACCACGACACTCCTGCAGCAGGCTTTGCCTGTCTACTGTCCCTGCTGCATGGTCCCCCATGCCTCAGGCCACACGCTGAGACAGTGACAGAATGATTTTAGAGCAATGAAGAGTGGAGCTGTTTTTTTTCACAGCACTCTCTCTTCTTGGGACAATGACTTAAGTTCATGAGAAATAAATCAAGGGGAAACCTAAGATAGAGAGAGAAGTCAAAGCAGTTGAGGACTCTGTTACTTAGGACCAAATATACAGAGATAACCTCTGTAGGATGCATTTTTATAAGATGCTCCATGGTGGATGACAAAACAAATGCATGTTGGCACAGCCCACCAGCTTCCCTGACAAGGTCAAAACCCAGTTAGGCCAGGTTCAAAGCGAATGACTTGCTGCCTATACACGGGACAGTCCCATATGGTCTTTGTATGAACACAGGAAATTCACCCCAACTCTGAGTCCTTTTCTTCTCAAAGGTAACAAGAAATCATATTCATTAAGCACCTATTACCTTCCACCTGTGTCAGAGACATTACCTCATTGGTCGTTACCAGCCCTGTAGAAAAGGTTTCATTATTGCTGACTTACCCCCTTCTCTGTGACCCATCTGCCTACTGGGGACAAGAATTCAGGAAGCCTGAAACAAAACATGAAAAACTATTCTGGCCAATAAACATTGTCAGCTAGAACAAGTCCTGGGTAGGATGTGTCACAGGCTACAAGTTTTCATTCTTTCTCAAAACACTAAGCCTCCAAATTAGAGGGCACTCAGTCCTCATAACGTCAGCATCCGCTTCCCTGGAGTATTTTCTTTAATCATCAAGCTACTTTGCCCAAGTAGAGAATGCTTTGATTCTAACACAAAAGCCGAGTTTAGCATGTTCTATCAGCAGCTGGGTGACTGATGGGGTGGGAAGAGAGGGATGATGGTAAGTGAGGAGCCACTGATATTGAAAGCGTAACGATGCTTTGCCTCAAGAACACAACTGAAATAGTACACGTGGTTCCAGACATTTAGTGAAAAGTGACAGGTAGGCTGTAGAAATTCAGAAGAGACTCCAGTTTCCACAGTAACAAGTCAGGTAAGCTACAAGATCAGAGTTTTTTGGAAACCTGTCAAAGATGTGATGTCATAAAGAAACCTAAACAAACTAAATTCCAGAAAGTGACAACTTTTCCTGGAGGAGAAAGAAAGGATCCACAGTGGACAGATGTGAAGAAAGAGATCAGCTGAGCCTCATGAGCTGTGAAAGCTGAGTATCTGTGCAGCAACAGAACACTGATTGCCCACTGGCCTCCCACTGACCTCCCACTGGCCTCTCACTGATCTCCCACTGGCCTCCCACTGGCCTCCCACTGATCTCCCACTGGCCTCCCACTGGCATCCCACTGATCTCCCACTGGCCTCCCACTGATCTCTCACTGGCCTCCCACTGGCCTCCCACTGACCTCCCACTGGCCTCCCACTGATCTCCCACTGGCCTCCCACTGATCTCCCACTGGCCTCCCACTGGCCTCCCACTGATCTCCCACTGGCCTCCCACTGGCCTTCCACTGGCCTCCCACTGGCCTCCCACTGACCTCCCACTGGCCTCTCACTGATCTCCCACTGGCCTCCCACTGGCCTCTCACTGATCTCCCACTGGCCTCCCACTGGCATCCCACTGACCTCCCACTGGCCTCCCACTGATCTCCCACTGGCCTCCCACTGGCCTCCCACTGGCCTCCCACTGGCCTCTCACTGATCTCCCACTGGCCTCCCACTGATCTCCCACTGGCCTCCCACTGGCCTCCCACTGGCCTCCCACTGGCCTTGTTGCACCATTCATCCCCTGATTTAACAGTGGTCTGTGTCCTTCAAAGGACAACTATTGAGAACAGATATCATCATGCACTGTGCAAGCAGATACATGGTTTAGAGATAACTACTGGCTCAGGTACAGTTGATGGCATCTGAAAAATGCAAAGAAAATATGTAGCCTGGCGCCTCTTCCTCTGAGGTGAGAGCCCATGTTCTCTCCATGGCTTGGCTCTCAGAGCAAGCTGATATTTGTCCATGTTCCACATGCCTAGGATGGCATCCAGATGTGTCAACAGGCAGAGTCAAGGGTTGGAAGGGCTCAGTGTCTTAATTGCACTCTGAGGCCAGGAACTTGGGAAAATGGTGTAGGATGAGATAGTCATTACCTAATCACACTGAAAGGCCCCCTGGACTTGCCACGAGGTGACGGACACCAAAGGTTACTGAAGCCTCTGCTCCCTGCTTTCATCAGGAGTCAAATGTCTGGGGTGCCCACATCTCTGCCACATTGACTCGGAGTAGCTGGCATCTGAAGTCTCAGGTCATCAGCCAGCCCCTCAAAGCCCTTATCTACTCCCCAAAATCCTGTCCATGACCTTCTCATGTCTCATCAAGAGGTCATACTTCCTTTTATGTTCACTGGGCCATGAGGGCAACTTTCTGAGGTCTCCCCAAGACTCAGGTCTGAGATCTACAAATTGCATCCTACCCTGTCTGCATAGCCCAGTGCAGTTTGAATCTAAACTGTCACGCACAATGCTTGTGTGTTGAAGTCTTGGCTCCTAGATGATGGTGCTATTTAGGGAGGTGCCACAAACTCTAGGAGGCAGGGCTACCGCAAAGAAGTAGGTCACTAGGACATGCCTCTGAAGATTCTGTTTGTTGCCAAGTCCCGTCCTCCCTCCCTACTCCCTGTCTACCATGAGGTGGATGGCTCCTGACACATACTCTCTACCCACCATGACATTCTGCGTACCCACTGACCCAAAGCGATGGATCCAGCTAATCCTGAATTTAAACATCTGAAACAGGAAAGCTAATTAAACTTTCTCCCTTTTCAATTTTTTCAGGAGTCTCTCACAGAGCAAAAAGTGTGTGTCTGCCCTCACATGTCACACACACACACACACACACATTCACATACTAATAATAAAGTTTTTTTTAAAAACAGAGCTCCTAGGGATCTGTGTCTGCGCATGTAAACGGGTGACACGATGAGGGACAGGTACATGACTGAGCATGCATCCTGCCACGCACAGAAGGCTAGCACCTCTCACACACTTTGACTGAGCATGCATCCTGCCATGCACAGAAGGCTAGCACCTCTCACACACTTTGACTGAGCATGCATCCTGCCATGCACAGAAGGCTAGCACCTCTCACACACTTTGCCACACATATATTATTCCTCCAAAATCAAAAACTTTTTAACACCATCTGGGGCTCTCTGTATCTACTTGTAAGGAAAAAAAAAATACAACTAGGGTAGTATAGAAATAAAAGGTAATAACAATAATCATGAGCTCTCCCTTGTACTTGTATTTTTGTGCATTCGAGGCCTGCCTAATGTTATCAACATTAGTGAGTTCAAGCCCACCTTGGACAACTTTAGGGAACTCCTGTCTCAAAGATTAAGGACTTTTTTCAAGTTGTTGGTCCCAGAGACCTCAGAACAATACGGGCTATTGCCATTGCTCTCACTTGCCCACCGGCATTTGATGTTAAGACTTCAATGCTGAATGCCAGAAACTTGGCTCACAGACTTGAGGAAATCAAGTTGGTAGAGACTGAGAAGCTTCCTCCCAACAGCAAGCTTTCACCAGCTAGTGCTCTGAAGAGTACAAGAAAAGTTATCAACAGCCTTACTTCCTTGCAAAGCCTGTGTGCTGCAATAACAACCAGCCCGGCAAGATAGGACCACGGGTACACATGCCACAAATGTTATCGGAGTAACCAACTGCTTTCTGATTGGATTTAAGGCCCACTGCACTAGAGGAAACCCAGGCCTGGTATTGTCTATCAGGTATTGTCTATCTTGACTGGGGAACTTACAGGCCCTAAGAGAGAACCTACTACTATTTATTTTGCTAAATGGACATGGTATCAAACTATCTTCTAAATACTTATCTCTATAGATTAGTACAGCTCTCCGTCCTCCTCAGAGAAGCTTCTTTCTATAGTAAACAGCCCTAATACAGAGTCTCACAACTAGCCAGAATGCAGAGAATAAGTGTCTGAAGAGTGCTCAGACATAAATAGGATATCAGTATCACAATTCCCCATCTGCCCCAAAGTTCAGGAAACATCACGGAAGATGGGGCAGAAAGACTGTAAGAGCCAGAGGGCGTGGATACCTGAGACAAAGCAGTTTCTTGTGGACATGGCAGCTCCACTGTACTCATGAATTCTCACAGCAGCTGTGGCTGCCTGCACATGATCAAGTCTGTCAACAATTCCAGAATGGATGGTGGAGGGATCACAAGGTCCCACTCTTTCACCTTTTGGTGCTATGCAAGCTACCTCGGGAGAAAAAAGTTATCAACAGTCTTGCTCAGTTGTGAGAGATTAGGGTTGATGGCTGGGAGAGGAAGAGTGAGTGTTCTTCAGATTTGTGGCCCCCGTGCTCCAGGGAATGGCCCCACACCCATGTACATTTGCCTAACACTTATTAGACTCAGTGGCTTATTTTCTTTTCACAGAAGAAGATATGAAGTTGGAAGAGGGACATGGGGAGTCTGGAAGGAGTTGTAGTGAGGAGAGAAGATAGATATGTTCAAGAAACATTAGGAATATATATATGAAGTTCTCAGTGAAAGAATAAAGATGCATTTAAATATATACTCTATATACGTGGTGGGCTTATGATGTAGTTAATGCAGAAGACTTACCTAGCATATGCAAGGCCCTGAATTCTTTATCCCAGGACTGAAAAAAGAAAGGAAAGAAGGAAGAGGGGAAGTGAAGTAGGGAGGGAATGATGGAAGGAAGGCAGAAAGAAGAAAGAAATGAAGAAAGGAAGTCCCTTGTCTTTTGCCTGATCTCCCAGCTCAAGATGACAGGGAAGCACCTGCAACAATGTGGCAGTCCTCAAGTCTTCTGTACCCAAAGCAGGCATGGGGGCTTGAGTCAAACACTTGCAAAGCATTTTGTCTGGCTCCCAGGTTTCATTCACCGCGGTGAACAGTACAGGCTACATCATAAACCAGTGAGTATCCCACGGTGGGAGGGTGGGGCTGTCTCCTGGCTGAAAGGAGGCCCCTCTTCTAGGAAGAATCCTGCTCTCCTCAAGACTGGTGTTTTACGGCCTGTGCTGCCGTGGGGGAAGCTACCAATGAAATCAGAACCACAACAGAAAGAGAGCCTGCTGTCACTCCAGGAAATCGCCCCAGTGCCACAGTGACTAGCTTGAGGCAGGGTGGGTTGGTGGAAACAGTTCTTAGAAAACAAACCCAAAGTCTCAAATGTCCGACTGTGCGTGGGAAGGAAGAACGGAAATGCCGGCTTAGAGCATTTGGTGAAAAGAACGGCGAGTTCTAACCTTAATTCCGACTCCAGCGCTGTGCGGCTGTCAGCACTGTCTGGGCACTGGCCTCAGCGCCATAAAACAAGGCCACTGAACTAAACTGTTTCCTCCAAACTTAGTCACATGGGCCCTGTCTTCACTATTGCCCATGACCGCCACACTGTGACATTTGCCCACATGCCCTTTGTTCTCTTTGCACAATATTTTGGGTAAAAAGTTGCCTCACTTCCTCACTTTTTTTTTCCTTGAAAGTGATCTTAAGAGGAAATTCAACATAATTAGCATGAATGGAAACTGCTGTCCCTGGCCAGATCAGAAACCAGCCATAAAATAAATACAATGAAAACTCAAGGATGCTTTTTACTATTTCTGAGAGTGTGGAAAGTGCTGCCTACAGGCCTAGAAGCCTGGTCTACCTCTCTCCATCTCTCTCCCAACCCCCTCATCCATTCCCCTCCCCTTCTCCCTTCCTTTCTTCTCTTTTTCCTCCCCTCCCTCTCTTCCTATGAAGCAGGAAGGAGAGTACACAGTATAAAGATGTTTAAAAAAAATCCAAAATCTGTTTGAGTCTTCTCCTTGACTAATCAGAAAGACTGATAGGAAGCTAACAGAGAATAACTTCTCATCAGTGTCCCGGCTTTACCTCTGAGACCATTCCAATATCCCATTGCTTGGAAAATAATTGCTAAGACTCTTCTCCTACATTGATTTTCTACAGGAATCCTACTACAGAAGAAGAATGACCTCAGTGAATGAAGAAAGTCCAAGAGACTAACTATGCTGATGAAAGTGGCTTTCAATATCCATTATAGACTGGGCTGACAATGCTCCCTCAAGAACCATGGACTATCAACAAAAAAAAAAAAACCCCCACAATAATAGGTATGAGAATCCACCTCCGAAATGTTGGTCAGCATTGGCCAAGACACTCCCAAATCCTAGTCCATCGCTGCTGTCTATCCCTCGGTTGCCTCCCAAGTTGAAGGTAAGTCTCAACTGCTGGATACACCAGGCACTTTGGAAACAGAACCCAGAAGGTCCAAGCTGGTTGTGAGCTGAAAGCCTCTGCTCTGAGGACTAGCTGTCATGGTACCAAAAAGGGCCATGTAAGCTTCCAAAAGAGAAAGTTAACCAATCATTGTATCCAGATGTGGTGCCTGTAAGATAAAACAAGGACCAGCATGGCACAACAGCTGCATACCCACAGATAAGCATAGGTCTCACCCCTCATTGGAGAAGCATCTCCTTGCAAAACACAGAGGCCATTGCCATTACAGAAAACCACAGCCCATCAGAATGCACACACCAAGTGAACATTTGGTAGCTGATACATCCACAGAACTGCATGTGCACCTACAGCTACAGCATCATAACAGAAGGCAGGGTGAAAAGATGCAAGAGCCAGGGGAACAGGGAGTTCACTGCAAGAATTTGTCTCCTAGAAATACAAGATGCACCCATGAGGTCTCATCAGCATGGCTGCCTAGACAAGACCTGAACAAGAATGAACCAATAGATGTGCCAACATGGAAGTAGGGAATCTCATGGGGCCTTGACCCTAGACAAAGAACAGGCAATTAAGGAATTCTGAGAGCAGAAATAATGTTCCATAGGAAGAACTCCTTTCTCCCAAAAACCTGTTGATCCAATACCAAATATTCAGCCCTGAAATCATATATTTCAGCTTTGAATAACATTACGTTAACTGAAGAAGTTTTATATACATACATACAAACAAACAAACTACATATATAAACGATTAAAGAAATGGAGGCCATGAATTGTGCTTGAGAAGGACTGGGTGGAGAAAAGAGATGGGGGAAGTGTTATAATTATATTATCCAAATAGAAATAGTATTGAGCAAGAGAGATGGTTCAGCTGATAAAGGTGCTTGCCACCAAGCCAAGAATTCTTGAACCTGAGTTCATTCTCGGGGCCCTTAATGCTAGAAGGAAAACCAACTGACACAAGTTATCCCCTGATTGTCACACGTGAACCATGGATCACACACATATGTATATACATACATACATACATGCATATATACATACATACAATTCAAAAGCAAAGAAAGATGATATCAGGGCATTTTCATGCCCCAAGGGACCTTGGTCCCATATTAATAAGCAGACATAAGTAATGTATGATTTGTGTGGGAATTGCTGAGCTTCAGATAAACACTTCTAACTTAGCCATGCCTAAAGCATGTGTCATTTTAAAAGACCACTCCTCTATAATGTCATTTCCACCATCCATTAGCTTAATGATACATTGTGCTAATGTGAAAAACAAATACAAATAACAGAAGTTTATACCACCAAATGAGCACAACTTCCAAAATGGTAGAGGTGAATCATGACTTCTGGAGATTGCTTCAAAACTGAAGGATAAGTGGGTGCTGTGGGCACTGTGAACACTGTGGGCGCTGTGGGCACTGAGGGGGCTGTGGGCACTGTGGGTGCTGTGGGCACTGAGAGGGCTGTGGGCACTGTGGGTGCTCATTTTGATGGCTTTGATGGCTTCCCAGTGCAAAGCCTCCTACAGTGCAGACTCTCCAAGGAATTCACATCCTTGGAACCACTTAAATAAGATGATAACACTTGTCACATTTGGGCCTCTCTCAGTGTGGAAGGTCCTTTCAACAGTGGGTAAATGCAAGTGTCTAGACTGTTAAGAATATTTCTCAACCTTGATCTTTTCTTCCATAAGGTTTTACCTCGGTGCTTTTTTGTTTTTAATTCTTTATGTGATATTTAAAAGTTCCTTTCTCTTTCTGGAATTAATTCACTATATATAAAAAGGGAAATAGGCAATGTGGGACACAGTTATAAACTCAGCTTTGAGTCTGAAGCCAACCTGAGCTACATTGCAAGACCTTGACTAGCAAAAATCAAACAAAAACCTGACTAGAATAGAAGCTGGAACTTCTGCTGTACAAAGCCAGATAGGAAATATAGCTCATGGTCTCTGATACGACTCACTGTAACATGTCAGCAGGCGCAAAAAGTACACTATGAAAGTGAATGAGCATGCTGTGGCCCAATAAAACTTTATTTGTAAAAATAGATCCTGCACCAGGTTTGGTTTACCTTTCCTTATTAGAGGATCTCTGCCTCCCGCCCTGACATCACATGTGTTGAAAATGAGACTCAGCCAGAGCCTGTCACTTGACAGACAGGGATCTGAAACCAGGTGTCTGAATTCCAAAGTTAGGAATCATTCCTTCGCTACAGATTGTTGAATCAACCAAGAGACCTGCAGCCACAAGACAGAGCATCAGGTGCCTCCAAAGAGAATAAAAACGATTTGTTAGGTTTCAGGCACAGTGACTTTCTTTGGCATTGAGTCACTAGATTCCATGATTAAGGTAGCCGGAACCTTTTCCTGCATTGCCAAGGGATGTGTCATCAAAGGAAAGAGAAAGGTTTAAGCAGGAAGGGGTCTGCAGGCCTGGAAGTTTATCAAAGTTGTCTGTTCTTCTCACACATGTGGCAAACACGCTTCATCACAAAGAAACGCCTCATTTGAGACAGCCTCACTATGTAGCCCAGGCTATTCTCAAACTCTTGCCTTAGTCTATAGACACTTGGATTATGAAAGAGACCACCATGTCCCCAAAGTACAGCCCAATGGTTGGTTGGTTGACTAACCTTTACATGTTTATGAGGTAGGAATGGTTTTTGTTATTTTTGTTTTTGAGATAATCTCTCACTTTGTAGCCATGGCTGCCCCGGAACTCACTATGTATACCAGGTTGTCCGTGAACCAGGTTGTCTAAGCTCTCTGCCTGCCTCTGCCTCCCATGTTCTAGGGTCAAAGGTGAGCACCACCATGCCGACCCATGGAACTAGTTTTGATGGATAAAGATAAAACATAAAATAAATAAAATAAAACAGAACCTTTGAGTACTCTAGTAACCTTCTTGGAGCCTTCATGGGAATAAATGCAAAGAAATACTTCTGAAGAGTGGTTGTGATTGTGGCTGAGCCAAGAGGAATAAGAAGGATCCAAGCAAAGAGAAAAGTGTAAAGGATTCAAAGAAATGAAGACACAGAGCCTAGAAATAGGCATCAAAGAGCTGGTGACTGTAATCTCTGAGCCCATCACCAAAAGAATGCCTGTGTAGGCAGCTAGACTATGGGAAGTCATGTCCCTGTACTCCTCTCTTTGGATATAACACTTTCAGGGTGATTCAGTTGGTATCTACATGGTAGAAAGGCTTAGAGGTTTAACATAATTGTCCCTTAAAACAGTAAATTTAGGGCCTACTTCCCAAGAAATGCTTGGTGAATGTAGATTGTGAGGATTACAATGGATTACAGATAGTAAGGGACCATTTCTTCAAACTCTACTATGCTGTATTCACTGTCCTGGAAGTCCTACCTAACAAGTAGGTCAAGGGTGATTAAATATAATTCTCCTAGCTTTTCACTATCATTCCAAATACATATATTAGGTGCCCAGTTCTGCCCAACAAAGATGGTCTTGAAACACACACTCCTCCCTCAAGAGTCAAGGTCCCTGTAGATGTATTATGTTGAAAACAAATGTTATGACCAAAATGAATCTTAGTATTGAAATAGAAGAGTAGGCAACACTGAAGTAGGTAAATATGAGGGCCTGTGTTGGGCTATTGCCATTGCTCTTGGTTGCCCACCAGAACTTGATCTAAGACCCTATTGTTAAAAACATCACCTACTTTGATCATAGGACAGGGAGAAATCAATGACCTGAAAGTTTTCTCCATGCTGACAAGCTTTGAGGATATTATTTTTTTGTTGTTTTTAAAAAATATTTATTTATTTATTTATTTATTTATTTATTTATTATTACAATTTATTCACTTTGTAGCCTGATTGTAGCCCCCTCCCTCATCTTCTCCCAGTCCCACACTCCCTCCTTCTTTTCCTCCTGTACTCCTCCCCTAATCAACTGATAGGGGAGGTCCTCCATCCTTTCTCTTTGAGGATATTATAAAGCGCAATGCAGGTAGCTCAGGAAGAAAAGCCATCAACAACCTTGCCCAAAATGAATCCTGTAAACTATAATAACAACCAGCACGACAAAATATGCCCATCAGTGCAATAGTGGCATGAATGTTAGGGGAGCAACAAACTTCCTTCTAATTGTATTTAAAGCATACTCCAAAACAGAAAACTCTTGCCTGGTACTGTAAATCTGTCTAAGAATCTATAGTTGGAGAGCTCATAAATCCCAATAGTAAACTTACTGCTTTTATTTTATTAAATGGATAGCTAAATTCATATCAACATGTCATCTAAATTCATATCTCTATTCCAGACAAGGAGATAGCTGTGAGGTAACCAAAGAAAACTGCCATTCCTTCATGTAGCTGTGTTTCCTGGTGGTCACATGCTTCTGGTTAGACTGATGATTAGACCTCCTTGAAGCTGCAGCTGGGTTGTTTCCACTCTACCAGAAGGTAGGACACCTGGGCATTTGCCTACACATGTATGCTAACGAAAGATCTTTGCTCTCAAAACAAATAATATCATCCAAATCACCTGCATTGCTGTTTTGACACTCCTCCAGTTTTGTGGAGCTCATGAGAGGAAATTCCCTAAAAGGGAAATCCAGTCCACTATGATTTGGGACAAAGAATCTTACTCCATGAATATGCCACTCACTTCTTAAATATTCATAAGGGTGTCTAAAATCTACGAGACCAGCTGGGCATGGTGCTGTATGCGTTTAAACCCAGTACTTGGGAGACAGAAACAGATGTATCTCTGTGATTTCAAAGCCAGCATGGTCTACATAGTGAGTTCCAGGCCAGCCAAGGCTGTATGGAGAGACGCTGTCTCAACAAAACAAACAAAAATTCACCACACAGAACCCACCAGGTTCTGCTAGAGAGCTACTCCACTCCCCTCAGGACAGCCAACTCCAGAATCTCTTTGAAGTGTTCTGCTCTTTCACTAACATAACTGCTGCTTTGCTCAATAAGTATGTGGGCAAACTGTTTGTGTCTCTTAACTGAAGTCACCACACCTAAAAAAAAAAAACAAAAAACAGAACTGGGGACCCCTACAGTGTCTGCCACAAAGGGACAACAGTTCTGCTCAAAATAAATTTGACATCTGTCTTGCTTCCTATTCCAGAACAGTCAAAGCAGTCTCACATGACTATAACCCTTTCTACCTAGGACAGTTTCAATCTCCATCAAAGTTTTCATCCACTACTGCTTCCATCTATCACAGTCTCCATCTTCATCAGTCTTCATCCATCCTTTATAGCCTCCATCGAACTAAAAGAGCATCATCCATCATCGTCACCGTGTGTCTGTAACAGTCCTCACTCCATCAAAGTCTTCATCCATCCCAGCCTCTATCAGTCTCTATCCATAGCAGTCTACATCCCTCTCTCTCTCAGTTTCCATATATCCCTTACAGACTCCATCTTGCTATCACAGTATCCGTCCATCATAGTTGCCATCTGTCTATTACAATCTCCATCCCATCAAAGCATCCTTCCAACTTTCACAACCACAATTCCCATCCTATTACAATCACTACCCACCACAGTATCCATCTGTCTATCCTTCCACCCATCACCATCACAATCCTCTTTACAGTCTCCATCTATACATTACAGTTGTGTTTATCCATCACGCTAATTCCCATCGTGGCCTCTTTCTATCCTTCACACTCTCCATTTATCATAGTCTCCACCCACCCATGTCCTTCTGTCCATCACAGTCTCTACCCATTAATCGCAGTCTCCATCCATCAGTGAGTCTCTGTGTTCATGGCCATTTCTATCCATCCACATATCTAGATAGATAGATAGATAGATAGATAGATAGATAGATAGATAGATAGATAGACAGACAGACAGATCGCAGTCTCCGTCAGATGTTTTCACTGAGTCAGGAAGTCAAACACGTCCCTCTCCATTTCTTGCATTATTTCCCCTACTCTGCAAACAAGGATTTCTAAGGCTCAGAGATGTGAATTAGCTATCTGAGAAGTCACACAAATGAGAAATGATGGAGTTCAAATTTTTACTCAGCCTGATTCAAAATCTAAGTCTTTTGCATTTATCAGGCTGGTTCCTTTCCATCATAAAAAAAGAAAATGCTTTTTGTAATATATGGCAGCTTGGAAACTTCACATTTAATTAGCAACAAGGCAGAATAGAAAGTATTTCCTCGGGCCAGAAGCAGTGGCACATGCCTGTAATCCCAGCACTCGGGGCGGGGGGGAGGGCAGAGGCAGGCAGATCACTGTGAGTTTGAGGCCCAGCCTAGTCTACAAAGTTAGTCCAGGACAGCCAAGACTACACAGAGAAACCCTGTCTTGAAATAAATAAATAAATAAATAAATAAATAAATAAATAAACAAACAAGCAAAATTCCTCCCACGGCACAAAAAATTCAACCAATAGGGAAGTTATAAACTAATGACTCCCACGAGTCATTAGTTTATAACTAATTTTTATTTTCCATTTCCTTTTTGTATTCCTACTTGTATCTACCTATTTCTTTCAAGATTATCTCATAGAGTTGTTTTAGGCCATCTGACTGCATTTTCCTCTTTCGGTTTTCTTTCTGCCATCAGCCAGAGATGCCGTCTCCTGCCTGCACTGCCCTCTATTGTCCTCACCTTCTATTTACTTTTCCCTCTTCCATTTTTCTTTTTTACCACAAAATTAATCACTATTCTTACTCAGTTTTGAACTCCACTCATATCTTCAGTAACTCATATCTTAATGCTCACAGTAGTGATGCTTCTTTTCAAACTTTTGTCACATTTAAATTTTACTGGGGGGGAGGGGGGAGTATGCCAGAGCACAGATCTGGAAGTCATAGGACAGCTTGTGCAAGTCAAGTCTCCCCACCACTAAGGACTTAGCTTAGGCTCGGCAGCAAACATACTTACCCATCAACCCATCCTATTTCTTAAAATGATTGGAGTCAAAGAGATGGTTACTATTTAACTGTATTAAACTGATATTTAACTGATATTTATTATATTAATATAGTGATTATCATTTTAACATCATGCTAATAGTGATTGTTTCTAGAGACAGTATTTTGTCCAAAATGTCAGGCTGTGAGTCTAACTGCCTGGATAGATCCCCAATCCAATGGACAGAAATGACAATGTAACTCTATTACAAACTACTCTTTCTTGACTATTGGAAGCACTTCCACCAAAAGAATAAGGATTGTGTTTGAATTCATACAATTACCTAATCCCAAATGCATAATTCTCAATGTAGAAACATAAAAAATATGAAAAGTCAAAGCAACATGACTCTCCCAAAAAAATTACTAGCCTTACAGTAGTACGCTGCAATGAGAAGGAATTGAATGAAATCCCAGACAAAGAATTCAAAAGAATGATCATAAATATGTTCAAGCAAATCAAAGAGGGTACAGATAAAAACTTTAACAGATTAAAAGGAACACAAATCTCTGAATGAAATAAGAAAGTCAACACAAGATATAAAAGTGGAATTTATAAAGCACTGGGGGAGGGATCTTCTACAAAGACTAGCAGAAGGTACATATCTCAATATAATTAAAGCTATATACAGTGAACATGTATCCAACATATATGAAATTGGCAAAAACTAAAATCATGACCAAGAAAAAAAATGTCTACTTTTATGAAAAATAGTGCTTGAAACCACAGCTACAGCAATAAGATGAGAGACGAAAATAAAATTGATTTAAAAAAAATCAAAATGTCCTTATTTGAAAAAGATCTTATTCTATATAACAGAGACCAGCGCTGTGAGGTATGGATTACACGTCCATAAAGGATATTCGCGGGGAACTAAGGAAGCCTTGAGTGAAGATGGTATTGTTGACGTGGGCATGGCCGTGTCAAGGAAGCAATGCCTCAGACCTGTGAGAATGGCAAAGCCTTACCCTCACCAAGGTGAAGCTCAGAAGAATGGCAAGACCTTCCTCTGTCTGAGTGCAAAGGCTGGCAGTGTGAGCAAAAGCTGGCAGCTGCAGCTTCCTCCTGGATATTTACAGCCCGAGACTGCTCACCTATAGAGACCTACTAACTAGATCAGCTAATCCTGGATATTTACAGCCCGAGACTGCTCACCTATAGAGACCAACTAGAGCAGCTAATCCTGGATATTTACAGCCCAAGACTGCTCACCTATAGAGACCTACTAGAGCAGCTAATCCTGGATATTTACAGCCCGAGACTGCTCACCTATAGAGACCAACTAGACCAGCTAATCCTGGATATTTACAGCCCGAGACTGCTCACCTATAGAGACCTACTAGAGCAGCTAATCCCACCCTTGTACTGGGCACAAGAAAAAGCACTGAGGTGCCAGGTGGCTGTTGGTGCAGCTCCACGATGGCTTACGCATCCTATCTGACAGCAGCTTTTCAGTGCATATGTCTGTGTGTCGGTTCTTTCTTCATTCTCTCCACGAGCCAGTCACATTTCAAGACCAGGCCATGCTGGACACTGCAGATTATTAACTCTGAGGGAGACATAGTATGAAAAAATGCAATTTCGAAAACTACCATTGTAGGGTTAGCAATGTAGCCCAATGGCAGAGCAAATGATCAGCATGCACAAAGCACTAGGCTCAATCCCCATCATCGCTAAAGAGAAAAATTCAGTTCTACCATGACTGCATCTTGCGTTGTTTTGCTTAAATGTGTGGTCAAAATCAGCTTTACTTTGAGGACATTCTCTTGCTGCTGGACACTGCCCCATTACCAGGACTGTCTCCATCTCTGCCCACCCAGGCCTTGTTTTATATTCAGGTTTGCATGGCTGTTCATCACACAGCAGAACTGACAGTTAAGACTTGTCCCCCCCCCACATCCCTACACAGCCCCATGCGCCCCCCATCCACCCCTACACACCCTTACCCCAATTAAAAACTATGCCTGGCAGTGACTTAACAAGCTATGACTCTGCCCAATGGTCTGGATCCTAACTCAGAAAAACAAAATTTTCCCCTTTTTTTTTACAGGCCAAAGCCTGCATGTGTTTTCTCTAACACTTGGGGCTTCCTTTCCTCTGAATCGCCTTACTCTTTCCATATAAGATGCTTGCCCCACGGCCATTTTGCTAACTACCCTTCATGCCTAACCCAAAAAACATGCCTTTCCCTCTTCCTCTCCTGTGTCTCTTTCCTGGCAGCTGCGGAGACATAAAGCTTGCCTCTTGTTTTTCTCTGAGACTCTAATAAAATTGTCCTTAAGCTTAAAAAAAAAAAAAAAAGGAGCCTGAGTGAATTTGTGCATTGTTTTCGTAATGATCCTTTGAAATTTGGGGGCTATGAACATAAGAGCCGGCCTTCCATTCATAGTAGGGAATGGGAGGTGGACAGGGACACTTCTGAACCCCAGGTTATAGGAAAGAACTTATGCTTGTCATGGATGTCTTAGCGTGGACACAGCATTTCTTGTGTTCATTTCTGGGTGAACTCTCCACCCAGGTAGCCCTGGAAAGGAGCCAGGCTGATCCCAGCAGATACTAACTAGACTCGTGTTTAAGAAGTGTCTTAGCCCAAGAAGGCATCCCAAGAAGAAGGCAAGAGCAAAAGGGTGGTGATGAGAGGCAAAGACGTCACAAGCCTCAGAAATCTTTGGCTGACTGCCTGCCCCGAGGGAGGAGACTTGGTTCTTACCACATACACCACACAGCCTGCTGGATGAATGGAAGAACCAACAAACTTTTGGGGTTAATCCCTGTCTTTCCAGACCACCAGCACAACCTATCCCGACTTTGCTCCCAGTTGTTTGAGGTGCCAGGTATACAAGATCCAGTATTCCAGTTGCACATAAGCACAGTGTACCAGGAAACAATCATTGAGCTCCTACTGTATGCCAACTGCAACTCTAAACCCCAGAAACCCTGCTTTTCAAAACTATGTCTAGGTACAACTCCCTGGAATGTCATCTGTGCCCTGCCTACAAGGTTGGCAGCCCCAACCTGTATGGCCCACACTGGGGACTGGCATCTTTAGAACAGATTCCTTTTGTTCCATTGTGGGGAAGGGCCTTATAAATGGAACCAGGAGCCAGGGCCAGGCTTAGCAATGCATGCTACCAAAGTTGCTCTTTGGCATTGTGCCATTTTTACTTGCCAGCAGAGGTGGCCCCACGAAGATGTCCACTAGAATAACTCTTCTGTGGCATGTGTTAACTGTGTTTCCAAGCGCTCACTTGTTAGTTCACAATCCTCCCCAAAGACAGGCGATATGTTTAGAGGCATGAACCCGGGGCATTCCAGCTCTTCATTCAGAAGCCTCCATTACTTTCTAAAATGTACCATTACAGACTTGGCATTTGTGTCCCCATCACATGCTTGTCCCTGAGCCCTCTCCCTGCAGTCAATACCAAGCATCTGTCCCGTGTGCTTCTGCCAGGAACACAGGCTTCCATGATGCTCCAAACCATTGCCTTTTACAGTGTGCTCTCACCTCTCCTAGCAAATGGAAGATCACAGCATGCCACAGGAGACCCACAGACCCCAGAGCCAAGGAGGGCCAGAGTATTGGATGTGTCCCTGCCTTGCTCGGCAGAACAGTTTGTTCCAAGACTTAGCATCTCTGAGAGAGCCTCTATGTGGCTTCCAGGGATGCATTGCTACACACTCATAAATCACAGCGACACTTCTTCCCCCGCACCTCTTCACAACTGGAATTTGTGCAACTCATGGGAGCTATCGAACTGGGCTTGTGGGCATGGCCTTCTGTTTGAAAGTGTGAAAATGTCAGTGCTAGAACAGTGTCAGAGAATGCCTTGCCTGGTTATCCTGTTTTCCCTGATGAAAAGTTCAAACCCAAGATCTAGCACTGAGCATACCTTCAATCTCTTCATCTCAGAACAAACAGGGCTCACTTTTCCCTTACAGTTCTCAAAGTCAGCCCTGTGAACTGGAAATAGATCACTAGAGCTCACTGAACATGTCAAAAGCAGCAGGGAAAAAGAAAAAGAAAAATGGTAAGAAGCAAGAATGTGTCTTCTGACACAAGAAAGAAGTGTTCTAACATGGTTGGAGCCACAGATGTCTTCCTTGGTTGCTAATGAATCCAGGCCTGTTTCACTCTTCCCATAGCTAATGACAGAAGCTTTCAGACCAAGATGCACACTGGCTGTCGGCCGGAAGTATGCCACGTGCACAGACATGAAGCCAAGCTTTAGGGACAAAACTAACAAGACTCAGATGCCCCCAAAGGAACTAGGAAAAAACAAAACTGCACAGACTTTTCACACGCTAGTTACACTGTGTTTACCTTAATGGCGATGGCCTTCAACGGGAAAAGAATGCCCCGGGTCAGACCCGGCACTGACTCTTCAGTAACAAATTAAGTCTTGCAGGGGTGGAATCCCGCAGCCTATTTTGGAAAATGGACTTGAAAACAATCAACCATGGAGCTCGCGCTCCTCCTGGTGGCGGATCTTGATTACTGCCAGAAGGCATCCTCTTCACGCATCCGAAGGTGTCAGCCCCACCCAGGGAGTCACCAGGTCAAGTCTTCAATCCCCAGCAGGTGAGGGACTCCCATGGGCCAGGCTCTGGGCTAGCACTGTCACGTCTTTAGTCTTACTAATGATCACATTGGCTGAGTCTCATTAGATGCATTTTATAGATGATGAAAGAAAGTTTAAAAGGCTTAAAAGCCTTGCCCAGAGTTACACAGAAGATTCCAAAAAGACCTGGGGAATCCCCAATTCAAGGTTCCTTCCCCAACGCCACGCTGAGTACAAAGTGCTGCGGATGTGTAGATGAAACCTTGATGTGTCCTTTATGTATTTTTAACTGGGCGGGCTGACTCCTATTAAATACTTAGAACACAAAGCCCCAAGCGCTAATGGCATGGGGGTAGGAACAGGTAGGAATGGGTGCTGTCACTCTGCAGCCCCCCCAGCCTTCTAGCACATCTTAGCCCTTCAGAGATGCCTTCATCCAGCATCCCGCCCACACTTGCATCCTTCAGCCTCAGCATCCCACCCGCTGCAGCATGCCCCTGCAGCATCCCTCCCTCTCCAGGGAAGGAGGAGCTCGTGTGTGGACCACTGCGTCCATCTCTAATGAAGACAGCTGAGAGAACAGCTTCCCTCCAGTCCTGCAACCAGATAAGAAACAGGGTCCTCATTTGCATAGTTGTAAAAAAGATACCAAAAAGAGTTTGAAAGGTTCCTTTTATGAGGTTTGACCACTCACATCAAGGAAGATCCAGAATATTGTAGGAATTTGGCAGAGACAAAGTCAAGCTGTCGTGTGGGCTTGCTGATATGAGTGACAGGTTAATCACCGCTTGTGGCAGGAAGACCTTGGCATCTATCCATACAGAGAATAAGGATGCCATTTCTGCTTGCTACTGGGCTATCTCACAGCAGTGAACATCATTATCTGACTTCATCATTGGAGCCTGCTTTTGCATACACATGGCAGATTTTTTTTTTCTTCTAGGACCTAGAAGCATATAAAAACATTTTATTAAAAAGTATCACATTATACATGCAGTTTCCCAAACTGCATACTTTCACCCATACTTAAATGCTCTTTCTTGTTATTTAAACGTCCTACCACATATTGTGTGAGACTTGGAGGACTGGGGTTTGGTATTTGGAGATGTTTTGTTTTGTTGAGGGTTTGGTTTTGGTTTGTTTTGTGAGACAGGGTCTCTTTAGTCCCAAACTGGCCTAGAACCCACTATGTAGCTGAAGATGGCCTTGAATTTCTGATCCTCCTTTCTCTGCCTCCACGGTGTTGAGATTAATGATGGTCACCACCATGCCTGGTTTATGTGAAGTTAGGGAGAAAGTTCATGGTTCTGCAGATCCTGGGCAAGTGCTCTACCAATGGGGCTACACCCCCATCCCAGCTCAGCTTGTCTGTGTTTGTTTGTACGGTCAAGGTCCCGCTGTTTAGTCTAAGCTGGCCTGGAACTCACTATGTATCCAAGCTGGCCCCAATCCTCCTGCCTTGGTCTCCCAAGCACTGGGATTACAGAAGTGTATCCCTACAGCCTGTTTCACCTAGCTTGTATTTTAGCATTGCCTAGATTGCCAACTTGTAGATTGATCTAACTTTAGCACATATAAGACCTTCATGTGACTTTGGGGTTTATTATAAAAGACTTTGGGGGGGATTAAAATGTTTGCTGCATTTTTGCCTTTCACACTTAAATCAATATGTGACATATTTTCCAAATAGTCACCTGGGAGCTGCTCATTTTCTGTTCAAACAGTGTGGAGGGTGTGAGTCTGAGCTTTGGTGCTGGGTCTGGCTTCAGATTCTGGAGCTGCTACTGACTGGGCAGCTTTGGGCTGGGTAGAGACTGCACCACAGCCTTGTTCTTTCATCTATAATAGACAAGTCCTGAAGTCATGATGCTCCAGCATTCCCAGTGACACTGCAAGAAGTAATAAAACAATGGGTGAGAAACCCTTCATGCAGACCAGCAAGCTTTCTTACCCACTGAGCCATCTTCCCAGACATATATGATCTTTGTTGAACTTGACAAAAGCGGCTCACAATTCTCTGAAATAACAGATTTGAGAAAAGCCAAGGATCTATGAAAATAGGAACAATGGGGAGGCTCCTCCCAGTTTTAGTGCAACTAACTATAAAGCTAAAATAATGAAGACAGTGTTCTTCTAGTGCTAGGTGAACTGGCAGAACACCGAGACAGGGTGAAGACCTTAGGCTAAGACACAGAAAAAATGAAATTCCAGAATATTGTGAAGCTACCCGCTGGAGCTAGAAAATGACGCAAGCTGCTAACTGGCTGGGCATCACCTGCTGGTCAGAGACAGTCCCGGTTCCTATCACTGGGGAACCCTCTTGGACACTGAGCTGCCATGGACTACATCTGTGCAGGGGTTCTAGGTTATCTCCATGCATGGTCCTTGGTTGGAATATCAGTCTCGGAAAAGACCTTTGGGCTCAGATTTTTTGGTTCTGTTGCTCTCCTTGTGGAGTTCCTGTCTCCTCTAGGGTTTTCTATCTCCCCCTTCTTTCATAAGATTCCCTGCACTCTGCCCAATGAGGCTATGAGTCTCAACATCTGCTTTGATACCCAGCTGGGTAGAGTGTTTCAGAGGCCCTCTGTGATAGGCTCCTGTCCTATTCCCTGTTTTCTCCCTCTTCTGATGTCCATCCCATTTGCCTTTCTGAATGAAGATTGATTATCTTATCCAGGGTCCACCTCCTTGATTAGCTTCTTTAGGTATACAGATTTTAGTATGTTTATCCTATATTATATGTCTAATATCCACTTATGAGTGAGTATATACCATGTATGTTTTTCTGCTTCTGGGATACCTCACTCAGGATGATCTTTTCTAGTCCCCCACCCCCATTTGCCTGCAATTTTCATGATTTCCTTGTTTTTAATTGCTGGGTAGTATTCCACTGTGTAAATGTACCACAATTTCTCTATCCATTCCTCCACTGAGGGACATCTGGGTTGTTTCCAGCTTCTGGCTATTACGAATAAAGCTGCTACGAACATGGTTGAGCAAATGTCCTTGTTGTGTACTTGAGCGTATTTTGGATACATTCCTAGGAGTGGTATAGCTGGATCTTAAGGTAGCACTATTCCTAATTATCTAAGAAGGTGCCAGATTGATTTCCAAAGTGTTTGTACAAGTTTACATTCAGCATCCACACTAGAATAAAAATTCTCATGGCTCCAAGCCAGAGACCCTCCTCAAATTCTGTATTCCCCAGTATAGCTCCTGTTCAATTCAGTACAACAAACCTTTCTGGGTACAAGACTGTAGGTGTGTGCTATGAGATAATGGGAATCTCTGTCCCACCCACTTCATCTGTTGTCATTTGCAATTGACCCTCTGTCATTGTGACAGTCAGAGCAAATTCTGCTTATCCCAAGCATCCTCTTGCTGGAAGCTCCACATCAGGACCTGCCATCTGGATACACTTTGCTCTCAAGCACTTGTCTCTTTATTGCACAAGAACTCTGGGACTTTCATGGCAGCCATGTGGGCAGAAAGAGCTACACTATGTATTTTTAAGATGTATATGTTTTGTTTTATGTATATAAGTGTTTTTGCTAATATGTATGTCTATGCACTGTATGTGTGTGTGATGCCCTTGAAGTCCAGAAGAGGGTATTGGATCATGGGAATCAGGGTTATTTTACAGGTAGTTGTGAACCACTATGTAGCTGCTGGGAATGGAACCTTGGTTTTCTGTAAGAGCAACAATTGCTCTTAGCCATTGAGTCATCTCTGCGGGCCAGCAGTGCATATTTTTTAGAAAAATGGAATTCCAGAATCATGAGGAGACTTGTCAAGATAACATATCTGGACATGAAGGAACTGAGACCCCCAAGCCCAGGTTTCTGGCTTCCTCCACACCTGCATACACATCAGATTTTGGTGGATAGCCATTGAGCTAGAAGGAATTCTAAGCTCACACAGCTCATTTTGACCCCAATAAAAAATTTCCACACTGAAGAGGAAACAAAGCAGGAAACGGACTCTGAAACTTAACATGAGTAGCAGCACACAGTAGGTGGTGGCGATTAAGTGTGTGCTGAGGGCCAGGTTCTCGACAAACCAGCTTTCCACAGTTCACAGTTCACAGGGTAGGTCTCCTTATCACCATACACTGTAACAGGAAACAAAGACCAGCCCAATGATGTCAGTGAGTGAAGACACCTGTCCCCAAACCTGATGACCTACATTCAATTCCTGTAACCCACGTGGCAGGAGAGAGCCAACTCCCACAAATTGCCCTCTGGCCTCCATACATGCACTAAATAAGGAAGCAACCCATTAAAATGTTGAAGAGACCAAAGCCTTAGAGAGGTATGGGTCAGAAAGAGACAAACAGGGGTGAGCTTGGTAAGTACCCCTAACCCCTTCACCCAGCAGGGACAATGTCTCTCTCTCTCCTACAGCAGCAATTAGTAAACTATATATAAATATCATCTTATGGTGCCTATATTTTTCAGCAGGTTTGCAAATGCAATTCTCACCCAACTTTATATATATATATATATATATATATATATATATATATATATATATATAGTTTTCTTTACAACGAATCAGCCAATCCAAACCGCAAAAGAACAAAATATTGTCTGTCTGAGTCAGTGTTCTATTGTTATGAAGAGACACTGCAAATGTTAAAAAGAAAAATATTTAATTAGGGCTGGCTTACAGGTTCAGAGAATTGCTCCGCTATGAAAGAAAGCATGGTGGCACACAGGCAGACATGGTGCTGGAGAGGTAGCTGAGAGTTAGTCCAATATCTAGATGGCAGACAGCAAAAAGAGATTTCCACCCTGGGCCTGGCTTCAGCTACACGGTAAATTCCAAGCCGGCTAAGACCTGTGTCAAAACAACCCTCCCTTAGAGGACTGCCTCATCTCACCCACCATTCAGGGAATGCTCGCAAGTAGCAGAGTTTCAACCAAGTGCGTTTGTATTCTTATCACTTCAGACCCCTAACACTAGCCAAAAATTAATATCATATAAACAAAAAAATCATTCAAGAGAGGTAGGAAGAGAGAGTGCACACTATAACAGGTTTAAGAATTCTTTTAACAATTGCTTGGCATGGTGGCACAGCCTTTCACCACAGTACTTAGGGGCAGAGGCAGGTGATCTCTGTGAGTTTCAAGGGCAGCCTGGTCTATATATTGAGCTCCAGGATAGCCAGGACTTCATAGAGAGAACCTGTCTCAGAAAAAAAAAAAAGAAGAAGAATTTTTATAACAACATATTAGTTTTACTTTGTTATTTTCAACTCCTTCCCATCCATTAAATAGAAGAGTTAACAGATCTGTTTTTTGTTGCTTTCTGCAGAAAAACAGGTTGCCATTTATCAAGTAAGAAAAAATTCTCCTGATAGTCATTCCTAGAAAGAATTTATCACTTAGCACTTTATGTGCATGACATTGAAAAATATCCTCAGTAGCATCCTCCACTTTGATTTACTAAAAGAATACATGTTTTTCCCATGGTTATTTCTTACATTGATCATAAATTAAATCAAGACAATATAGACATGTGATACACTTTGCCAATGAAATTTCCCATCTTGTTACGCTCAGATGCCATGTGCAGGAGTCCAGGCTAACTCACTCGAAGATGGAAGATTTACACCAAGTAAACAGTTGCTAGCTGGTGCTGCAGAGAGCAACCAGCTTGCCAACACCAGATCTGTGAAGGAGGCCACCATAGACCACGTCAAGGCTACCCAGCTGTCTGCACAACTGCCAGTCAACCAACCACTGTGAACAATAATCATACAATTATATTACCTTTCGTGTCATTAAATGTTGAATTAATTTATGCAGCAAATCTACCTGAAACAAACCGTATCCAGGCAAACTCGGCTATGAGGAAGAGACTGACCACAAGAAATTCTGAGATCGAAATCAAACATTTTTCTCAATTACCTAAGCTTCTGGTTTCTGTAGCAAGCAATCTGATGTGGCTCCTAAGGATGCCCTCACCTGGTAGTCACACCACTCACTCATGTCCTTCTCCTTGGATGCCATCTGCACTTAATGTTTTGCTTATAATAAATAGCATTTGGGAACGCTAAAGGAAGTCATGGTGAGGTCACCATTCACTGGGGCTTCTGTCTGGTGGGTGTTCTCTCTCTCTTGTTTTCCAGGTCTGGCGTGCATGCCTCAGTGAAGCCAGTGCCATATTAGAAAGGTTCACCCAGTGAGGAACTGAGGATGGTCTCCAGTCAGCAGCAGTTAAAACACTGAGGCTCTTGGTTCAACAGCCTATGAAAGACAGTCCCTCCCCTACTAACAACGTGTACAGAAACTTGGAAGCAGAACTTTCTCCAGGCTAGACTTAAATTTAGAAATCCACCCTAGCTAACCATTTGGCTGCAACCTTTTGAGAGACTCTAAAGCTGAGGATAAATGCGAGACATGTCTGTGTGTCTGACAGAATGGGCACTGCTTGAAGCTATCAAACTGTCAAGTCATTTGTTTACACAACAATAGATATCAGGTAATTCTCTCCAAGCATTTGTGCTCATCAAAATTGTACAGAGAGTGTTTGGGTTTTCAGCATAATTCAATTTTATAACATTTTTTTTAATTTACTAAGAGGCAAGCATGATGGCTGACACTTACAGACTCAGCACCCAGGAGAGTGAGGTAAAAGGATTGCTGAGAGTTCAAGACTAGCCTAAGGTATTTAATAAGTTCCAGGACAGATTGGGTGAAATGTGAAACCCTGTCCCAAAAAATGAATTAATTAGCTAACTAATTACATAAATAAAGAATCCTATTTACTAGAAAAGTTTCTAAAGAAAAGTTCCACTCTACTTTCTCTTCATTGGAAATGTCTACGTATGTTTGATGTGTTATATATTTTATAATGTAGCTTGAGAAAGTTCCTGAGACAAACAAACACAGGAAAGCTTTATTTCGATTCACAGTTTCAGAGCTTTGTTCCATGCTCCCCAGACAAAGCCAAAAACCGTGGAAGAAAGCACATGGCGGAAACCAAGAGAGAAAAGGGGTCCAGGGACTAAATGTACCCTTCAGTACCATGCCCCAGTAGCATTTCCTCCAACTGGGCCCCACCTCCCGATACCATCCAGCCATGTCCTCATCAGTGGATTCATTCATCCATAAGTTAGCACCCTCAGGACCCAACACCTTCTCTGTAATGCCACCAACTGCGGACTAAGCCTTCAGTGCAGGAGGTATTGGGGACAGTTGGACTCAGTGATAACAGGTGGTACCAAGCTCTATGTGGAGCTCACAACTGTGCTCTTCTGTCACAACCATGTCTTACAGACCTTCCCTGGGCAAACCCAGATGAGTTATATTATTTTCATCTGTTTCAGAGCATTTCACAAGATGAATGAACTGCTCGTTAATCATGCGTAGAAACGTTATGATTGCTGATGTTTTATGTTATAAGAATGCTTCAGTGAACATTCTTAGACATACCTCTTTGTTTGTGTATACAAATAGGGCCTAAATATATGCTTAAATGTTAATAAATACAACAAAATGTCAGCCAAAAAAATATCACCCACAGTCATTTTAACCAAAAATATTGTAAAACTGTATAGAAGGCTTTGTCATTCTTGCCAATCTAATGGACGAAAATGTCATTTTTCTTGCAATTGTTTTATTATACATTAACACCGGTTTCTTGGGCTAGTAAGATGGCTCAGAGGGTAAAGATATTTATTGCATTCCATGGTGTATACATGCATGGACATGCATGCACTCACAACACACACAATACGTGTATAAAAATGAACATCTTTTTGGTTTTTTAAATTATACTTTATTTACTTTGTATCCCCCCCCCCAGTTCCCTCTCTCCTCCCCTCCCAATCCCTCCATTCCTCCCCCTTCTCCACACACTCCCCTCCCCAAGTCCACTGGTAGGGGAGGGTTTCTTTTTCTTCCTTCTGATCCTAGTCTGTTAGGTCTCATCAGGAGTGGCTGCATTGTCTTCCTCTGTGGCCTGGTAAGGCAGAAGGTCTTGTTTCATTTTCTCTGCTCTTAATCCCAATACACAGGAGGCAGAGGCAGGCAGATCTCTGTAAGTTTGAGGCCAGTCTGATCTACGTAGGGAGTTCCTGACCAGCCAGGACTATATAGTGAGACATTGTCTCAAAAATAAATGAATCAATGAATGAATAAATAAATAAGATTTCCTAAGATAATTTACATGTGTCAGAGACATTAAAAGAAAATGTGAATTGATTTTTTAAAACGGCTCAGAACTAAAAATTAATGATAGACAACAGAATGGTAGATAGAGGTTGTTCAGTCCAAGACTTAAAGGGGGTCGAGGGATAATACAACCTGCCTGGTGATGGACAAACTGGAAGAAGGGTACTATTGGCCTGAAGAAGATATTCATTAACTTAGGTGCTCACAGCTATGGTCCTGGGAAGAACCTACATTAGTTTCTGGAGAGTACAATAGTCTACATTAAATATCAGTTACCTTAAATAAATTATTTTTAAATTTTCTAAGAAATTATGTGATCAGGACTAGAGAGATGGCTCAGTGGTTATGAGGACTGGCTTCTAGATGAGCCAGGTCCCATTCCCAGAACCCTTACGACAGCTCACAAGCAGCTGTAATTCCAATTCTAGGGGATCTGACACCCTCTTCTGTGTTCCCCAGGCATGCATGTGATTCACATGCATACACACACACACACACACACACACACACACACACACACACAGGACAAACCATCCATATGCATAAAATAAGAAATAAATAAAAGAAATTGTGTCATCAAATAACCAGCAATAGCAATGTTTCCTTTGGTCATCTACAAAGAAGATGAAAAGTAGTATTTCCAATATAATTTTACAGGTAAGAAAACTGTGTTTGAAAAAAAAAGAAAAGAAAAAGAAAACTGTGTCTGGACAAGATGGAAAAATTTTACTCATGAGTTGGTAGAGCAAAGACTTGAAGTGAAGAGTAGCTGATGCCAGTATACTCACTCTCTTCTAGCAAGCTCCACTGCCTCAAAACAAGCAGAAAAACCTGGGCCCTGCACCGGTTTCTAATTCTTGCCTTATAGTATCTTAGGAATTTGCTTAACTTCCTGGATCTTGAAGACAGGGGTGGAATCAAATGATCTGCTGAGTTTCTTCCAACTCTGACATTCCTGGATTCCATTCACTATTTTCTGAAAGATGAAAAAGAGAGGGAGAGGGGAGGAGGGGGGAGAGAAAGGATAGGAATCTTGTGTGGGGGCTGCTTTTGCACCAAGTATGTGCTCTTCAGAGACACAATTCCAGAAAGATGTTTCTTGCTCCTGAGAGAGCAACATGTCCTGAGTTTGGGAACGGAAGCCAGAACAAGATGAGGAGGAGACTCCAAGCGATTGCTTGAGAAAGCTTCAAGTTTCAGTTGTCAGCAGGATGGAATAAGGTCGAGAGTCAAGCTTGCATAGGGGGAGAAGAAAAGCGAGCTGAATGGGCTCTCAAGAGCCTGACCAGAAGTTTGTTTGTTCCACATTAGCTCTGACAAAGCCAACTTTCCAACCACCATCATCTACGTGAAGCTGCTTCCTGGAGTGAAGATGAAATCTCACTTAACAACGTCAGAAACTAGAATGGATGAGAAGGTCACACACACACGCACACCACACACACACCAGCAAGGAAATGAAAGGAGGAAGTGTTATTCTTAGATGTTATCACTTTTTCTAACTAAACAAATAGCATGTAATCACTATGGAAGTTTTGGAATGGATAATATTACTTAAAATTACCTCTAATCCTATTACATCATGATGTAGCTATGATCCCTGCTGGCTCTTCTCCTATGCACAAGTTTTTAAAGCAGAATGGGCATTCTGTTAGATATGCAGTTTTGTCTTACTATTTAAATATTATCACATAAAATATGTCCTCAGGTTACTATAGATTATTCAAAAACTATATTTTTAATGTCCACACAAAGGTCTGCATTTTGGGTATACCATGACTTGCTGTACATGACTTCTCCTTGGACCTGGGCTTCCTAACAACACGGAAGTCTAGGTTCTGCGATAAAGACTCCAAAGAAAGAGAGCGAAATGTTCTCATTGAAATCACCCTCATGACGCTCAATTTCCTGTAAATAAGTAAAGATTCAGGTGGATGAGCAATTAGAAGTGGTTAGACTATTTTTGCCCTGGCTGCCTTAAGCAAAAAGACCATCAATCAAGCCAAATGCACTTCCTCTATGCCAGAACCAGCCATCCTGAACGCTCCCTGGCTACCTTCAGAAACCTACGTGAAGATTCTTACTCACTGCCTTTAGCCCATGGAGACGCGGCCTCAAGTGGAGCTTTCTGAAATGCTTTGCAGCAAACTCATGCCATCGCAAGCCCTAGTGAATTCTAAATAATGCTATGACCATGTCCACCTAGTCCAGAGAGGAATAGCCACCCCTAACAAAGGGAGTGCTGGGATTGCTAGTAAAGAAGGAAGCTGTGAACGATTCAAAATACAAACCTCAATGGCTGTGATTGGTGTTAAGAGGCAAGGTTATGATTTGTTCAGAACAAATAGTTACGGTTGATCCAGGACCCCTTTAAGCTAGATAAGCTGGCCACTCAAGCTCAATAAATGAATCTCCTGTGCTACATCAAGTTTTGCAACACTGGATCATGTAAAAGGCTTCTCTCAAATAATCTTTTGATTGCTTTTAGTAATGAGGACCATAATAATTACACCAAGAGGCAGCAGAGATAACAAAATGTTAGTGACAGTGGCAGGCCCAGCTGTAAAAGCAGCAGGGCAGCTGGCTGCTTGACAAATGAAAGGACAGTTCAAAAGCCACCAGGGCAGAAGACAGACTGAAGAGAGGGCCAAGAGCTGAGGCTGAAGGACAAAGTCTGTAAGAAGCCTGGGGCTGGGGGTGGGGCTTACAGGCCACGATCACCACAGGAGCTCCAGAAAGATGTGTATATTAGAGACAAGAGTCTCTACCCCAGGCTGAGGGTTTTAATGCTGCCTAAAGAGCTGCCTTCCCTGAGCTGTGACACTGGCTATGACCAAGGGCTGAGGATTCCAATACTTGCACATCACGAGAAACTGCAATACCAATGGCAGCTAAGGGCTGAGGAATCCAGCCTTCCTAAACCCACAGAAGAGCTGTAACAATTGTAGGTCTAAAGGGCCTAATACCCAGGCCTGCACGAGGACTGCAACGTAGAGGCACCTATTATTGCTCCCACTTGCTGCTTCCGCTAGTGCTATTGGGGCCAAGGGAAGTGGGAGGCCCAGACTCCAGCAGCTGAAGCTTCTCCTTGCCTTGACTTAGGTCCTTGCCAGCTGGGCAGCATGAGTTCCTTTCCTCCTGAGCCAGGCCAGCCTGAAGGCTCCCAGGAGGGAAGCAGCTGAGAGCCCCAGATGGCCTGTCTTCAAACAAACTGTAACCTTGAAACCACAGCCACGAAGCCAGGCAGGCCCTTCTCTTGCCTCAGAAGTCCACCAGCCTACAAAGCTCTGAGGATTTAGTAAATACTTTTCTAGACGATTCTTCTGTCCCATCAAAGCGAGCTCATGGGTCCAGCTACTGAGTCAGCTCTGACTTTACCTGAAAAGCACGTTCATGATCTCTAGCTCCTGAATACACAAGCATATTGAGAAGAGGAATAAAGGAAACTTTACAGGGTCTGGGGAGCTGGGCAGCAATCAAGAGCACTTACTGCTCTTGCAAAGGACCTGAGTTCAGTTCCAAGCACCCTCATGGTGGCTCATAACTTCCTGTAACTCCAGTTCTGGGAGATCTGATGCCCTCTTCTGGCCTCATTTGGCACTGAACACACAGAGTACACATACATGCAAGAAAAACACTCATAAATGTATATAAAAGTACAGTACAATTGAGGAAGATACTGACATCTACCTCTGGCCTCCATGTGCACACGAATACACATGTGCACATATATGAACACATGAGCACATATTCATATTCACACAGAGGAAAGGGGAGAGAGAGAGAGAAGGTGTGTATATGTTTTACAAAAGAGGTGAAATCTGAAGAATGGTAAGAAAACATTATTATTTATCATAATATTACGCCAGAGTAACTACAGTTTATAACCCAAAATTTTAATGGTCCCCTAATCTCTCTCAAGCTATACTAACAGTTTTGGTATAACTTATTTTAAGGTTTCTTCATGTTGAAAAGGGATAATTTTGAAATATCTCTTTAAAATGTAAATAATTTAACTTGGGACTCAAGCTTCCTCATCCATGAACTATTTCAGATCAGGGGTCTATTGCTGTGATGAAACACCATGAAAAAAACAACCTGTGGAAGAAATTGTTTATTTGACTTATTCTTTCACATTATAACCCATCATTGAAGGAAGACAGGACAAAAACTCAAGCAGGGAGGAACCTAATGACGGGAGCTAATGGAGAGGCCATGGAGGGATGCTGCTCACTGGCTTGCTCCACAAGGCTTGCTCAGCTGCTTTCTCATAGAAGCCAGGACCACCTGCCCAGGGATGGCACCACTCCCAGCATTCTGGGCCCTATTACATCAGCCACTAAGTAAGAAAATGCCCTAAAGCCCCAAGGGTATGGGTTTGCTGTACACTGGTGTAGACTCAGGAGAGATGCATGCCTCCCCACTTCTGCCCTTCCACCTCCTCCAGCCTCCTATCACCCCATCCATGGCAGGTGAGCGACCTGGACCAAGCAGGAGAGCTGGCCCTGGTGGCACAGGTACAGGCGAGCCGGCCGGCTGACCAGCTCAGCTTCCACCCAGGCCTAAATCCAGGGATCTGAGTTGGCCCACCCTAACACTCACCCCATTTATGAACTGCTGGAAGAAATGAAATGACCAGTCCTGCCTGTCCAAAGAGGCAGGACCTCCTCACAGCAGGATGTCGGGGAGGAGTCCTGATGAAGAGCCAATACTGGTAGAGTAGCAGAAGGCAGAGGCCTCAAACCAGACCAACGACTCATTGCAAAGAACATGTGCAAGTAAAGCTGTTTGGGCAAAAGGGGATACTGTGTTACACAACATGATACACTGCAGCTTCCATGGGGAGGTGTTTTGGTTTTGGTTTTGGTTTTGGTTTGTTTCTTGTGCAGGGGGGAAGTTACAAGGACTGAGGACAGATAAGATGAGTGGGATTGGGCTGCATGATGTGAAATTCACAAAGAATCAAAAGAGAAAAATGTTAAAAAAAAAATGGCCTACAGCCCAATTTTTTTTTTTTTTTGGTTCTGCTTTAATTTTTGTTTTTTTTTTAATTTATTTATTTTTTATTAACTACAGTTTACTTACTTTGTATCCTAGCGATAGCCCCCTCCCTCATCCCCTCTCAACCCCACTCTTCCTCATCTTCTCCTATGCCCCTCCCCTAGTCCAATGATAGGGGAGGTCCTCCCCCACCCCTTCCATCTGACCCTAGTCTATCAGGTCTCATCAGGACTGGCTGCATTGCCTTCCTCTGTGGCCTGGTTAGGCTGTTACCCCCTCAGGGGGAGGTGATCAAAAAGCCAGCCCCTGAGTTCATGTCAGAGATAGTCTGTTCTCCTTACTAGGGAACCCACTTGGAGACTGAACTGCTATGGGTTACTTCTATGCAGGGGTTCTAGCTTATCTCCAGGCATGATCCTTGGTTGGAGTATCAGTCTCAGAAAAAAACCCTGGGCCCAGATTTTTTGGTTCTGTTACTCTCCTGTGGAGCTCCTGTTCCCTCCAGGTCTTTTTTCTGTCTCCCTCTTCTTTCATAAGATTCCCTGCACTCTGCCCAAAGTTTGGCTATGAGTCTCAACATCTGCTTTGATACCCAGCTGGGTAGAGTCTTTCAGAGGCTCTCTGTGGTATGCTCCTGTCCTGTCCCCTGTTTTCTCCCTCTTCTGATGTCCATCACGTTTGCCTTTCTGAATGAAGTTTGAGCATCTTACCCAGGGTCCTCCTTCTTGATTAGCTTCTTTAGGTGTACAGAATTTAGTATGATTATCCTATATTATATGTCTAATATCCACTTAAGAATAGTGCTACCTCAAGATCCAGCTATACCACTCCTAGGCATATATCCAAAAGATGCTCAAGTACACAACAAGGACATTTACTCAACCATGTTCGTAGCAGCTTTATTTGTAATAGCCAGAAGCCGGAAACAACCCAGATTTCCCTCAGTTGAGGAATGGATACAGAAATTGTGGTACATTTACACAATGGAATACTACTCAGCAACTAAAAACAAGGAAATCATGAAATTTGCAGGCAGATGGTGGGATCTAGAAAAGATCATCCTGAGTGAGGTATCCCAGAAGCAGAAAGATCTACAGCCCAATCTTATGGAGACATTTTCTCAGCTGAGTCTCCTTCCTCTCCAATGATTCTAGCTTGTGTCCAGTTGACATAAAACTAGCCAGCACAATTAACCACAGATCTTTCCCAATGTATAAAAAAAAAAAAAAAAAGCAACAACACAACAGCATTTCACTTTCTCTGAGCAACTGACATCACAAAACAGACACTGTTGCACACTACACCTCTAGTCTTCTGCGGATGACAAAGTTTCACCCATAAGGCATGCGATTTTTCTAAAGGAAAATTGAGAACATTATTTTGGGATAATGTTATTTTGGACAAACCCCTTCATCCAAAAACACAGTGGAAGATTTTTTTTTTCTTCGAACCTAGAAATGTCTTTTTTTTTCTTTCAGTTTCAAAAGCTTCAGACCTCACTGCTTGGGTTTTCATTTCACATTCAGTGGAATGGAGGGTCTGGAGAGGTCACCGCTTCGAAAATTATAGCTCAGCTCCTGAAATGAAACAATGCTTGCCAATATGTGAGTTTCCAGGCTGCTGTGGCTGTCAGGACATTTCCATATCAGGACGGGAGACGTCTTACTGGGCCGTGGGTGGAGAGGGCTGAATCCAGAGAGGCAAATCTTTTTCATCCTTGGAGTTCTTTGTCCATGCTTCCCTCCCCCACATCCCAGATTTGCTGGGCTGCCCTTTGAGGCCAAGTCATATAGACAGACTCAAAGTTCACTCCAGGACATGAACAAGAAAGGACAACAAAACTCACATTCTTCTTTTTTCCCACACTCTGGGATATGGCCTTACGCACAGTAGGCACCCAATAAAGTAGATTAAATGCTATGAAGAAAAAAGGGGTGAGAAGAAGAAGATAAAAGAAGGGAGAGAAAACAAGAAGAAGGAGGAAAAGGGAGAGAGTAATTTTTATGAGTTAATTTTGTTGAGGAGATAGATTAGGGTCTTGCCATATAGTCGAGGCTGACCTCAATTCACTATGTAGTCCAGGTTGGCCCTCAGGTCATTTAAGTGATCTGAAGTAATTTTAAATAATTTTTCATGTATATATTTTTACATAATCTCTCTGTCATAATGAACAAAAACTAAAATAATCACAATTTCAAATAATTATAATAAAATACTACATGGCAGGCGCTGTGTTGAGCTGCATTACAAATGTTAACTCAAACCTCATGGTGACAGCAAGAGGCAGGATACACACACCATTAACCCTATCTTACAGACTGGGAAATGGGTGACAGAGTCGGGATCCTGAAAATACAGCCAGCTCAGGTGAGGCCAGACTGTAAGTGCCCAGGTATCTGACCACAGCTGACTCTCTTCGCCCCTTTTTCCTCTGCTAGCCATCATTTTCTCCTCTGCTTCTCATTTGATTTTAAGTGTGGTAATAGAAGCAAAGCCTGGATGTACAAGTAAAAACCTCAGCAAAAGACAATTCGCATGCCAGAGCTGGCTCGCTGCCCACAGGTGAGTTGGCTGAACTAACCAGGCTACCTGCCATGCCCAAAGCGATGTAGGAAGAAGAGTCTACTCCACAGTCTTAAGACAGGACTCAGAATGGCTCCGGTAACAGGAACAGTGGGGCGAGAGGAAATGCATCAGCAAGACAAGATTCCACCCCACGCACTACTGTAAGCCACTACAGGGGTTGGAGCATATGAGCAATATGGAATCACCTGTAGGTTTCAGAGGGTGCTCACCTGCTACACAGAGATGAGCTGGAGCCCAGAGAAATGTCCCCGCCTGTGACTCAACAAGGCTCCGACCCTACTCATCGCAGCCATCTTCCTCCAGCCCTCAGAAGCGTCTACCAAAGGCACACACACCATGCTCAGCTGAGGATGCCCTTCCTGCCTGAAGAACCTAAGCCAGAGACCCACGATGAAGCCAGGTATGGTAGCAACACATTGGTAATTCCAGCACATGGGAGCTAGAGACAGGAAGATCAGAAGTTCAAGATCATCTTCAGCTATGAAATGAGTTTGAGGCCAGCCATTGCTACATAAGATCCTATCTCAAAACAAAACAAACAAACAAACAAACAAAACACACACATACACACAAGAAAAGCAAATGAAAGAGAAAAAGAAGGAAGGGGAAGAAAGGAAGGGAAAGAGAGAGATGAAGAAGGGAAAGAAAAAGGGAAGCAGGGAATGAAAGAAAGAGGGAAGGAGACCTAGGATGCCAGAGGATCACCAAAAGAAGTTTTGGTACAAGCCAAACTCAGAAAACTGCCCACCTGCACGGCTCCCAGCCCTGCCCCTCCATACATACCCCAGACCCTCTTCTCGTCCACCTCCCTACCACACCCTACTCTTTACTGAACTCAGAGTGCTGGCATGGCAAGAGCACCATTCTGCCCAGGAGGTCCACAGCCCGCATCTCAAACCCTACCTCTCACAATTCCTAACTATGCTTCCCACCTGTCCCTATCATGAAGATGGTGGGAATGAGCCCCGCAGAAGCCAGAGCAGCATTAAGGTCAGGAAACCCTCTGAAAGCTTTGAGCATGGATACAGTGTGTATTTATCACATGTCTCCACCGCTACCTGCCCTCAATCTCTCCCCTAGCATCCCAACCTGACCTCCTTTCCAGCTGCATGTCCTCTTTTATGTATGTATTTATTTATATTATTAGTGATCCCCAGAAGGCAAATTAGTGCTCCCCATATGTGCATGGGTATGCTGCCATCCACTGAAGACAGGAGCAACTTCCTACAGCCACGTCACCAAAGGGGAGCGACTCCCCTTCCCTCAGCACCCACCAACTGCTGATAGCTGCTCTGATATAGGTGAGGCCTCAGAGGGCCTTTCCCACCCCACCCACATTGGAATTCTGGCCGGCTTGAGACTGTGTAGGTCTTGTACTATTAACCACAGCTGCTATGCGTTGACGAGCGAAACAGCAGTGCTATGTCCAGAAGTCAGCATTTCACAGCCCTCCTCCCCAGCCTCTGACTCTTGCAGTCTTTCTTCCCCTTCCTCGGTGAAGTTCCCTGAGCCTGTGGTGGTGGGAGAATGATCCAGATGGCCTGTCCCCGACTGGACACATGGAGTTATGTATACTCGGCACGAAGTTTTCGTACTCCATTTAAAGCCAAAGATGCAGAGACAGTGGTTGTGCACCGGTATGCAGCATGGGTGTTTAAGGACTGTTGGAGAGACCATGGAAGTCTCCAGAAGAGCACTTCTGTAGGTACAGGCCCCCCCCTTCAGTTTGTCACTGAAGCTTCCTGGAGAGTGGTGAGGGCTGCACCACTTCAGCTTGGTTCCCAGGAACTTAATCGTCTGCCACTTCCCTAGTGCCAAGGACTCAGCCGTGTAAGGGGAGCCCTGCTTTCCAAAGGCCACTCAACAAAGGAAGGTGGGCAACCTCGACAGAGAGGGAAACAGCTTGACATTGTTCGCCCTCAGCCTGGTGGGCAGAGAAGGGCAGGAGGCATTGGCCCTGAGTAGAGGGGAGTAGAGCATTCCCTGTGACAGCTGGCCTTACAAAGGGGGATTGTTCACTCCCTGAAGCTGCACCTGTCCCCTAAAGGGTGGAGGACAGGGGCAGGGGGCCCCTGCCAGGGACCAGGGAGAAAGTCGGGAGCTGGCAACTGGACTGCTGGAGCCCTCTGGGCCCACCCTCAGCCAGCCAGGCAAGGGCTAAAGATTTAGAAAAGCCCCGCTTTACCCTTGACCTCTGTCCCTCTCCCAGCCAGGGGCTTTGATTCTTTCTCTTATTTCATCCCCTCTTTGCTCCAAGCTGTGCTTTGGGCTGCTTTTGGTTTTTGTGGGGTTTTTTAATCTTTTTTGTTTGTAAGCATTTATTTTGTACACTTGCAGTTTCCCCTAGGTATCTTTTTGTAACCCCATATGCCTACCGTGTTGAATCTTAAAATCATACAGCTCAGATGGCGTTCAGTTTGCATCCATCTATGTAACTGATGGAGCTGTTCCTCAAAAGGGGATTGGATGATGTGTAAGGATGGCAGAGATGATTTGTCTGTTCCCTTTCTGCTGAGACTAACTCATCTGAGTATGTAAGAGGGTTACATGGCCTCCAGGAGCTGGAAAAAAAATAGAGAGCCCCCTTTCCAACACTACTCACATTCTCTCTATCTCTCTTTCTGTTTCTATGTCTCTGTCTCTCTCCCCTCTCTTTACCCCCAACACTCATGTATTTGTATGCACACACACACACACACACGCACACACACACACAGAGAGAGAGAATCAACCAACGTAAAAACAATTTTAAGTCCCTTTCCCCTTACCCTTCTCTGTCTCTCCTTCTCTGCAGCCTAGATCTTACATACCATATCAACATTTCCCAGGGATATAATCCAGCCGGCCCTTCCCCAACACCCTGACAGCAACATGTTCCTGAGAACCCAGGTCAGCTTCCCCTGCTCCCTCTCTCACCCTGCTCCATCCCCTCAGAAAACATAACCTCCTAGCCTAGGAAATCAGGTCTGAGTCTGAGGCCAGCAAAACATAGGGAGAGCTTAGCTCTCTGTGATGGCTCAAGGGAAGCCAACACAGAATGTAGATCTGTCAAAAGAAGCCAAGGTAGTAACTGGCAAAAAGTTAGAAGCTGGCCAAAGTTCTGGGACAAAGCTCTGGGAGTGAAGATGAACACATACCCTCAAATTAAACAGAGTATTGGGAAAGTCCATAAACTGAGTGGGGTCAGAGTTCAATCAGCATGGAGCCTGCTTTCTTCTCCATGTGCCATGAGACCACACTGTCTCATCAAAGCATCAGCAAGAGAGCATCAGGTTGGCATTGAAGCCGACATGACTAATGTAGACACCCACAGGAATCCTGGAGGAAGCAGCAGTAAAAGGGGAACCAGCCGTGGCTGTTTATTGCACAGCACAGAATGGGCAACGTTAGCATTACAGATTCAGAGACCTGGCTCTGCCAGTGATTTGCCACCACTGTGGAATCATCCTCTTTGAGTCTCAGTTTCCCCACTTACAATGTGAAGAGCTAGGAGCCCTCACACTGCCTGAATTAACAACAGTCTCCAGGGCCAGTGTGAGCTTCTGAGAGCCCATTGCCAAGTTTCAGGGAAGGCTTTGAGGATGGCTCAGCAGGTGAAGGCACTTGCCACCAAGCCTGACACTTGAGTTGCATCTCTACAATCCACAAAGTGTAACAGGAGGACCACCTCCCAAAAGATTTTAAGATTTTTTTTTAAGTGAAAAAGCCAATCCCAACTCACAGGCTCTGGGTCAATTTTAGCCTCCATGCTGTAATCTGCAAGTAGCTGACATGTATTTAACCTATAAGGTGGAAACCCTATGAAGCTGTATGGCCACACGTGTCCACTGGCCTCTGGCTACTAGATCATGCAGATACTGAGAATAATAACAGCCTAGGAGCTGACACTATGGATACAAGCAAACTGCACGGTTTTGATTTGTGTGTGTGTGTGTGTGTGTGTGTGTGTTTGTGTTTGTTTGTTTTGGTTTTGCTTTGTTTTGTTTTGTTTTGTTTTGTTTTTTTAGATAGCCAGTTGTTAGGCAACACCACTGTCCCAAGGGAAACCATGACAGAAGGAAATGCTTCCAACACTCTCAGGAAATACAGACGGGAAAGGAGAGCCAAGTGCTGCCCATGGGATCTGAGGGAAAGACAGCCCTCTGTGACTAAGGCTTTTTGGCGACCACCCTCAGGTCTCAGGTTTGCTTTTCTGTGCTACTTTTCTCTTCTTTCGCTTTGAAAGCGCTATTTCTGTCTTCACTGTTATCCCAGACAGGACCAGAGCAGTGGAGGTCTGTTCAGATACCACTCAAGACAGACACGCTGAACAAGGGCGGCACAGCTGAGAGAGGGTGCTGCGTGGAAGGCAGGCCTTTGTGGAACTGAGGCCACCGCTGTGCTGGTGTGAACTCGGGGCTCCTCTTAAAATAGAACAATGAGCGTACAGGTCTAGACTAAGCAGCAATTTTGGTTTTACGGAAAGCTGATACCCAGCAGGATGCGAACAATCCTAAGAAAGTTTGTTTTCAGCAATTTGGGCTCAGTTAGGTAGGAAAAGTGGCTGGGAAGGAACAAAGAAACAATCCGAGCCAGGAGCAGTCTAGGGACATTTGGGAAGAGGCTGAAAACCTTGGCAGCCTGGTCCTCTGGGAGCTGAAAGGCACCCTCACTCTCTTCTAACAGGCCAACCCAGGGAAATCCACCCAGTGCCTCTTGGAGTCTGACTCTGCTTCTGCCCAGTTGTCCCTGCAGGAAAGCTTATGGAAGCCAGAGAAGTTCCACTTCCCTCCAGTTCCACACTGCCTTTTCCAAATAGCACTAAATGCTGGTCGCTGAGAATGAAAACCGAGATGGTTTAGAGGGTGGACCAACTCTAGAGGAAACAGACGATGATGGTCACAATTTATAGACCAGTTGATTCTTACAGGTATTTGTGCCCACCTAAGGTAAAAACTCAAACAAAAACCACAATGAGAAGGGTCAGGGAGTTGGGCTCACTCAGCAAAGTGCTTTCTGTGCAAGCATAAGGATCTAAGTTCAATTCTCCAGCACCCAGATAAAAAGACAAGTACAGCAGCATACACCCATAACCCCAGCAAGCCCTGGGAAGGAAACCAGTAAGTTCTGGGTTCTGCAGGAGACCTGCCTGTCAGCACAGAAGACAGATAATGATGGAAGAATACATCCAACATCAACCCCAGGCCTCCACACCCACATGCATGTGCTAACATGTGAGCACACACACATGCACTCTCACACACACATGCATGTACACACACACACTAGCATCCACACAAACATAAATAAACTATACATACACACAAAAGAAAATCTAGACTATAAAAAGACATACTTTAAGACTTTAAAAAAATAAAGCAGGTTAAAAAACAAAAACACAGTATGATGAAAATGTCAAAAATAATTCCAGCCAGAGTAAGGAGAGAAAAAATTGGTGATGGGTGGGACAGACCCAAACATGTGGTTGGCCTCCTGCCCCAGAGCAGCAGGGTCCTCGTTCCAGTCTAAGAAGTTCCACCAAGGACTTTTTTTTTTTTTTTTGAGGCACAAACAGTCTTTCTTGGTCTCACACTAGGAGTCCATCGGTCTTGAGGACCTCTGTGAACTTGCTGATTTTCTTCTCCGAGTTCTTCTCTGCTGGTTCCCGCAGCCTCAAGAGCTGCTGCTTCTTCCGGCAGCAGACCTTGGCCTTTTCCTTCTGCTTCTCCTCCAGAGTGGCTGTCATTGCCTGGTGCTTTAACGTGCTGTGTAAAGTTGGTCTGCTCTAAAGCCATCTTGGTAAACTTTCCCAAAAGCGTGAAGTTAGAATTCTTTCAGGATGGTATCAAGTTCCATTTGGAATTTATTTATGGTTGCTTTGGGTGGAGAAGCCATGGTCTTCAAAAAAAAAAAAAAAAAAGAAAAGAAAAAAAAAAAGAAACCTTGGTGTAGTTAAACTTCCAGTTACTGTTGTGACTTTAATGAATTTCACCAAGGACTTTTTATAAGGTATAGATTTACAGGCAGTTATAAACAACATCACAGAAGGGACTGTGGTGTAGTAAGGCCCTACAGTCATTCTCCAACATCAAAGGGGGGCAGGGAGGACAGAGCACCAGAAATACAGAAGAATCCTTACCCTAATCCACTACCCTAAGAATCCACTTACCCCTAATGCTGACATCTTTCTGTGGCTCTGTAAGACTGACATTGACGTAGCTGCCCCCCTCACTCAGCGGCCTTATGTGTCCTCTCTTGCATGTGTATGCATTCAGTCCATGCCCTTTAGAAAAAAAGGCAGATTCCATCTTCCATGGGCAAGACCTATGTGTTAGACAGTTCTCCACTGCTGTAACAAATATATGATACAAATTAATGAAAAAGAGAAAAGGTTCAAGAACCTTTGGCTCAGATTTGGAGTTTTCTTTGTGTAACCAATTGGTCCCATTATTTTGGGCTTCTGGCAGCATAGAATGTCATAGCAGGAGTGTGTTGTCAAGGAGGCCTCTTCACCTCATAGTGACTGCAAAACAGAGAGAGAGAAACCACGGTCCCACAATCCCTTTCAATGTCATGACTGGCTCACTCTAAACCCCCCAGGAGGCCCTACCTCCCAAATGCTCCACCACTTCCTGACAGCACCACAGGGCCGGAGACCAAGTCTTTAACACACAGACCTTTGGAAGATGTTTCAGATCCACAGTATGACAATACAGAATAGTTGCCTCACACAGGTCCTTCGTAATGTTATTTAACAGAACTACTCAAGAAATGATGGTACGTCCAGAACACAGAATGATGAATCTCAAGGACAATATGCCAAGAGACAAGGACAATTTCAAAAAGTTGGTGCTGTGTGAGTCCATTTACATAACATTGTTGAAATGACAAAATTATGGAGCCGGAAAACAGATTAGTAGTTGCCGAGGGCTAGAAAGGGAGAGAGTGGGAAGTGGCTATAGCTATAAAAAGCTAGCACCAACCATTCCTAGCACGGGAGAGTCATCAATGATACAAGCCAGAGACTTGGACTTCTAACTGCCTCTTTAAGCAAGAAGACCCCTGCCACCCTTACTCATCATCCCTACCTTACTCACTGCCACCTTCTGCAGCTCCCGTGTGGCTTTAAGGGCAGGTTAGATAAAGGACCTTATTGCTAATGGCCTCCCCACAGGCAGCCAGATATGGTGTCCTGGTACCTTCGGTCCCACAAGGAAGGAAAATCACCCTCCCCAGACTTCTCAAAACTCTCTTGTATACTTCCCTGAGGGTCTAAGAGCCCTTGGATCCCCTGAGTGAATCCCTGTGTCTTCAGTTTAGGGTTTTGTTTTCTTTTGCTTCTGTTTCTTCCCAGTGTGTGATTGTACTAAAGGGTTAGAAAATAAATACGCTGTTGTGAACTTTGGAGGAGGTGGCAAGTGTTATCTTTGGATTATTTTATAAGCAGACATCTCAAACACACAGTGACGCCTGACATCATTCAGTAACAAAGGAGGATTAAGGAGCCCTGATGATCTCTCACGAATAGGCAACTCCCTGTTGTGCAAATAAGATGGTAAAGGTGCTTTACCAGGAAGACGCCTGGGCCTGTGGAGAGGCAGGCTTTCTCTCACCTGACAAACAACCAATCCCTGAGGTGAACTCTAAGCCAGACCCTGTGCAGCTGCCAGGGACACAGTCTGGGTAGTGAACCTGTATGTGATAGGTTAAAGGGCTTCTAGAGGAGGGAACATAGAGGAGACAGCAAAGGGAGTGGGGAGAGGGATGGAAAACATGCTATAAGGAAAAGCACAGGCTCCTATGTGGAACTAGAGTATCCCAGAGTGACCAGGAACACACATGACAGGGAAAGGAGGGTGCTGATGTCATGGAGGACCTCGTCAGTCATGACAAAGAACCTGGCCACCAAGTGGCCAGCAAGCATTAGTTCTTTTGAAAACAGTGTGGGCTGGTATTTTAGAAAGATCCCCTGGAGTGGCCCTGCAGGAGCCAGATGTTGGTCAGAGGGGCTGAAGAGGAGCCCGGAGGCTTCTCCCATCCTGGCTCACAAGAACGTGCTGAGGAGTGGTCCCACTCCCCAGGAAGTTCCCATGAGGTGGCTTCCCTGCAGGCTCTGCCTGTGATAAACCAGCCTGCTTCCAACTTAGACTCCAAAGCCGGCTTAGAGTGAATACAAACTAGATTCATTCCTGTGTGAGCTTAAACCTGTTTCTCAAGGACTGGGCTACGCCCCACCTGTTACCTTAACTGCAAATAATTCTGAACAGCCTGTTCCAGGAAATGGCAGCCATGTCTTTGTTTTAAAAGGTTATTACGATCCCCTTGTTATGACTACTTTGTCATACCCACTATGCCCACCTTGATATGACCATCTTGCCACCATGTCTTTGTTTCAAGAGGCTGTTATGTTCTGCTTCTGTAGCCCCACCAATTTGCCTGCCAAATCCCCCATTTGGAAACCCTCTATTCCTTAACTATAAAACCCTTAACTTACCAATGTCCAATGCTAATCTCTTGAACCTTGCCTTTAGGGAGAGATGAGTAGGGTATATGAATAAAAAAAGCTTGCTTTAATTAATTTGGCCATGATGATTTGAGTTGGTGGTCTTTCTCCCCCAATCTGTGGAATTAATAACTGCTCTTGTAGGGACACTACTTGACCAGCTTTTGAGGATTTTAAAAAAAATTTAAAAAGCACTGAACATAAGAGGTAAGGGCTCCCAGTTCAAGACCCTGCCCTGCATGTTCAGGCCGTGGAGCTCCCTAGAGAGAGACGCAGCTGAGCGCTGGATGGGAGTCAGGCCTCTGGGACACACATGATTGTGTCAGGGAGTATCTGACAGATGACGAATGTTCGCATGAACTGTGTCTAAAAGCCTCCTGGGAGAAGAAGAGGTGCTAAGGGAAGATGCTGCCTGGGAGGCCTCCAGAAGAAACTGTAGCAAACACTGGGAAACTGATCTTTCCTCTACACCTCTGGCCACAGCAGCCATGACTGCAGAAGTCACAGCCATGCTCAGGCAAGCACAGAGCAGAGCAACAACTTGGCCAAGCCAATTATCTCAGGCCACTTGAGGTTGCTTTACCAAACACTTTCCACTGGAGGTAGTGACTTCTGTAAAATAAACTTTTTTGTTGGAATATAAATACATATCAAAACCTGCCCACAATATGTGTTCCATTGTATAAATGTTTACAAATTCATCAACCAAGATACAAAACACATTTAACAGCTAGAGCAGTGATTCTCAACCTTCTTAATTCTGTGCTCCTTAATTCCTCATGTTATGGTGACCCCCAACCATATAATTATTTTCATTGCTATTTCATAACTGTTCTTTAGCTACTGTTATGAATCGTAATGTAATTTTTGAAGATATAAGGTTTCTGAATAGGTCATGACCACAGATTGAGAACCCATGTTCTAGGGCCATTTCTGTGCCCTAAAGAGGTGATGTTTGAGTTGAGTCTTTAATGTGAAATTAAAAGCTTCTTGAAGGCCTGTTTCAGCAGAAGACAAAAATGATTGAAGAGGCAAAGGGAAGCTCCAGAATGGTGGAAGAGAGGAAGACCAGCTTGTACCAGTCTGCTGACTCAGCACAGCACGGTTTGAGTTCTATCTTTGTGACACAATCACATCCCAGAACATCTGGCCTGGGTCTGGAAGGAAAGCATCACCGTGGTTGTAACTGGGCTGAGGAGATGGCACAGTGGGTAAAGTGCCTCTGTGCAAGCAGGAGGACCCAGATGCCATGGAAAAGCTAGGCATAACAGCACACATCTATAACCGCAGATATAGGGACTTGGAGGCAGAGTTGGGTGAATCATTGGGTCTTCCTGGCCAGCTAGTCCAGCCAAAGCAGACCTTGTCTCAAAAATATAAGATGGCAAGCTCTGGGCCTACAGCTGATGAACCAGCTTTGCAGGATAAGTGCATCTCTTACCCCTCATTCAAGAAGCTCCTCTTTGCAACAGACAATTATAGATACCACTGATTTAGTTACTTTTCTATTTCTGTGAAGAGACACTATGACCAAGACAACTTATTTTAAAAAAAAGAAAAATTAGTTGGGGACTTGTTTGCAGCATCAAGAGTGAGTCCATGAACATCATGGTAGGGAACATGGCAGCAGGCAGGCAGGCATGGCTCTGGAGTCATAAGCTCCATCCTGTCTGCAGACTCAAGGCAAAAAGAGAGCTAGTGTGGGCTTTTGAATCCCCAAAGTCCACCCCAGTGTTCCACCGTCTGGGGACAAAACATACAACTATACAAGCCTATAACTCCCATTGAGTCTCATTAGCTGTCTCTGTGATGTTTTAACTATCTTCCACTGATGTATCCATTTCCTGTCTTCTCCAGGCTTTAAGGACCAAGCGAGACTTAAAATAAACTCCCATGTGCCTGTATCCTTCATGTCCACACTGTGCTTGACAAATCAAAGTGACCAGAGTGAACTAGCGGATGCTGGTTTTCCTCCGGTCCTGTTGTGGGTTCCTGATAGCTAGCATGTCTTTGAATGATGAAAACACTCCCTTTTCATTCTAATCTTCCAGGGATTCTCAAGGCCTCTGAGGCCTGCTCAACACTCTGGAGAGATGGGAGTCACACACTTTCGCTGCACCAAACCTCTCTCTGTCTTAGGTGGGAAACTGGCTGAGTTGGGCTGTTGGCCGTGTGCCCCACCCCCAATCACCACTCTTCCTGTGTCCTGTGGTGAATGGGAACCAAACCGCAGTAGTAGATGCAAAGTTATATGGGAAAACACATGCAAAAACAATGAGAGAATATGAAAAACACAGCAGAAGATCTTTACATACATTGTTATTGCTGTTTTTACCAGAATAAGTCAGAATAAGGTACCCTTCGAAGACACCTGAACTTCAAATGACAGTGGTCACAACTAGTTTTAACCAGTTCCCAGTAAAATCATAAGAAATTACCTTTTTCCTGATTAAAAAAAAAAGTCATTTTATTCATTTATTCATCCTCACCTATATCCACAGTAGAACTGCTTTTCTGAAATGTTTCTTCATTTAGGTAAAATTAAATGTGTGCTTTCACATTTCCTGTGGAAAACAACTCCAGAAGTATTTGGAAAGTGCCCAAATTTTCAGTTTCTTAAAAAACAAAAGGTTGCTGGCTAAATAATAACAATAATAGCGAAATGTAAAGACAGATACTTAAGTTTAAGCGGGAAGTAGTTCATGCTCACGTTCTGTGCAGTGCTCCTCCAAGTGGGCCCATCATGTCACTGACACCCTGCAGCTAAGGGTAGTGGCTGAGTCTTTAACGTTCGGCCTGAGGTGCTAAGAACACTTCTCACAGAAGAGGTGGATGATTAAATAAACTTCCCAGTGTCAGCCATGGGTTACCTCTCTATGAATTACCGGTGAGGGAGGCCCCGGAAACACAAAATAACAAACACGGGGTATTGCTTTGCTCTAGCCGGTAAGGCAGTATTGCTAAAGTCATCGGTACGTACAGAAATCTACCTTGAATTAACAACTCACTCTCGGCTGCGTCGCTTAGGTAATGCCGGAAGTGGGAGGAGGTGCTTCAGGGGCTGCTGGAAGTAAAAAAAGACTTCGAGGGTCTAACCCGGCACTTGACTCTGCATGTTACAATTTCTGGCCTGCTTGAAACAAGCGCCCACTGGTATGATGTCTATGGAGATAACCAACGGCCTTCTGCTTGGATATGAGACCTGATTCGCGGAAGAATTTCATGCCTCATACTGTACACCTGGCCCAAAGTCCACAGCTGGGGAGAGCTTAGGCCCTAGGGGGAATCCTACTATTGTTTTGCTAGGTAGTTGTCTTAGTTACGCTTTCTATTGCTATGAAGAGACACCGTGACCACAGCAATTCTTATAAAGAAAAAACATTTAATTGGGGCTTGCTTACAGCTCAGAGGTTAGTCCATTGCCATCATTGCAGAGAGCATGGCAGCATGCAGGCAGATGTGGTGCGGGATTGGGAGGGGCTGGGGGGGAGAGGGAAGGAGCTGAGGGCTCTACATCTGGATCAGGCAGGCAACAGGAAGAAAGAATGACACTGGGCCTGAATTGAGCTTCTTAAACCTCAGGGCCTGCCCCCCAGTGACACACTTCCTCCAGTAAGACCACACCCACTCCAACAAGGCCATGCCTTCTAATAGTGCCACTTCCTGTGGGCCTAAGGGGGACATTTTTATTCAAACTACCACAGTGATTATGCTGTGAAGCTGAAGTCTAAATATTTGTTTATAGCCATAGATCTATGCTGTTCTCAGCTTTGTTCAGAAACGCTTTTTCCTACAGTGGGCTGTAGTAAATACAGTAATAGTACTTTGTTTTGTTTTGTTTTTTTATACACTTTTTTTGTTTATTACAATATATTCACTTTGTATCCCAGCTGTAGTCCCTACCCTCATCTCCTCCCAATCCTGCCCTCCCTCATCTCCTCCCATGCCCCTCCCCCAGTCCACTGATAGGGGAGGACCTCCTCCCATTCTTAACTGGGCAAAGTGACAAGTGCAGTGTTATACTGAGCAAAGTATAACCCTGAATGCTCAGTTGTGGGTGATTGTCTATACCAAGCTGTCATCATCTATGTATGGTTCAAGGAACCTCATATAAAAGGGAGATTAAGAAATGCCAGAGCTAGAGGTGGAGGAGATCTGTATAACATTGGGTTATGGACATAACATGGCTGATGCACACATCAGCACCCAGCAGCTGTGGTTACCAGTTAAAATTTTAGCATAAATGTGTGAGGGGACCCTGAGACTCCACCTCTGCAAGAGGAGCTGTTGGCAGTGGATGGCAGCTGAAGTAAAGAGAGCCATTCTTTTTTTTATTATTATTAATTACACTTTATTCACTTTGTATCCCCCCCATAAGCCCCTCCCTCCTCCCCTCCCGATTTCACCCTCCCTCCCCCTTCTTCACACATGCCCCTCCCCAAGTCCACTGATAGGGGAGGTCAAGAGAGCCATTCTTATTTGGACTCTTAACTTTTATGTTGGCATAATGTTCTTGTGGATTGTATACAATTTACCCTTGCTCATTCAAATGCTGATTTCTCTACCCCACTCTCTGGTTTCAATGCAGACATTGCATTGTGATGCTTAGAATAAGCATCTCAAGTTTGTGTAAACCTGCCACCATTTGTTCTCTGCAATTTCAATAAAACAACCAGCCAGTGCTGAGCAATGGAGAGAATAGGGTGGGACATCTTGGTCCAGAGGGGAGGAGAAAGAAGAAGTGGGGGGAGAGATTCAAGAGGAGAGAACTGGGAAGCATCAGGAGAAATGAACTAGACCTAAGATATGACCAAAAAGCAAGTATAATGTGGGAAATCTGAATGGGAGGAAGCTTTGAGGGCTTGGAGTTTAGGATGGAGTAATTATTGCCCAGCATTGTGTTCTAGCTTAATTAAATAAATCCTAGTTTCTGTGTGGTAATTTGGGTATACAGCTTGTTTAGGAACAGCCACTGTTTAACTAAAAGATAAATCAATATTAAATATTAATAATCTTCAACACTTCTAGAAGGTTGTTCATACCCCAGTGGATGGCCACACACCCACATCTATGGGCAGGACCAATTGGACTCAAGGAGTTATTAATAACAAACAAAAACAGACATGACATTAGCAGAGAGGGGGGTTGGAGGCTACAAGAAATTGGAGGTAGGGACTGGTAGATGAACATGATCAGTATACATTGTATAAATACATGAAACTTTCGAAGAATAATTTTTTAATTTTTATTTATTCTTCTCTCATACAATACATCCAGACTATATCCTGCCCTCCCCCACTCCTCCCAGTTCCCTGTCTTACTTCCCCTCAACTCCAGATCCTCTTCTCCTTTGTTTCCCTTTGGAAATGAGCAGGCCTCCGAGTGATATCAATGGAACATAGCATGACAAGTTACAGTAAGACTAGGCACAAACCCTGATGTCAAGGCTGGTTGAGACACCTCCTTAGTGCACTAGGTAGCACATCAGTCTCATAATCTGAAAACATATTTTTAAGGGTAGAAATGGCCCGTTTAACACATCAATCTTCCTTGAGCTAAGTGTGGCCAAGTAACTATGTTCTGGGCAAGTAGATATGCCTTGTTATCAAGGAAAAGGAGTGGATGAGGGCAGAAGAATCAAAGCGATCTATACCATACACTCATGAACTCACATCAGCTGAGATTGCCTACATAAGATTTGTACAAGGGCTTTGCAGATGCCCTGTCACCAGTTGCTGCAGCCATGGTCAACCCACCATGTTCTTCAATATTGAGACCGATGGCCAGGCCTTGGGCCATGTCTCCTTTGAGCTGTTTGCAGACAAAGTTCTAAAGACAGCAGAGAACTTTCGTGCTCTGAGTACTGGGGAGAAAGGATTTGGATATAAGGGTTCCTCCAACACAGAATTATTCCAGGATACATGTGCCAGGGCGGTGATTTCACACGCCATAATAGCACTGGCAGCAGGTCCATCTACAGGGAGAAATTTGAGGCTGAGAACGTCATCCTAAAGCATAGAGGTCCTGGCATCTCATCCATGGCAAATGCTGGACCAAACACAAACGGTCACAAACGGTTCCCAGTTTTTTGTCTGCACTGCCAAGGCTGAGGGGCTGGATGGCACGCATGTGGCCTTTGGGAAGGTGAACAAAGGCATGAACCTTCAGGGAGCATTTTGGATCCAGGAATGGCAAGACCAGCAAGAAGATCACAACTTCTGACTGTGGACAACTCTAGTTCTTTTGACTTGTGGGCATCTTGCCCACCAGACCACTCCTTCTGTAGCTCAGGAGAGCACCCCCACCCCATTTGCTCGTAGCACCCTGTAATCTCTGCTCTCACTGAAATTCTTTGGGTTCCATATTTTCCTCATTCCCCTCCAAGTCTAGCTGGATTGCAGAGTTAAGTTTATGATTGTGAATAAAAAGTAAATAAGAAAAATAAAAATAAAGATTTGTACAAGATTGAGCCCATCGACATTCTATCCTGCCATGAGTATGGGGCCACAAGGCCCCAACTCTAACTAAAGATCTGTAGGCAGCTGAGGGGTTCTAAGGTAGAAGGGAGCATTTTTCTCAGTGATGTAGATACTGGCAAGATGGCATGCCCCAGTAAATAATCCCTCACCATGCTCCTGAAAGCAACCCTTGTTAAAATCATTGGGTCACATTAAAAGAGAGAGAGAGAGAGACTGAGGAGAAAGAAAGGAAGAGAGGGAGGGAGGGGAGAAGAAAGGAAGGAAATGAAAGCAGACTGGAGACCATTTGGGAAGAGGAAAGAGATCAGTGGCATGCACAGAAAATAAGGACAGTCACAGGGTAAATACTATGGGAAGGCATTATATAAGTGCATATATGAAAATGTCATAATGTGACCCATCATTTGGTATAATTAATATACCTAATTTTAAAAGAAGCAAAAGAAAACTCTTCTGCTCTGGGGCCTAGTAGCAGGAAACCTACACATACCAAGGGACGGGACAGGCATATGTCAGTTGCAGTAGGTGTTACATTGTATCCTGAACACAAGGAAAAGGAAATCATTTATTCTAATGTTGAAGAAATGAGCCTGAGATACCCTAGCACAGGGTGTGGGGTGTCCTATAAAGTATCTCTGTATGACTGAGTTTCCTCATGCTTGAGCAGTAAGTCAATCCATGCCGCAGAAATGTTAGGAGGTTTCAAGGAGGCTGTTTGAATCAGCTTCAGGATAAGCATATACCCTAGCCTTGCCGTCCCCTCCTCATCTCTTTTCCTGTGTTGTTCAAGAACTAAATCCATGATGCAAAGAGCAAAGATATTGAATGTTGAGCAGGCTAGGGCCTAATGAACTGTGGACCTACCTGCCTTGATTCACAGGAAAAGCCAATACACCACCAGGAATTTAAGCCTCTGCACTCTTGCTGAAGTCAGATCTTGCTTAGGAAGAATGTAACATGTAGGCCTAGAACTCACTGTCACTGAAGAGGACTTTGAACTCTTGATCTTCTTGCTGCATCTATCAGGTACAGGCGTCACAGGTGTGCACTCCTATGCCTGGCTAAAAGCAGGGGTTTCTTTCAGGTCATTAACATCCATCAATCAAGCCAGCTGTGATGTCAGAACTAGGCCCTCCATCACCAGCCAAGATTGCTATGTCGGATCAGGAAATGAGAAGTAGGGCAAGAAGGCTCTCAGGAGCCTTTGTGCTTGGCAAGTATCCTATACCCTTCAATGTCTTGGTTTATGATGTGAACCTGGCCAAGAAAGTGCTCTTCAAGGGAATGAACAAAAATAAAACGTTGAGCATGGACTAAAACATCTTTATTTGTAGCTCTGCCTTCTTCCCCCCAAATTATAGTAATGTCTTCATTAGAAAAAAAAAGAAAGATCTATCAAGAGCTTTCCTCCAGGATGCGATTCAGGAATCTTGCAAGGACCAGAGTGATCTGGTCCCACCTCTGTGAACTAAGAGCAGCAGCCCTAAGCCAGCTTTCCATCGCCAGTTTCAGGCTCTTGTGCAGCCATTCAAAAGCATCTATAGCATCCCCTGACAGTGAGCAGACTTTCCATGAGCTTTGCCTTCTTTGATACATGAAAGGATTTGTACTTCGTGTCAATAGCATGTCAGTGTTTTCTAAGCAGAAAGATGCTGAGCTCTGCTGCTTGTCGCACCTGTTATGATGGCACTGAGATTGTCTGTTCTCCAGTGAGATGCCTGTCTTGCCCTCCCTCCAAGAACAGAGTGGGCAGACAGAAGGAAAAACAAATAGGGGAAACTTTTATTTGCAGCCAGGAACAATTGAAACAGGAGAAAGGAAACTTGAGTGGGGAAGAAGAAACAAGATGCCAACCGATCCCCCGAAGAGGGTGGCGTTACAGCTATTCCCAGCAGGCTTTGGGGGTGGGGGTGCTCAAGCCTGAGTAAGTTCTCAATCTGGTCAGTGACTCTGTTCTTCCAGCCGAGGCAGTGGGAGGGAAGGCACCGGAAGGGTGTCATAAAAGTGCTCAGGAGTTTGAACCAGTTTCCAGTTGCTGCATTGACCTTTGTGCCTGCTACCTGGAGCTGTCCTGATGCCAGCATGCCCAGCTCATTCATCCTTAAGCCATCAGATTCTGAATTGTCCTTGCAAGCTGTTCCCAGCTCCAACTGTACCAAAGGCTTTTAGCATCAGTTTTGTCCTTCATCCCTATCTTCAGATGAGATAACAACTCGGAGCCCTCAAACCCTCATCAGTGTCAATAGTACCTCAGATTAGCAAAACCAAAGACAACGACTTGATGTACATCCCCCAAAACCTGTTCCTCCCAAATGGAAAGGCTAAAATCCTTATTGCTGTCCTTACATCCTTTCCTCCTATGTCCTCCATTCAAGCCATCAACCAGTTCCATCAGCCCGCTTTCAAGTCTGACCCCAGCAGCGGCTCTGTGGAGTTGACACTTAGTCTCAGGATAGGTCTCCCACTCCATCCTAGCCCCTCAACATCACTCTCAACACCACACCCCAAGTGACGCTTGAAAGCCATGCTGTATCTGTTCCAAATCTTTCAGGGCTTCCTTGTTAACGGAGGAAAAATGCCAGCATCCACTGGATGTCGGATATCTGAACCCCATCTCTTTTCAACTTCCTTGCCTACCCACCCCTCACCCCTTGCTTGCCCTGATCTAGCTCCTCTAGACCCTTTGCTTCCCCTAAGACATGCTAAGCATTTCCCCAACTCTTTACACTCAGTGTAATTCTCTTCCCTGTTTAGATGTCTGTTCAATTATCACCTTGTCAGAGAAACCTCCCTTTGGTGTCCAAAATAAATAGCAACTCCAGAGCTCAGGATACAGTTTTGACAGTGAAGGGCTTGCAATACAATCATGAGAATCTGGGCTCTGTCTCCCCAGACTCAGATTGAAATAAAAAGCCAGGTGTGCCCGTGGCTGCCTGTAAACTCATCACTGAGAAGGCTGATCACAGAATGATCCCCGGGGGCTTGCTGGCAATGAGTTCAATGGAGAATGACTGAAGAAAGTACCCAACATTAGTGCTGTCTTTCACATGCGTGTATATACATGTGTGTGCACGCACATGCGTAGAGACACACCTAGCAACTCCAATTTCCTCTGCTTCTCCTCAGCCTGTACCCCCATTGCTCCATCGTCCTGCTTTCACAGAAGTTATGCCTCTGACAGCTACACTCACCTGGGCGATCATGTATTCATTAACTTTTTGTGTCTGCCTTCCACCACCAGCATGCGGTTCTCTACGGACTTTGCTTTGGCCACTGTGGTAAGCATGCAGTATTTTGGGGGTGAATAGATAATGATTTATGTCAAAATATTACAAGGGCTCCTAAGCACCAGTCTATACAAAGGAGTGTCTTCCATGGCCTCTTACAGAATCTGGAAACAGATTCTGAAGAGGAGAAGACCCAGCCCCCTAGCCTTATCCTGACTCCTTTCGGACCTACCTTATGCCCTACCTTTGACCTGGGCCCTCCTTCCACCCCTTGGAGCAGTGGTTCTTACCATGTGGGTCTTGACCCCTTTGGGGTTGCATATCAGATATTCTGTGTATCATCTATTTGCATTACAGTTCATAACAGAAGCAAAATTACAGTTATGAAGTAGCAACAAGAATAATTTTATGGTTGGGGGTCAGCACCTCATGAGAAACTGTATGAAAAGGTCACGGTGTTAGGGAGGTTGAGAACCACTGCCTTGGAGCCTTTCCAGGAGGACAAATGGGGGAACTGTTGTCATATATCAGAACTTGAGTCTGACGCACACAGGCACCAGAGCTAGATCCAAGGCTCCTCGGACTCTGCTTTACTGTGACCGCCAGACAAGAATGTCTGTCTCTGTTAATCTGACTTAAGCTCATTTAATTACTGACTTGGTGGTTTCTGCTCTCTGCTCAGCTGCCTGTCAAGTATGTGGCACTTTTGATAATTTAAGGGTTGGAATTTAGTCTATTTTTGCCATTTAAAAATCAGCCTGGAGCCAGTTTCTCTTTTATTTGGGAAGACAAAACAGACGGGACATCAAAGGCAGTCATACTGTAATTTTGTCTTTTCTGATACATTCAAAGCAGGCCTTTGCACACTGGCTGCATGGGGCCACTGGCAGTCGGTGCTGGACTGTAAATATGAGATCTGGTTCATTCATATGAATAGCTTTTGTCTTTTTGTCTAAAATATCACCCAACAATGTTTGGTGGCCTTAGAGGCGGTTCCCAGGGAATGTGGGGAGTGGGCGTGGGAACCTGGGCTCTTCACAGCCTCTGAGATCAGTGGCTCAATGCTTTCCTATGGTGATGTTAGCTGTACGTACAGATTCTACAACATGTATGCACTCAGACCAGCACTTACATAGTACCCCGCAAATGTATGTGGTACTTCATAGATGCACACAGTCTCTGTCATCAGGGAACATTCAGTCTGAAGAGAAAAGCAACAGGGAAAGGTACCACCTCAGTCCTCAAAACCATTGCAACCAGAGTGTGAAGAGAACGAACCAGGAGCATGGGGACAAGCAACAGCGGGTCAACTGGAAAGATGGTGGAGAATTACTAGGACAGAGGAGGTGGTGAGTATTCCAAACAGTATAAATGAAATCCCAGTACCAGCTTTGAATAGGCAAGCAGCTGAGAAGAGTGTGGAGAAAGGAGCTGTAAGGGATGATGGGAGCACATACAGGAAGAGAGGGATGCTTGACCTGTTAGGGGAAGCCAGTTATTCTGGGAACAGCTGAAGTCACTTGGTGAAATAAGTGAGATAAAAATGACAGCATGAAAGCTAGGGATGTGGCTTCATGCTAGAGAGCTTGGCTAGCAGGTAGAAATCTCTGGGTTTGATTTAGCACAAAAGGAAAACAGAAAATGAACTAATGGTATTAACGAGCTAAGCATCCGTGAACTATTTCTAGAGAGTGAGTACTTGCAACTTAAGTCTGTGATGTGTCGTTGTCAAAAACAACCTGTCACTTGTCAAAGACAATCTGTCTAAGTGGAGCTGAGAATCTGCAAAGTGACCTAGAGACTCCAGAGTCCAGCCCTTCACATCACGCTGCTTCGCCAGGGCAGTTATCAAATGTTCTTAACTACTGGTTAAGAACATAGTCCGCAAACTGTAAAGCACTGTGTAAATGTAGTCACTGATCATGGTTTTTGACCAGGTCTCCTTACAAGAGGTCAGTCTTCATTGACCCTTGGCAGTACAAGCAGGAGTGTTTTTCCCAGGCTGAGAGTCACAAGCCAAAAAAAAAAAAAAAAAAAAAAAAAATCTGTGGGAGACAGAATGAAAGGAAAGGAAGTCTGGGCTTTTATGAGTCACACTGAGGGACGGAAGGATGTGAAAGTCAAACCAGACAGCCTTTCTGAATGCTTAGCCTGTGCTGGCACCTGCTGGATATACCAGCTTCACTTCATCCAGGAATATTTCCCTGGAGAACAAATGTCTTAGGATAGTCTCATAGATAGGCTGGATCAGGGTTGGGGTTTTCACACCTGCAAGTCTTCTCTTATCTGAGATGCTGTTGGGTGTCTTTAGAAAAACCTCCAGCCTAGAATCCACTAGAGTAACCACTACTGAGACCTTCCTGTGGGCGTGTGGGCACTGAGGGTCTCTTAGGCCTTCATTAGAAGCAGGACCTCAGACCTGCAAGATAACATCCTCCTTATTTTAGAGGTGCAAATAGATGGGGGATACTTGATCTGACTAGGATCATGCAAATAACTTGTTAAGTAACAACAAAGGACCAAATTCAGTCTGCTTCATAGACTTTCTTAATAGTACCATGTTATTTTCAAGTTCAAAGCCTAATTCACTTGTATGCTACATCTGTGATCCACTCAGAGCTTTCTTCTCATTGACTGATGGGTTGATAGCTGTGGTACTTTTGTGTGTTCTCCAAAATTAATGTTGGAAAACTGGTCTCTATTAAGGTAGTATTGGAAGGTTAGATCTTTCAGAGGTGAATAGGTCTGCAAGAAGGATCAGTGTGCTTCTCCAGAGATCCGGTTAATTACCAAAGGAGAAGGCTGTGAGATGTAAAGGAAGCCCAGCCCCTCCCTCATGCTGCCTCTCCACCGTGAGTCCACTGACTCTTCAGCTCTCCATCATGTCTAACACAGCACTAGGCCCTCACCAGAAGCCAAGCAGAAATTCATACCATGTTCTTGTTACTTTATCAAATTTCCTGTCTCGAATACTGTTACACAGCAGAAAACAAAGACAACGCTGCTGTCTTATTTTAGAAAAAGTTTACTATGGCTTTCTTAAAACCCTTTCAACAGCTATGGTGGTGCACGCCTTTAATCCCAGCACTCAGAAGGTAGAGGCAGGAAGATCTCTATGATTCTTAGGCCAGCTTTGTCTACATAACAAGTTCCAAACAAGCCAAGGCTGGTCATAGAGACAAGACAACATCTCAAGACAACATCTTTTTTCTAGTCTAGGGAAAAAGCTCTCCCTCAGTGTTTGTGCAGACTAACCCCCAAGGGGGTTGTCAGTCTGAAAACAAAAAACAATGAAACTATGGCCTGAAGACCTGCTTCCTCATACAGTGTCTAGTGGGAGCTAGAGAGATGGATCAGCAATGAAAGCCTGTTGCTCTGGCAGAGGACTGGAATTTGGTTCCAGCATCCAAATTCTAACTCCGTGAGACCTAACTCCCTCTTCTGGCCACCATAGGTACCAGTATCTCTCTTTAAAAAAAATAATTCGTAAGTTTCCACTGAGATGCTTTCTAAACTTACAGGCATGAAGACCTCTGCCCTGGATCACCTGTCGGTTAATATTCACACCTGGGAGACTTCTCTTCACCCTGAGTATATTCAGAGATCTCGGTAACTCATTGTCTAGATCACCACTGAAAAAAAATTTAACAAGTTAGGAGCCTGCCATAGAGGACCTCTAAAAGGCTCTGCCCTGCAGACAGCAGACGCTGAAACTTATGGCCAACTGTTGGCAGAGTGCATGGAATCTTATGAAAGAAGTGGGAAATACTAAGATCTGGAGAGGACAGGAACCCCACAAGGAGAGCAACAAAACCAAAAAATCTGAGCACAGGGGTCTTTCTGAGACTGATACTCCAACCAAGTACCATGCATGGAGATAACCTAGAACCCTTGCACAGATGTAGCCCATGGCAGTTTAGTGTCCAAGTGAGTTCCATAGTAATGGAAACAGGGACTGCCTCTGACATAAACTGATTGGCCTGCTCTTTGATCCCCGTGAGAGGGAAGCAGCCTTACCAGGCCACAGAGGAAGACAATCCAGCCACTCCTGATGAGATCTGATAGGCTAAGATCAGAAGGAAGGAGAGGAAGACCTCCCCTATCAGTGGACTTGGGGAGGGGCATGGGTGGAGAAGGGGGAGGGAAGGTGAGATTAGGAGGGGATGAGGGAGGAGCTTATGGGGAGATACAAAGTGAATAAAGTGTAATTAATAAAAATTTAAAAAAACTAAATACACTAAGTTGGATGTAAAATTTCCAATATTTGACTTTTGAATTGCAAAACTTGAAAGGATTCTGTAGAATGTATGCAGCATGTACAGCAGGATGTGTCACCATCATTGCAGAGCAGCTGGGCAGCCCTGGGGGCAAGGGGCAGACATCAACAGGCAGACATTCCAGCATCGCTGAATCATCTGAATGATGTTGACTGTCCCGGGTCATCCCTGACTCCACACTGGACTTGGGGTAGAGTTCTTCAAGATCTGCCTTTTAAGAGAAATCTCCTGTATTCCACTGCAAGGAGACTGTGGACTCCAGGGAACCCCTCTAGGCTGAGGCATTTTCTGCCCCTAAGTCCTCAGAAGACAGCTCAGACAGGTCTGGCTGGGAGGCCATGGGGAGGACAGTTGGCATGTGCTTCAAATCTTGCCCCTGAGAAATCCTCCCAGTACCAGCTTTTCGTGCAGGTGACCCATCTCCACTCTTCGCTGTTTTTTGTTTTCATCTGCTTATTTCATTTTCTTGCCTGAAGTTAATGATTATGCAGGGGACCTGGATGGCTTTCTGAACTGCCTCATGCGGGTAGAGTGCCCCGCCCCCATCCTCTACAAGCCGGGAGAGAGTAAGAGTCTCCACTTGGTGGTTGAGAGACTATTTATAAGTATCTTTCACATGTCGGACCCAAACCAAAGCCTCCTTTCTTCTGGCAGTGCTTGTTTCAGGCCGGTAACTGTCTGTAGACTGGTAACATTTACATGGAAATGGGTCTCTTTCTGTATCCTGTAATTTGGATTGTTTGCTTTTCCCTTTTGGACTTTCTTTGATGCTGCTGAAGAAAGAAGTCCACAGGAATCTGGAGAGAAGAAGCAAATGGGCTGCGGCGGGGGGGTGAGGTGGGGCAGCCATGTGGTCCACTCCACTGCCTCTTAGCCCCCACTACAGCTTCCTCAGCTGAACTAAGCTGTCTCAGTTTGCTATTCGGCCTCCTAGAGCAAGGGCAAAATATATCAGTGTTTAGGGCTCAAGCTGAGAGGATGAGAAAGTTTGTCGTCCCCCCCCAAGGTTCTTTGTGAACAGTGACTGTGCTTCATCAGCAGGCTGGCACACAGTGACTTTCACCACTAGGTTCCTGCCACACTGAGGTAACATGAAGCCCGCTACCGCCCTTGTGGCTCTGAGTCTACTCTTATGTTATCTCTGATGAAGAAATATGTCTTCTTTGTCCTCAAGGCATGAAAATGATAACCCACCCATGTTACCCCGGAAGTCCTTGATTCCAAATGTGAAGCCAGTACTTCTAAGGTCTTCCAGAAACGTCTCAAGGCCTTAAACTCTCTCATATCCCTTTAACCTCACCCGTTTCCTTTACCATCCCCTACGATCATCTAGGCCTCGTTCTGTCTCTGCATTTTCTCTGGAGGGTTGGTTATATAAGAAAGTTAACTCCATATCCAGGGGTACACTCTGGACAGGGACCAGCAAATGTCTACAATAAGACAGTGCTGCTGGCTGTGATAGAGAACAAGACACAAACATCCGTCAATTCAACAAAAGCACTGGGAAGTCTACTTAATGGAGTACCACAAAATAATGGAGCCAATCTGGATGTGTTAACCAACAAGACACATTGTGGAATGAAAGACACGTGCTGTAGGATGACACACACCATGTATGTCTGTGTAAGAAAATAAGCTATACATGTTGTAAGTATCTGCCCACACGAATGCACATAAATACACTGCAAAGGCTTGGAAGGATGTCTGCTTAGCTAGTATCATCATTTACCTGTAAGGAAGGGGATGTTGAATGAGATGTTTTAATAGCTCCATGCAGAGAAGAATCTTCTCTTAATTGTCTTTACTAACTTGAAAAAGCACAGCTCCTCCAGGGGGCTATAGAAAGCATCCTGTTGTAAGTTTTCACATCCTTTGTGAAACAGAATGATATTATTTGAAGATGACTACTTAAAAAGAACTGCTCAAAAGCTGGCTACGATGGCACATGCCTGTAGTCCCAGTAGTTAGAGGATGAAAACAGGAATATCACAAGTTCAATGGCAGCTTGGGATATATGAGACCATATCAAAAACTAGTAAGTAAATTGGTAAGGGTGACTAATTTAAACCCTAAGGCATTTCCATAAATTGGAAAAGAAAGGACTTAACAAACAAAAGGGGAGATAAAACAGCATCATAAAAAAGACCTAATCCAGGGCTCAGGGACAGTTCAGTTGGTAGAGTTCCTGTCTAGCACGCACAAAGTTCTGAATTCAAGTCCCAAATCCATAAAAACAAGGCACAGTGGCACAGGCTTCCAATGCCAGCACTGAGACAGTGGATTCAAGGTCATCTTCAGGTTGCATTGCAAGTCAAAAACCAAAGAAGGTCTAGAGAGCTGGATCAGGAAATAAAGATGATTATGGTCAAACCTGACTACATGAATTAGGGCCAAGTCAGGCTAGCTGAGTTCAGTCTCAGGGACCCTAGTGGTGGAAGCAGAGAGGATGTCTTTAGATTTCACATGCACCACAGCACATGCATACACACATACACACGTACATACATATATCCATGTAATAAGAAAGCAACCAGGGGAGTCCAAGATGGTGGCAACCATCGAACAACATATCTGAGGGGCACAGGATCTGAAACTCTGAAATTGGTGGGTGGAGGGGCAGCTGAAGCCAGAACATAGACATTGAGGCTTCCTGGGCAAGAGGGGACAACCATGAGCTGGAACAGTTTGGATTCAGGTCACCCATGGATGTCTCCAGGGACTGAGAGTGTCAAACATTCGACACCCCCCACAAACACACACACACATCCTCTTGCCCCAGGCACTGACCTCCCTGCTTGGGGGAGGTGGCAGTGGTTGCCCCAAGCACAGGTCTCCATGCTCAGAGACTGAGACGGCAGAGGCGGCAGCAGTATGGGCCTCCCAGGTCTGTGGCTGTGGCTAGCCCAAGCAGGAGCTCTCCAACGGTAAAGGTGGCTGCCCCAACTATGGAGTCTCCCTGCCAAACAGTGGACACCACTGAGCTGACGAATCTCCTACACTTTCATTTGCCCCTGCAGGCCTAAATCTGAGAGTAGAGAACAAGGGAATCCCTGTGCTTTCCAATTAGGCCTGCGAGCAACTGAGTGTGCCTTCAAGTAAGTGCGTGCAGAGCCCCAGATCCAGGGTCCCTCTACACTAGCAGCCAGACATCGGATCCCTGCCACCCACACCCCCACTGTGGGCAACATAGGGATCCTTGGGACAGCATTCTCAACATTGAAGGCCCTGTTCTGTGGGTCTACCAGTGGAGTCCAGGCAAACACTTTCTGGAGCCCAGATAGATCTGAATAACAGGAGGACAGTACAGTATGACAGGCCTGTAGGCCACTGAGGCATTCGGGGCACCTGTGCATGCACATTGCACCCGTGAACAATGCCAGTGCCCCCTCACAGGCTCCACCCTTCCAGGCATCCACACACTCTAGCACCCTGTCCTTCAACACAAGCCCATGCTTGTGCACATGCGCCTGCAACCTTCCTCCCTTAGCAACAGCTGAAACACCAACATCCACTCCCAAACAGGTGGACCTCTCTCATCTTCCTGAAAAATACTCCAGGACACCAGAGACTGATGGACCCATTCTGAAGTACAGACTCCAGGAACAACAAAGGTTACAGATAAGCAGATCGCTAGAGGTTGGCGTAGGAACACATCCAACAAAAATCGGGAAATCATGGCTTCACCAGCAACCCCCAAAAATCAATGGATATTTTAATTCATCAGAAACACAGAAAAGATCTCAAATCTATGCTCATCCAGTTATCCAGAGGCACATAAAGAGGAAATGAACAAAGCTCTAAAAGAAATACAGGCTAATACAGCCAAACAAATAGAGGCACAGGTAGAGGCATATAGAGAGGAAACAAACCAAAAAAAATAGAGGCCATCATAGAAAGACAGAAATCCACATTCAAACAGTTGAAGGAAATAGTGCAAGACATGAAAATAGAATCAATAAATAAAACACAGAGAAAATCGTGGAGTTAGAGAACTTGGAGAAAAGATCAGGAACCACAAAGGTAAGCATCACCAACAGAATACAAGAGATGGAAGAGAGAATCTCAGGTGCTGAAGTTACAATTACAGAAATTGATATGTCTCTCAAAGAAAAAGTAAAATTGGAAAAGTTGCAAACACAAAACATCCAAGAAATCAAGGACACCATCAAAAGACAAAAATCTAAGAATAATAGGAGTAAACAAAAAAGAAGATTCCAGGCTCCAAGAAAATATTTTCAAGAAAATCATAGAAGAAAAATTTCCCAAATTAAAAAAAGAGATGTCCATAAACATACAAGAGGCCTACAGAGCACCAAATAGACTAGACCAGAAAGAAACTCCTCACATCACATAACAGTCAAAACGCTAAATCTACAGAACAAAGAAAAAATACTAAAAGCAGTAAGGAAAAAAGGCCAAAGAACATACAAAGGTAGACCTATCAGAATCACACCGGACTTCTGAAGAGAAACTATGAAAGCCAGAAGGGCTTTGGCAGATGTCATGCAGACTCTAAGACACCACAAATGCCAACCCAGACTACTACATCCAGCAAATCTTTCAATCAACATAGATGGAGAAAACAAAATATTCTATGACAAAACTAAGCTTAAACAAATATCTACACAGCAACCTGGGCCTACAGAAGATACTAGAAGGAAAACTCCAACCTGAGGAAATTAACTACACCCAAGAAAATACAGGATGTATTTTCACAACAAAAATAAAAAATAAAAGAAAACAAGCATAGAAACACAGTAAGACCACCAACTCCACAATAAAAGGAACTAACATTCATTAGTCACTATAAACATCAACAGACTCAACTGTCTAATAAAAAGACACAGACTAACAGAATGGTTGCAGAAACAGAATTCAACATTCTGCTACATTCAAGAAATACACCTCTGCAACAAAGATAAACACTACCTCAGAGTAAAGGGCAGGAAAAAAAAGGTTTTTTAAGCCAACGGACCCAGAAAACAAGCTGGAGTAGGTATTCTAATATCTAATAAAATAGACTTTTAATTAATCAAATTAATCAAAAAAGATGAGGAGGGGCACTTCATTCTCATCAAAGGAAAAAATCCACCAGGAGAACATCACAATCCCAAACATCTATGCTCCAAATACAAAGCATCTGCATTTGTAAATGAAACATTATTAAAGCTTAAATCACACATTGATGCCAACACCTTAATATAGGAGACTTCAACACTCCACTCTCACTAAGGGACAGATCATCTAGACAGAAACTAAATAGGGCAATAATGGCACTTACAGAGGTCCTAAATCAAATGGACCTAATAGATGTCTACAGAACTTTTCACCCAAACTCAAAAAAGTATACATTCTTTTCAGCACCTCATGGAACCTTCTCAAAAACTGACCATATAGTCAGGCACAAAGCAAGCCTCAACAGATACAAGAAGATTAAAATAATCCCTTGTATCATATCAGACTACCATGGCATAAAACTAGACCTCAACAACAACAGAAATAACAAAAAATCAGAATACACATGGAAACTAAACAACTCTCTACTCAAAGACAGGTTGGTCAGGAAAGAAGTGAAAAAAGAAATTATAGACTTCCTAAAATTCAATGAAAATGAAAGCACAACTTACACAAATTTATGGGAAACAATGAAAGCAGTGCTGGGAGGAAAGTTCATAGTACTAAGTGCCTCCGGAAAGAAGTTTGAGACCTCTCATACAAGCAACTTAACAGCACACCTAAAAGCCCTAGGGAAAAAAAAACACACCCAAGAGGAGTAGTCAATTGGAAATAATCAAACTCAGAGCTGAAATCAATGAATTAGAAACAAAGAAAACAATTTAAAGAACCAATGAAACCAAGAGCCAGTTCTTTGAGAAAATCAACAAGATAGAAAAACCCTTAGCCAAACTAAAAGGCAGAGAGAAACTATCCAAACCAGCAAAATCAGAAACAAAAAGGTGGACATAGTGACAAACACTGAGGAAATCCAAACAATCATTAGGTCTTACTACAAAAGCCTATATGCCATAGAATTTGAAGATCTAAATGAAATGGACAATCTTCTTGATAGATTCCGCTTACCAAAATTAAATCAAGATCAGGCAAATAGATTAAATAGTCCTATATTCCTCAAGGAAATAGAAGCAGTCATCAAAAGTCTCCTTTCCAAAAACAGCCCAGGGCCGGATGGTTTCAGCACAGAATTCTACCAGACCTTCAAAGAAGAACTAACTCCAATTCTCTTCAAACTATTCCACAAAATAGAAACAAAAGGAACATTACCAAACTCATTCTATGAGGCCACAGTCACCTTCATACCTAAACCGTACAAAGACCCAACAAAAAAAGAGAACTTCAGACCTATCTCTCTTATGAACATTGATGCAAAAATACTCAATAAAATACTTGCAAACTGAATCCAAAACACATAAAAGATATCATCCACCATGACCAAGTAGGCTTCCTCCCAGGCATGCAGGGGTGGTTCAATGTACAGAAATCCATCAATGTAATCCACCATGTAAACAAATTGAAGAAGAAAAACCACAAACCAAAAAAGCATTTGACAAAATCCAACACCCATTCACGTTTAAAGTCTTGGAGAGATCAGGGATACAAGGCACATACCTAAACATAGTAAAAACAACATACAGCAAGCCTATAGCCAACATCAAACTCAATGAAGAGAAACTTAATTCAATCCCACTGAAATCAGGGACAAGGCAAGGCTGCCCACTCCCCCCCATATCTCTTCAACGTAGTACTTAAAGTCTAAGCAAGAGCAATAAAACAACTAAAGGAGATCAAGGGGATACAATTCAGAAAGGAAGAAGTCAAAGTATCACTATTGGCAGATGATATGATAGTATACATGAGTGACACCAAAATTCAACCAGACAACTCCTTCAGCTGATAAACACCTTCAGCAAAGTGGTTGGATACAAAATTAACTCAAAAAAGTCAGTAGCCCTCCTCTATACGAAAGACAAAAGGGCTGAAAAAGAAATTAAGGAAACAACATCCTTCACAATAGCCACTAATAATATAAAGTACCTTGTTGTGACTCTAACCAACCAAGTGAAATACCTGTTTGAAAAATTTAACTTCAAGTCACTGAAGAAAGAAATTGAGGAAGCTATCAGAAGATAGAAAGATCTCCCAAGCTCATGGATAGTTAGTATTAACAAAGTGAAAATGGCCATCCTGCCAAAAGCAATCTACAGATTCAGTGCAATTCCCATCAAAATACCAACACAATTCTTTAAAAAACTTGAAAGAACAATTCTTAATTTCATACAGAAAAATAAAAAACCCAGAATTGCCAAAACAATCCTATACAATAACAGATCATCTTAAGATATCTCCATCCCTGATCTCAAGCTGTACTACAGAGCAATAGTAATAAAAACTGCATAGAACTGGCATAGAAACAGAATGGTGGATCAATGGAACTGAATAGAAGACCCAGAAATAAACCCACACACCTACAGATACTTGATTTTTGACAAAGATGCCAAAAACCATACAACAGAAAAAAGATAGCATCTTCAAAAAATGGTGCTGGTCTGACTGGATGTCTACATGTAGAAAAATGCAAATAGATCCATACTTACATCCTACACAAAACTAAAGTCCAAGTGGATCAAAGACATCAACATAAAAGCAGACACACATCTGTTAGAAGAAAACATGGGGAAGAGCCTTGAACTTAATGGCACAGGAGATAACTTCCTGAACAGAACACCAACAGCACAGACTCTAAGAGCAACAATCAATAAATGGGACCTCATGAAACTGAAAGGCTTCTTTAAGCAAAGGACATGGTCATCAGAAGAAAACGACAGCCTACAGACTGGGAAAGGATCTTCACCAACCCTATATCTGACAGAGGGCTAATATCCAGAATATATAAAGAACTCAAAAAATTAAAAAGCAACAAATCAAGTAATCCAATTAAAAAGTGGGGTACAGAGCTAATAGAGAATTCTCAATGGAGGAATATGGAATGTCAGAGTAACAGTTAAAGAAATGCTCAATGTCCTTAGTCATCAGGGAAATCAAATTAAAATGACCCTGAGATTTCACCTTACACCCATCAGAATGGCTAAGATCATAAACTCAAGTGATAATACATGCTAGAGAGGATGTGGAGAAAGGGGAACCCTCCTCCATTGCTGGTGGGAATGTAAACTTATACAACCACTTTGGAAATCAATCTGGTGCTTTCTCAGACAATTAGGAATAGCACTTCCTCAAGACCCAGCTATACCACTCCTAGGCCTATATCCAAATATGCTCAAGTACACAAGGACATTTGCTTAACCATGTTTGTAGCAGCTTTATTCATAATAGCCAGAATCTGGAAACAACTCTGATGTCCCTCAATGGAGGCATGGATACAGAAATTGTGGTATATTTACACAATGGAATACTACCCAACAGTTAAAAACAAGAAAATCATGAAATTTGCAGGCAAATGGTGGGAACTAGAAAAGATCATCTTGAATGTGGTATCCTAGAAGCAGAAAGACACACATGGTATATACTCACTTATAAGTGGATATTAGACATATAATATAGGATAAACATACTAAAATCTGTATACCTAAAGAAGCTAAGCAAGAAGGAGGACCCTGATTAGGATGATCAATCCTCATTCAGAAAGGCAAATTGTATGAACATCAGAAGAGGGAGAAAATGGGGTATAGGATAGGATCCTACCACTGAGGGCCTCTGAAAGACTCTACCCTCAGGGTATAAAAGCAGATTCTCAGGCTCATAGCCAAACTTTGTGCAGAGTGCAGGGAATCTTATGAAAGAAGGGGGAGATAGAAAGACCTAGAGGAGACAGGAGCTCCACAAGGAGAGCAACAAAACCAGAAAATCTGAGCCCAGGGGTCTTTTCTGAGACTGATATCCCAACCAAGGACCATGCATGGAGATAACCTAGAACCTCTGCACAGATATAGCCCATGGCAGATCAGTATCCAAGTGGGTTCCCTAGTAAGGAGAACAGGGGCTGTCTCTGACATGAACTCAGTGGCTGGCTCGTTAATAACCTCCACCTGAGGAGGGAGCAGCCTTACCAGTCCACAGAGGAAGACAATGCAGCCAGTCTTGATGAGACCTGATAGGCTAGGGTCAGATGGAAAGAGAGTGGACTGTGGGAGGGGCAAGGGAGGAGTAGAGGGAGGAAGAGTGTGATTGGGAGGGGACAAGGGAGGGGGCATACAAAGTTAATAACTTATAATTAATAAAAACAATAAATTAATAATAAAAAATAAAAAAGCAAACAAACAAAAGTCTATAATCTTCACCTGACAGTGTAATCTATACTCTTAATTGAAAGGCAAAGATTTTCACATTACATGTAAGATTTCACACATGCTGCCAAAAGAAATGCACCTCAAGCTGCATGTGAAGACATGAACCTATAATCCCAGCTCTCAGGAGGCTGAGGCAGGAGAATCATTCATATTCTGAGGAAGCCTGTTCTATAGAGTAATTTTCAAGCCAGCCAGGACCACACAGTGAGTGAGTCCCTGTGTGAGTTAAAAAAAAAAAAAAAAAAAGAAGAAGAAGAAAGGGAGGAAAGGGAGAAGGAAGTGAGGAAGGAAGGGAGAGTGAAAAGACAAAGAGAAACACACTTTAGATATTAAGAAGCATAGCTGGAGTCATCTTCACATCACAAACCCACAGAGAGAGAAATGACCCATAAGAAGAGCCCTACGCTTGAATTCCTGTAAGCCACATCTTAAGCCACCACAAATTTAGGCCAGGAATGGTGATGCACACCTTTAATTCCAGCACTTTGTGAATTTAAGGTTAGCCTGGTCTACATGTACATAGCACAAATCATCCAGGGCTACACAGTGAGATCCTGTCTCAAAAAAAAAAAAAGTTTTTAAAGGGAAAAGGAACCACCTAAATATCAAAGGAAATAAAAGTGAACTTAACATGGTAGATGTTGAAAACAATGTTTAAGGAGTTTGTAAAACAATGTAGAAAGTGCTTACGATAAGGCATTGGGTTTTTTTTTTACCCTTTAAAAATATGTGTACATATCTTAATATATCATTACCTATATGACTTGAATATTAAATATGCACAGCAAAGTCTGATGAAAAATCCATAGAGACATTAGCAATAAGTAGTTTTGCAATTGTCAGCCTGTGGGTCACCTCTATCTACTATAAAGATATCTTTCTTATGATAGTTATTTGCAAGATAATCATATAGAATTGCTTTGTATACTCATCCAAGAGGAGGAAAATATTAAAAAAAAAAAAAAAACAGTTCTCTCCCACCTCTAGTGAACAACAGTCATAACTACAGTTTCTAACTCAAAGCCCACTACACAGGAGGCCCTTAATAAGAACATTGCCGTGCCAACAACTGAGTTTCTTTGAAAGTACCTGAGACTCTAGACCCTACAACTCCATCTTGCCTGCTGGAGACCTCACCTTAGGCCTGGGATTCCATAATTTCCCAAGTAGCGCCAACTGCTGGTCATTAAGTGTCCAAACACATGAGCGTGGGGCGGACATCTCATATTCAAACAAAGCCATCTCTCCTTCATGTCCTAAAGTGAAAACTCAACTTTAAGGACAACAACTGTCATTCTTCGGTGAGCCAACAATGGTACAGTAACAGAAAGGACTCACACAGAGGCTGGGAAAGGGTGCTGGCAAGGGTTAGAGAAGACAGGCACGGGAGCTGAGGAGCCAAAGGGCCCCCAGGGGAAACCTCATCTTTCCCAGACTTGCCAAGCAGAAGTTCAAAGACTACAGTCACGCTTTCTCTTGCATCTCTGCCGGCACAGACTTTGAACCACTTACCAACTCCACTCATCATCAGCTAATCTGGCTGAGGGTCTCAGCCAAAACCAAGAGCGTGCAGGGCACCCGAAGCACACTCCCTGCCATTTTGCTTTCGCGACATCTGTCACCGTATTAGTCTCTCCTTTGGCAACAAGTCCAGGTTACACTGCAGCCCTCAAATGGGAGAAGGAAGAGCCACCACTTGGAGACAAAGCCCCACACCACGGCAGGTTCTCTTCGGCTAGAGCTACAGGCAGGAAACTGGGTTATAAGAACTGAAGAACTGTTTGGGAAGTGGAAAATGAAACCCTGCAATGTCACCGACCAGGCTGGGTGATGAGAAGAACACAGAGCCAGCTGCAGAGGCAGCAGAGAAAGGACACCTCTGAGGGAGTCATGCAGCTGCCCAGCCTTGTGCTGAATTCAGCGGCAGACTGCTGCTTGGGTCCTGAAAAATCAGTGTTCTGAAATTGTGACAGATCCGGAACATAGAGCTAGGACTTTGGTGCGCGCGCGCGCGCGCGCGCGCGCGCGCGCGCGCGTGTGTGTGTGTGTGTGTGTGTGTGTGTCTTGTGTAGATGTACACATGAACACCTATGTGGAGGTCAGAGGACAGCCTGTGGTGTAGTTCTTGAGGAGCTAGCCACCTTGTTTGTTGAAGGCACAGTGTCTCACTGGCCTGAAGGCCAGCCAGCTGCCCCAGGGACCCCCTCTCTCTGCCTCCTTGGTGCTGATTTTATAAGCATACCGGCACATCCGACTTTCTGTGAGTTCTGAGGTGATCTTCATGTAGGTAAGGCAAGCACTCCACCAACTGAGCCATCTCCTGGCTTCAGGGGTGCTGGGTGTTTGTTTTGTTTTGTTTTTTGAAACAGGTTTTCTGTATCTAGCCTGGCTGTCCTGGAACTCAATTTGTAGGCTGGGCTAGCCTCAAATTCAGAGATTTACTCACCTCTGGGATTAAAACTGTGTGCCATCACACCTGGCTAGGAATTCAGGGTTGTTGTTGTTTTGTTTTCATTGTGCTAGTGAAGTACAGGGGTTTGGGACAAACCCAAATAAAATATAATAACGAAGCAAAAACTATCATATTGAAGTTGGACATGGCAACCCAACAAGAGGAAATGAGTCCCAAGAGCAGGCAAAAGAGTTTGAGGCCCTCTCGTTCTCATGGTCAGGAGTACCATAAAATACTAAACTGAAAGCTATAACATATATGCAGAGGACCTGGCACAGACCAGAGCAGGCCCTGGTCTTGCTGCTCCAGTCTCTGTGAGCTCATGTGGGCCTTGCTAAATTGGTTCAGAGGGCCTTGTTCTCCTGGTGTCCTCCATCCCCTCTGGCTCTTACACTCTTTCCACCTCCTCTTCCAGGAATGACAGGTTTTAAAGCAGCTCAGTGAAAACTAGGTCTTGGCTGTAAGGTCTAATTCACTTAGACAAAGAGACATGGCCTGGGTTTGCATCCCAGACGCAGGTGACATTAAGAGACCTAACAATTCATGTCCACATGTGGAGCTTCTGCGGGGCGCGACCCCATCTCTGCCATGCATAATACCTAATGCTACTGCCTGACATATCCCAGCCTCTCCTCAGCCTCTCAAAACACCACCATTCTCCGTAAACACATCTCCCTTCTCCCAAGTCATGTCATAACCCCCCTCTTGCTTCTTGACACACCCACCACCCCTCTGCTTGGTACAGACGCTCTCACTTTAAGAACCAGGTAACCTGACTTCGTGGGGCTTCGTCTCTGTTTATGGCCGATGGAGGCAGGTAGTTTAGTTGGTTGGGCCTCCATTTGGGCTCCAGCATGCACACCTTCCTCTTATGATAGTGCACACGGCAGCCTGCTCCCTTCACCTGTGTGTACTGTGCACACACTCCCTTCTCCACACAACCTATCTAGCCACTCAGAAGCCCTCAACCCTGCAGCTAGGGCAGCGGTTCTCAACCTTCCTCACACTGCAACCCTTGAATACAGCTCCTCATGTTTCGAGGACCCCAACTTCATAATTACAAGTGCGTAGCTCTTGTGAATCACAAATGTCTGATGTGGAGGATATCTGATACATGACCACCGGTTGAGAACCACTGAACTAGATACAAACATTCCTAAGGAAACTGTCATTAAAAAAAAAAAAAAGCAGAGAAGAGAAACTTAAGGCCGGGCTAGTAATTTGCCAGAATTTACCACTTGGACTGGCCTAGGGTCTTTGGTGCTGTGCTAAAATATCACTCAATTCCTATTATACTTTCCTGTGATAAGTTAAAGGATTCCCTTCTATATCTCAAAGACCCGCCAAGATCAAGTGGTTTAAGCAGTTGGAAGGAGGCCAGAAAAATGGCTCAGCCACTGAAATCACTGGCTCAGCCACTGAAATCACTGCCTGCGCCTCCAGAGGACCCACTCTCCCACAGCAGCTCCACTGCCTCTAAATAGCTCCATTTCCAGAGGCTATGACCCCCTCTTCTGCCCCCTGCAGGCACTGAACTCATGGGGTATACATACACATGCAGGCAAAACAGCCATGCGCATCAAAACAAGTAATAATTTTTTAAAAAGCGAGCATATAGAGGTCTAGTGGTCTTAAGGCTCAGGTTGGCATTTTTGCCTACACACAGTAACTGAGGCACACAGTTCCCTTCCGTCCCACTGCCATCACCAAAGACATTTCCCTTATCTGCATGGATGTCATGAAGCAAATTTGCACACACTCAGCAGGCTGTGATGTTGCTGGGTGAAATACCGTCCTAGGACCAGTACTGAGCATGCAAGTCCATCATGGGCTCAAATACCATTAGAGGATATACTGTGTCTCTATTGTCTGTTCCTCTCTGTCTTGCCTATAGGCCTTATAATTTTAAGAATTCAGTCTTATTTATTATGTTTTTCTTTATATCAATTTGTATAATTTTCTGAGTAATTTCTTTGGACACTAACAAGCATATGTAACAGACCAGAGTGGACAGGTATCCCCCAAGTCTATAGACCTGTGTTCCTTTAGGTGACCCCACTCTTGCCACATTTCATATATAATTTTTTTCTTAAGTGACAGTTTATAACACAAAATTATAAATTTTTACTTCAACTGTATTATTTTAAGATACTTCAGGTTTATAGCAGCCAAACAGGTGCCCATGTTCAAACAATCCTAGGATCGTCTTCCTCCTTGAGGCTTCGTTTCTTCCTCTATTTCTTTCTGGTTTGGAGAATTTCCTTTGGCCATCCTTTAAGGTTGGCCTTTTCTGAACATACAGTTCATGACTGACGGTTTTTTTCTTTCCAGTCTCAAAAATTATTGTGCCATGTCTCTAAGGTTTACATGTTTCCACTCAGAAGTCTGCTGCCATTCAAGTCAGGGTTCCCCTGTGAGGAGAGCATTGGTCTCTTCAACTGCTTGCGAAACATCTTTGTCCAGTTTGATTTTGTTCTGTCTTGGCAGTTGTTGTTCTTTTGTTCAGTTAACGGTAGATTTTTTTGGTTTGCCATTTTTTGCTCTTTGTTGTTGTTGTTTTGTTTTTGTTTTACAGGGGCTCATTCTGTAGCCCAGGTTGGTCTGGTAAACAGTATATGGATTAGGCTGGCCTGGAACTTAGAGCAATCCTTGACCCTCCTGGTTCAGCTTCCTGAGTGCTGTTAGTAGTACAAGAGCACACCACCAGGCCTGGCCATACTTCGTTCTTGAATCTTTTTATCTTTGGTCAGACTTGGGGGACTTCAGCCATTGTCTTTGAACACACTATTGGTCACACCCTTTATTTTCCATTGGAGTTCTGATGGAAAAGAATCAGAGTAGGAATGTTAGATTCTTGGCACTGTCTCCTCCAAGTGGACTGTACTTTTTTCCTTTGTTTACATTGTTTCTATGTTTATTGTGTGTGTGTTTGTATGTGCTCACATGGCACAGAGTGGAATGGGTGAGGTCCAAGGACAACTTGCAGAAATTGGTTTTCTCCTGCCACATTGTAGGTTCTGAGGATTCAACTTGGGTCATCAGGCTTGACATAAAGCACCTTTATCTGCAGAGCCATCTCCTCACTCTGTCCCCATTAATTTAAAAATTATATTCCATTTCTACTAGGGAGATTATAACGATATGTTCTCAAGTTCACTGACTTTGTCTTATACCAAGGTTCTGAGCCCATCCAGTGAGTTTTTAAAACTTGAATTTATGTTTTTCTATCCTATAATTTGTTTTTACACTTTTATTATCTGTGTATGTTCATGTGTATCACACTAGTGTGGAGTTGTGCGTGTGAGGGCTAGAAGTTGATGAAGCTTATTCTATAGCTTTCTGCCTCATTGTTTGAGACAAGGTCTTCCACTAACTGGCTATCCAACAAGCCTGGAAGACCTGTCTTTCTGCCTCCCAGCACTTCCACCACAGGCTGTCATGGCTACACCCAGCCTTTCCTATATAGAACTGAGGATCTGAGCTCATCTCATGCTTGGGCAGCACGCACTTTACCACCCGGGTCCTCTCCACAGCCCCTGCATGTTTATCTCCATAGCTTGCTTGCCAACTGTGTTTGATGATAATTTACAACAGCTTATTGAATAATTTTGTGATGCCTGCTTAAAAAAATAACCTGTCAGAAAATGCCAGTACCTGATTTATCTTGTTCTCTTTTCTCATACTTATTGTAGTTTTCCTGGTTATTGACATGTATGAGAAGCTTTGGCCTACTACAAAGTCTGTTAGAGTTATCCCCAACAACAATGGTAGGTGGCACTGTCACATCTTACACTAATTTTAAGTTCAAGGGGTTCCTTAAACAACCATTCACTTAGAGGACTCCCAGAACTCATTAGAATCTATTATACTTTTATGCTTCAAATTCAAAATGTCCATTATCCTCTCTCCTGATATCAGATCACTCTGCCAATATCAATGCTTACTACTACAAACAAGTCTTATCAAGAAAGATGTTCCAAGCCTTGGCACACTCTGTTTATGTCTTGAGCTGCACTAGGTAGGTATAACTGATCAAATACCTACGTGGTTAACCTCAGCCTTCAAGTCAACTGACACTGCAGCCCCAAGTCCCTTCCCTAAATAGCAATGTTGATCTTCTGCCATGGTCGATCATTACCCTAAGACTTTTTGGTGTGGCCAGTCCAATCCAAAGGAAAGGCATTACTTTGAGGTAAGACATAGGCTACCTTCCAGATGTTAAGGGCAAAGGAAAGAACTTCCTTTTAGCAAGGCCAAATTCCTTTTCACAAGACAAGTGACATTTGATTGAGTTCTGGATATTTTGATATTATAATAGGCTCAGTTTCATTTAAGTTTCCCTCTCCATTTCTTTCAACACTCATTTCATCCAAGCTCCCACAGAACAGCTTACCAAGCTTTGAACACTCAATGGCTTCTCTTGCCCAAAGTTCCAAAGTCCTCCCACAATCTTTCCCCAAACATGGTTATGTCTGCTATCATAACCATGTTTCTGTCCTGGTTAAGGTTACTATCACTGTGAGGAAACACCATGACCGAAACAACTTGGAGAGGAAAGCTTATTATTCAAGTTTGTTATGCTTAGTACTTCCTGTTCATCACTGAAAGAAGTTAGGACAGAAACTCAAACAAGGAAGGAGCTGGAGGCAGGGGCTGATGCCGAGGCCATGAAGGAGCGCTTTCTCAGCCTGCTTTCTTACTAAACTCAGGACCACCAGCCCAGGAGTGGCACCACCTACAGTGAGCTGTGCCCTCCCAAAGCAATCACCGATTAGGAAAATGCAGGCTTGATCATATGGAGGCATTTTCTTGATTGAGATCCTCAAAGATGACCTTGGCTTTGAAAGTGTGACTTTGCCGACACACCTCTGCACATCCCAGAAGCACAGTGCTGGATGGCAGATAGGTGAGGAGAGGTCGGAGAGTGGCACCTGTATATAAAGCTGTCCTGACTCCAAGGAGTGGCATCTCCGTCACCAGCACTATTGGCTTGTCCCACTAATGACACATAAACTTCCGGTTTGCTTGAAATATGGACAGTATGTGCCATGCTCGCTTCTAAACAATAGAGTGTCAATTAGAATTCTTTAGAGAACTCTTCAGATATGGGTTCCTTGTTTCTTCCTGAGGTCTATTGACTTAATGGAGAGGAGGTATGTTCGGGTTTGGGTACTGGTGGGTTTGTTTGTTTTGTTTTTTGGTGTTGCCTCCACAGATTACGATCAGCCGTCTCCCCATTTAAATAAGCTGGAGGAGACTGGTTTGTCCTGTAGGTGTGAATCGTTCCACATGGCAAGCTTCAAGTTACTCCTGAATACATACTATCAACTCTTGGCAGCCGCTAAAAAGCAGCCCCAGCATACACACCACAGGACGCATCTCTGCCTTAACTTCCCCAGTGGTTAGCCGAAAAAAATTAATAAACAGAAAACCCTGTTAATATTTTAAAAAACATGTATATGTGGGTGCCACCACATTCATGAGCCCACAAGTGCAGGTGCCCACTGAAGTATTGATCCCACTGGGGCTCTAGTCACAGGTGGCTATAAACTACCCAACATAGGTCTGATTAGGAACCAAGCTCAGGACCTCAGTAAGAGCAGTACACCTGTTACTAATCACTGAGCCATCTCTCCAGTCCCCAAACAGAAAATTCTTTATGACTTGTATTGAAATCAAGTTGATTTCTTAAGACACCTTGTACAAGCTGAGTGTGGGTGTCACACCTGTAATCACAGCACTTGAGAGGCAGAGACAGGTGGATTCTCTGAGTTCAAGGGCAGCCTGGGTCTACATAGTGAGTTACAGGCCATCTAGGAGTACCTAGGGAGACAATTATAAAACTAAAACCCAACCAACTGACCAAAAAAAATTTTTAAAGCCTTATACAAATGATGCTTGGTAGATACAATTTTTAGTGAGGAAAGATGGGGCAGCCTGGACAGGCAGTGAAGGTGTTTTGCCGCGTCCGTGTGGTAGGACTTCAACATTTCGTGTCACTCCAAAAATTTGTGTCCCTGAAAACCTCAGATAAAACAAGAATCTCCTTCGCTAAAATACTAGCCTTAATTTCAAAGCCTAAAGTTTGACTACTATGAAATTTTAACCCATTTTCCTCTCATTATGTGAAAGTAATTTATATACTTTAAAAAGAGAAGGGTTGGTAATTTTGCCAAAAGGTAGGAAATGAAGGGTGCATTTTGGACACAAATTCTCAGGAGACTCCAGTTTACCAGGCAGGTGGCTGTTAGACAAGACCCAGCATCTTCAAGCCTCCCTGTCCTCACCTCTAACCTGGATGGAGATACTTGCAGCATCTGTCTCACAACTTGGATGGAATAAGATGTCTGTTCTCCTGGGTTTTGGAAAAACTCAAACGATGGGGGTACACCTCCAGCTCTCAGGACTCTCCAAGTCTAACCTGAGGGACAGGTCAGACGTAAATATACAAGACAGTGATTGGTGGATGCTCAAAGGTCTTTGCATCTCTGTGTTAGATCTCTGTGAACAAAATTCTCATGCAGCCATTCTTTTGTGAGAGGAAAAGTGGAATATTGTTCTTAATATTTTAATAAGAGGCTCCCCAATCTTGGACCCTCCATGCACCACTGTTCCAGAGGAAGGCCATTGCAAAGGACAGCTGGAGGACAGACCCCGGAGCTGGCACAGGAGACGGGATGTGCTGGCTCAGGTACCTAAAGAATCCGGAGTAGTTCACTCTGGTCTGACTCAGGCACTAGGCATTTTAATGAGACTCTCTGCTCCATGGAGGGCTACCTCAAGCTGCCTTCCTTTCTGGAAAGAAACATTGCCACAGCCAACCTAAGATGGCTCCGCATTCACATGGCCTCCCAAGAGAAGGACCGAGTCACATACACTCAACTAAGCACAGGGCTGCTCTTTCTAAACTCAACTTGTTGCCACCCCCATCAGATTTGACCAAGAACTCCAGACCAGACATGACCGTTACAGGTTAAACTTTTATGTGAAATTCTGTGAAGGTATAGAGTGGCCCCCCGAGGGGCAATCTGCTCTCCAGCTCGCGCCTGTGGGGCCTGCCCCTTAGCATTTGCTGTAGATGGCTGCGCAGCCCCGCTCCTCAAACTCTTCCTTGCTGACCCAGAGCTGCTGGAAGGCCTGCAACGAGGCCAGGATGGAGCCGCCGGTCCACACTGACGTCTTCCTCTCGGGAGCAGCGGCGACCGTTGGGCTGTCTCCAGGGCAGAGGAGACTAAGCTCTCTCTGGAAACGCTCGGGGAAGCCGTCCAGCATGGTGCAGCCACCGCAGAGGAGTACGTTAGCAGCCATCTCCTCCTTGAAGCCAGCGTCCTGGCAGTGGGCCAGGCAGGTGGCCGTGAGCTCAGGGAGGCCAGGCTGGGTGCAGCCCACCAGGGATGGCTTGAAGAGCATCTCGGAGCAGCGGAAGCGCTCCTGGCCGATGGTGATGATCTTGCCATCCGGGAGCTCGTAGTCTACATGCAGCTCCTCCAGGCCCAGGTTCATCTCCTCCTCCGGCAGCAGCGCCGCGTAACAGCACTTCTTCTTGATGTGTTCTATGATGTGCAGGTGGTCGTCCGAGAATTTGTGCCCCGCCTCATTGAGCAGCTGCATGAGGTAGTTGGTGAGGTCGCAGCCCGCGTAGTCTGCACGGCTGGGCAGGCCCGGCAGCAGGTCCCCCTCGGAGATGGGCACCACGTGCGACACTCCGTGCCCACTCTCCACCACCAGCCCGGAGGTCTTGCCATAGGAGTAGATGGACAGCAGCGCCTGAGAGGTCACATGCATGGCAGGAATGCTGAAGGTCTCGAACATGAGTTCAGCATACTTCTCCCGGTTGCTGCTGGGGCTGAGGGGAGGGTCGGACACCAGCACCGCATGCTCTTCTGGGAGGATCTTCATGGCAGTGTGGAAGATGTACTCCCAGATGTTCTGGATGCAATCCCAGTCCACCACGATGCCATGCTTTAGTGGGTTAACCAGCTTTAGCGATGCCTCCATGTTGAGCAGCTCATGGCCCACGTACGTCTCCTTGAAGGTGTCTCCAGCGTCTGCAGCCATCTCGGGGCTGCGCTTGCCCACAGTAGAGGAGATGAAGTAGGTGGGCCTCGGCTCTCCAGCGTAGCCACACTTACAGTACTGTGAGCCCAGATCAATGACCAGCGCCTTGATTTTGCGTATTTTTTTGGGCTTCATCTTCACTTGAGTGGAACCTGTGTCCCGGATGCCAGCCTCAGGGGCTGGCAGTGTTCCTGCCTCTCCAAGGTCGCCCTGGGCTGTGCCCACGGGCTTAGGGCTAGGGTTGTTCTTTGTCGCCATCTGCCTCCCTTCCTCACCTTCTTACATCCACACCCTAGAGCTCCTGCGGAGAAATGAGAGCCTAACTCCAGCAGTGCCCTGGCAACCACTTAGGTTGTGATGTCATCAGGAGTGGTCCATTTAGAAGGGGGCGGGGGAGCTTGTTCTTTTCACCCTCCACACACATTTGTAACTGGTTTGCTCCAGGACAGAGCTAATGACCAGCAGCTTTAGAACCCAAGCTTTCTGTTCCCTCTTGCATGTCTATGCTTGACCATCCAGTGACATTCATTCATTTCCTCTTTTCCTTGGCACTGATAATTTGGGTCCCTATAGAAAGTCAGGAAGGTACCAGCGTTTCCTGTATGTTATTTTGCAAACTCTTAGGGCTGTGCAGAGCCTCATAGAGGTTCAGAATTCAAGAGCAAAGTTTTTTAAAAGAGTGATAATGCTTCAACTGAAGTTCACTCACACCAATTAACTAGGTCTCCTAAAGACCTAAAAGGCTACTTCCGTTTTAGTCACAAAGTTCAAGAGTGCAAGCCTGGCCCTCTCTTTCATGCCACAAGGCCAAGGGTATTCCCTAGTAAAGATAACAGCCCTTCACAGTAGGCACTAGTTTTTCAAACGCTTCTTTATTTGGGGGTTCCTTAAAACTTATACCTCCCTCTCAACCCCCAACCCCAAATTGGGGGAAAAAAAAGGTTGTAAGGGAAAAGGGACATATCCCTCTTTACTTCTTTCCTCTGGATAGGGTCGTAGGATTCTTTTGGGGGCAATTCAGAAGTCCAGGTAATCAGCAAACCAGCAAGCGCAGCAGTCGTCCTCCAAGCCACCGCACATTCTTCTTCTGGGCTATCATATTTGCACCCCTCAAAGTCCTCAGGATTCAACTAATTCTAGCTGGCAAAGACCATGCTCCTTACAGGACAATTAACAGGTGTGGACAAACTAAAATCCTCCACTTGGAATTATAACAAAAACATGTTTACATATCACACACTAAAATGTCCACAACATGCCCTTTTTTGTCTAAAAAAAAAATTGACATTTTTCTCTAACGTTAATGAACTATACACAATAAAAATTATGAGAATTATCAGAGCAGGATTATATTTGTATTTGGAAATCTTGGAAAAAATATTCTATTATCCATCCTATCCTGGTGAGTCCTAAGTTCTATACCTAAACCCCTTTCTTATATTTTGTATCGATCAACCTAAAAACATCTATCTAGACCTTAAAACATCTTTTTAGATATAAACTATTCTCTTAAGTTTAATTGTAGTAAAACTATGACTAGTCTTCAATCTCATCAGACCTTAGAAGGAAATATTACCCAAGTATGTAGGAAGCACAGAGCAAACAGCTTCCAGAACTATAGAAATGACAGAGACAGCTGACTGCCTGGGCAGCCACCAGAGGTTTCCTGGTGTTTCTTCAGCCTACTGGCCCAGAATATCAGGCTTTTCTGGGAAGCAGAGTTTGAAGGACTGACCACTTTGTCTTTGCAAAGTTGGACTGTCAGTTTTCCAGTGTTCTGCTTATTCAGCTTGCTCAAGTAGCCTATCAGCAGTTGAAGGAGTTGAGTTTTTTTGTGGTTTTTTTCTCCACTTCACCCTTTTCTTTTCACATCTAAGGCCAAGGGGATCTGCCACCACCTCCATGGAGGAAGGAACCTATCACCATAATGGCTGTCTCACATCACATCTAGCACAGAGCTGAGGGTAAGGTCCAAGATGAGGCATAAGGTTAGATTCTGGGCTCTGCACTTAGTGTGGAGGTTCAGAATTCAAGTGCAAACAGTTTTAAAGAGTGACAATTCTTTAACCAAAGTTCATTCAACATCAATTAACCAGGTCTAAAGACCTCTGCACCAAGAGTGGTGGGTATTGGGTCAGTGTGTCTGGCTGGAGAGATAGATGGTCAAGCAGCCTCAGACATGCATGTTAGGTGTCAATATGTGTGCAGCACATGCTGGGAAGGAAGGCTGTCTAGTCTACTGGCCATGAAGGCTATGCACCTGAGCCTTAATGCTCCCATCGGTGGGACTCACTAGGGGATGATTTTAATGCCCTCTATGACTGATGGGGTGCAAGTCTATGTCCAGAAATAATTCTGTTGCCTATGCATCACCTTAGTGCCCAATATGAGGCAGAAGGGCTTTTCAGACCGCACAGCAGCAGATGATGCCAGCAAGAACTAACTTAGTGTCATTTTGTTTAATTCCTCTAGTGCTTTCTAACCCTGTCTGTCCTTACAATGACCCATGCCTAATGGGACCTGATTATTCTCTCCAACAGTCTTACTTCTCCCACGCTCCCCACCTAAATTTTTAGGTTCTTTCCCCCGACCACATTGGTCTTCTTGCAGATTCTGTCAGTTGAGGTCAGCAAACTTCTCTAAAGGGCCAGTCACGTTTCTTTTCATACAGCCTTTGGGAGGGTCCTTGTGATGTTGAGTCAACACCATAAGAGAATGAGCTGCTCCAGCAAGTTTACACAGCACAGGTCAGAGGCTGGATCTGGCTGTGTCCCACTGGCCTCTGCACCTACTGTATCCCTAACGCACGTGCCACCAGTTACCTCCTTCAGCTCTTTACACAACTGCTGGCAGCTCAGGAAGCCTCGCCTACACATCAGCATGGCCAGCCCCCTTCTTCTGATTTTTCTCTAAAATCTTTTCTAAATTCAATTTTTTTCATTAAAAAAAAAAAAAAAAAAGTCCTGTCTTCCTCCTAGTGCACATGTAGAATGTAGACCAGGTAAGGGTGATATTCTGTCATTCCTCCTTGGGTGTAGTACTCCTGCTGCCCTGCATGTCACAGGCTCTCAACAAATATCAACTGAATCAATAATCAAGCCTTACTACAAAGTTGGGGATGGAGCATTTCGGCGATAGTATCTCTCTTTACCCTACCACCACTCTCCAGCATCTAGAAAGCATCTGGTCACTGGATTATGTCATAATCAGTGATGTCACTGTTGGGCAGATTCTCAAGCTGTCCTCTAATTTAGGCCTTTCAGGCCTTGTGGCCAGCAGGATCAGGAGCTTTCTGAGAGCAGTATGTCTCTGGACAGTGTGTGGGCTCCACAGGCAGCAGATATAGGGGATGGGCCTGCCACAAAAGCTGGTGACCAGGCCTCCATGCATTCACAGGTCCTCCACACTGCCTCTCTAAAGGATGGCCCAGCAAAGAGAGCAGTGTGGGTCCGTCGGGACAGTGCCGAGGTGGAAGACCCTGCTAAGTCAACTGTGTCCAAAGACAGGCCGAGGCTAGAGGTGACCAAAGCAGTGGTTGTCGACCTTGGCACCGGCTTCTGTAAATGTGGCTTTGCTGGCCTGCCAAAGCCCACTCATATGATCTCAACAACAGTGGGCAAGCCCTACATGGAGACAGCCAAGACTGGGGATAATCGAAAAGAGACCTTTGTGGGGCATGAGCTCTTTAATCCAGAGATACATCTCAAGCTGGTCAACCCCCTACGTCATGGCATCATTGTGGACTGGGACACAGTGCAGGACATCTGGGAATACCTCTTCCGACATGAAATGAAGATCGCCCCAGAGGAGCACGCAGTCCTGGTTTCAGACCCACCCCTGAGCCCTCACACCAACAGAGAGAAGTATGCTGAGATGCTGTTTGAGACCTTCAACACACCTGCAATGCACATCGCCTACCAGTCCCGCCTGTCCATGTACTCCTACGGACGCACCTCTGGCCTGGTGGTGGAGGTTGGCCATGGCGTGTCTTATGTGGTCCCCATATATGAGGGCTATCCTTTGCCCAGCATCACAGGGAGGCTAGACTATGCAGGGTCTGACTTGACAACCTACCTGATGAGCTTGATGAACAGCTCTGGAAAACACTTCACTGAGGACCAGATCAGCATTGTGGAGGACATTAAGACGAAATGCTGCTTTGTGGCTCTAGACCCCATTGAAGAGAAGAAAATCCCTCCCATTCAACATGAGATCCATTATACTCTGCCTGATGGGAAAGAGATCCGTCTGGGCCAAGAGAGGTTCCTCTGCTCAGAGATGTTCTTCAAGCCGTCTCTGATCAAGTCCATGCAGCTGGGCCTCCACACCCAGACAGTGTCATGCCTTAACAAGTGTGACATTGCCCTCAAACGAGACCTCATGGGGAACATCCTGCTCTGTGGGGGCAGCACTATGCTTCGGGGCTTCCCTAACCGTCTGCAGAAGGAATTGAGCAGCATGTGTCCCAACGACACCCCCCAGGTAAACGTGCTGCCTGAGAGAGACACTGCAGTGTGGACTGGTGGCTCTATCCTAGCCTCACTCCAGGGTTTTCAACCACTGTGGGTCCACCGCTTTGAGTATGAGGAGCATGGGCCTTTCTTCCTGTACAGAAGGTGCTTCTGAACAGATGCAGCACATTCACTGTGGTGATAACGCGTCAGCTTCACTGCATGAGGGCTCACCTATACATGGTGCTGAGCTGGCACGTCCATTCCTGTAGCATTAAAAACCCCTCGTGTCCTCTTCCCTTCAGGTTGTGTCTATTTCCTGACATAGTAAGAGCCACACAGATGTGTGTGCACAGCCTTAAATGGTACAAAAGCCTGGGAGTGGAGGGGGGATAGGAGAGGGTCAGAAATGCTCTATGCTCAAGTTTCTCTCGGGAGAAACTTGTTCTAACACTGTTCTGCCACTCATGTGCCTGCTCCTGTAGCAACTACATTGTTAGAATATACTAAGGAAAAATGTGATAAAAACAAATTTAGACTAAACGAAGCTAAAAGATACAAGAGGCTCTCCATCCAGAGTTTCTTACAGAGGAATGCTGAATGCGTTGTCTCCCACAAAGCAGCGCTAGTATTTCACACCTGTGGCAAACTCCCAAAGTTTAGAATCTGCTGGTGAAAACAATGTGCCCTGTTTTAACTGTACCTCCTACTTTCCAGTTAGTTATATCTCAAAACTGGTCTGTAGTAAGCCACCAGGGTATTTGGCTGCTGAAGACTATGAGTGTAATAGGCCCCCAGACCTTAGCACAACTGATGGACGCCATGATGGAAGTACCATTCAGGTCTTGAAATTCAGCACAGTCAGCAACATTTGCCAAAACTTGGAACAAAGACCTAACCCATCAAAGTTCAAAGTTCTGGGAAAGTCCCTAAGTGTACTAATCTTGCTTTTTGGCTTCTGTAGTTCCCTTCCAGCTAACTGTTCTTGCTAATTGAAATGTGTCAATGCAGAATGTGGTTTTTGTACTTAAAAGCTTACTTTGAAAAGGCTTGGGACTGTACTCAGGCCCTTAACATGCAGTTAATAGTTGCCAGTTAATAAAGACTTTCTGGCTTGAACCCATGCCAAAGTGGTCTTCTCTGGTGGATACCTCACAACATTTCTGGGGGGGCCAGTGAGATCCCCAGAGACCAGACCTCAAGACACTGGGGGTCTCAGAGCCCCTCAGAGTAGGAAAGAGTATGGTGGTCAAGAGAATTCTAGTTGGTGTACAACCTAAGACATTCCAGGGTCCCAGAACTCCTTTTGATCAATCACTGCCCAGAGCCTTGAAGGAATCTGATACTTCCACACCTAAAAGCAACAAAATCGAAAGTCATCTCATTGGTCATTTCCAGAGGTAAGTCTGGTTAAGGTGCCTTTTGTTTGGGACATAAATGACAGGCTGACCACAGCTTCCGACAAAGTGTCTGGGATCAGTGTGAGACCTCACTGGACTCCCCTGGTCTATTCAGGTGTGTGAACATATGGTGGCCATCCCTGGTTGTCTTTACTATGTCACTCTGTGTTTTTGTTGGTTCGACAAACAAATAAAATGGGAGATGGAGTGAGCCATCTTGGACCATGGCTGCTGCTGCCCACAAGATGTAAGCTGCAATAAGAGTTGCTGCTGTTGTTGACACCAGTGGTCTGGAATGTGCCTGGAGAACCCAGCCGTGATCCCACTTAGTTTCCCCATATCGACCAGTGGCTTTTTCTCTCACAGCTGATGGAAAGCAGATACATGCTTTGGGATTTGACCCCCCAGGAGTGATCATGACTTCTAGCTCTTAAACAAGAGCCTTCAAGTCTTACTGGGGGATCTTAGTCACATTTGCTCACTGAGCATCTGGAGCTCCAAGATGCCATTTGCTCAACATCAGGTCTACCTAGGTACCTTCGAATAGAAAGCCTAACATGTCAGGGCCTGGACCCAGACCAGGCAGGTAATATTACCTATCTGACACCAGAAACCTGAAGTGGCAAGGTAGAGAAGAGCAATGGAAAGACATCTGAAGGTAGTATGGCTTGGCAAGATGACTAAGCCTTGCCCTGGAAAGCCAGAGATCAGGCAAGAGTTGGAAACATCAATGTATCTTAACTCAGTTTCTTCCTACACTATTCTACTCCATGAACACTCACTAAAAGACAAGTTTAGGTTGATTACATCTCCATCTCTCAACACCTTTACACAGAGGTGGTAAACCCTATGAACTTTTAAAATAAGTGCTTTGAAATTCATTAAAATGGAAAACAATGATAAGTCACTTCTACCTTCAGCTCCTAGGAGTTGAAGAACCCAAGCCAGTGAGCGAGTCCCAGAGGGTGAAGGGTCTTGACGAAGGAGAGATGAAATGTGTTTTCTGAAGGAAGTCTCCAGGCCTAAACACTTATAAAAATAGCAAGTTGAGAGCTGCATTCTTTCTCAAAGCACCTTTGAATCCCTCACTGGATCCACCTGTCCCAGTAGAAAGAGACATTCTTCACACAAAAACACTTCAACAGCTTAGAATTTCTGACATCAACTAAGCTTAACAGCTAACTGAGGGTAACATGACAAGTTTGTTACAACAGGATTGGCGATACGGACCACTATCTAGTGAGTAGAGCCATGGAAATTGTAAATAACCTACCTACAATGCCACCCCAGGGCAAAGAACATCGTGACTCAAAATGCCAATAGGTAACACTGAGAAACCTTGCTTACTGGCAACACACGAGGTCGGGAAATGACATTCCTTTGACCAAGGACACTAAAGTGTGAGGATTCACAACCCAAACCCTCATCTTTATACGAAGATGTCAGCTCAAGTTTTTGGACTTTGAAGTCAAAAGAGTAAAGGTGGGCACGAGGCAAAGAAAAGAGCTTACGAGCACAGAGAACAGAGGGCTTAGGACTCAAGAGTACCAGTTAGTCTTGCCAAACAGCACCAGGTGAGCCTTAGCTGCTGTGTACAACCTCTTGAGCAGTAGTTCTCAACCTGTGGGGCATGGCCTCTTTGGGGGTTGCACATCAGATACCCTATGTATCAGATATTTGCATTACAACTCCTAACAGTAGCAAAATTACAGTTATAAAGTAAAAATGAAATAATTCTATGGTTGGGGATCACCACAACATGAAGAACTGTATTAAAGGAGTCCAGTATTAGAAGATTGAGAACCACTGCTCTTGAGAATGTAGTTAGCATCTGTTGAGATTTCCATCCTCACCCCCCATGTAACAGCTGATGACTCCCATGGGCTTACACAGAACGGACTAGCAAAACAGGAGCAGTGGTTTCAATGAGAATGGCTCTCTTAGGCTCATGTGTTCAAAGTGCTTAGTCCCCAGGGAGTGCAACTGTTTGAGAAGAATTTGAAGTGTAGCCTTATAGAAGATGTGTCACTATAAGTGAGCTTTGAGGTTTTAAAAGCCCATGCCAGGCCTAGTATCTCCCTCTCTGCTTGCTGCCTATAAGGATGGAAAGCCTTCAGCTACGTCTCCAGCACTATGCCTACGTGCCTGCCTATAACCATATTCCCTGCCATGATGATGATAGACTATCCTCCAAATGTAAGTAAACCCCCAGTTAAATGTTTTCTTCTGTAAGAGTAAGACAAAGAGGGGGAAAAACAAACCTGACTTTGCTTTCCAATTTGCAGTCACTTTGAATTACTAAGAACGGCCAGGTGTTTGTTTCTAATATCCTTTCACTGGGCTAAGTTGTGCATCTTATTTCCAAGACTCAACAACACAGAGGCTGGAAGCCTCAGCAGGTTCAAGACCAGCTTGACTGAATAGCAATGTTCTTCAGGCACAGCAATGAAAAGTTTTTCAAATATATGTGTGTATGTACAAAAGGAAAAAAAATATTAAAAATATATAAAAGTGTATAGAGGAATTTTAATTCGGAAAATGGCTGCTCTGGCAAGAGATCACATTCAAAGACCTTCTAGATCTGTGTGATCTAGCTGGAATACACACATGACTTTAATTCCAGAGACAGAGGCAAGCAGGTCTAGGTTCAAGCACAGCCTGGTATAGAGCAAGTTTCAGGAAAAGAAAAGCTTAGGTCCAGGCATGGTGGTACATGCCAAACAACAAAGGTAAAAAAAAATTAGTTTGTAGAAGGAAGCACCCATGTTTGAAAGTGATGTCTAATTGAGGGGCAGAAAGAAAGTGATGAATCAGAAATATTTGACAGAACAGGATATGCTTAACTCTCCTGAGAGGAAAGAGGAAAGGGAAGCTACTTAAGGGAGCAACACAAAATTAGAGAGAGAGAGGAGGCAGTTTTACCGAGAAAGTTTTACAGAGAAGTTGAATGAGAGAACAAGCTAGACTACAGGTGAAGACAGAACAAGCCATAGAATGAGGAGCCAAAAGATTAGAAAAGACTGCTGGAGTAAGTCTGGAGTAAGTAGAAAAGCCAGACTAAGTTAGTAGGGAGGAGTTTGAGCCAGAACAGCTGAATAGCCAGCCAGCTATGAGCTCAGACAGAACAAGAAAAGGTGAGCTTATTAAGCAGCAATTCTCAGAGTCTGAAAACATCCTAGGTCTAGGTTAGATGATATAAAGGCTGGAAGCTTCCAGGACTAGGCCTAAGTTAGCAGACAGAAACAGTAAGCCCAACACAACAACTGAAACAGATGAATAATAGTTCCTTTTACAAAAGTGCTAAGTTATCCCAAGCTATATTCATAAAGATATAATGAAAACATTAGGTCTGAGAATGTAGCTCACTTGATTTGGATGTGCAGGGCCCTGAGGGTGTTCAATACCACAAAACAATGAAAAGTCCTTAACACCTCCAAATGTTAGTTTCTACCTCAGAATTCAGAGTGTGAAGTCCACTAATTGAGGAAGATAGCTCTCTGCAAGTTCCCTGCTGATGTCTGCAGCACTCAACAAAACTATATGATTCAACACAGACAAAGAATGAACCTTACTCAACACAATCCAGAGAAACCAAGACTTTTTAACTTACTGTGACAAGAATTTGCTGAGATAGAGCCTCAATCTATTTTCTAAAGCTCAACACCTTTTCCCAAAGTTAGCGCTCATCATTCCCCTTGTCACATACCCTACAAGTCCCTCCTCGTCTCAACTGTCAATATGGTAGGCCTGTTCTACCTACTTGTTGGAGGTAACCTACTGGTTGAAGTTGCAGCTCTTGCCTGGACCTGATAGCCATTATTAGTTCTAGCTCAGGGTTAAAGGCTGAACTCTCTCCCCTTGGCAGGTCCCCTGCTCTCTGCCTGACTTCATCTGGGGAGTGCCTTTATACATTCCCCTAGCCACAGCTCATATATGGCCTCTGACACAGCTCCCTCTCAGCTCAACCTCCCTGCACTTATCCACATGCAAACCAAGCATCCTTGACATGCCTACTTTCAACCAATTATGTACATCTATTCTTAGAGACCACTAACCAATCCCCTAGGGGTATATATTCTTTGTTCTCTGGAAGCTGAACTAGCCATCAGCTGTTCCCGGGGTGTGTGATCCCTGTATGGCTCTTGCTGGCCATTCCAGACATGCTTCTCCTGACTTCGTGGGCTGCTGTGAGGCAGGCCCCATAAAGGAGAACATTTACTTAATCTCAAAATGGGCAAAATGTAACGCTGTTCAGCTAAGAGTGACCATAATTGCTACAAATTAATTCTTGTTGCTGTAGCATTATTATGTTTTTTGTTTGTCTGAGACAGGGTCTCTCTATGTAACTGTGGGTGGCTGTTCTGAGACTCACCATGTATACCAGGGTGGCCTAGAACTCAAATATCCACCTGGCTCTGCCTCCTGAGTGCTGGGATTAATTGTGTGCACTACCACACTGGGCTGCTATAACATTAAAAGAACTAAGCATCTGAAAATCCATACCATGCACATTTATCTCCATTTCCCGTCTGTTACCAAGGAGCACTCCAATACTATGTCATGTAAGTAACATATATATCAGGGATATCAGTGAACCTGTTCACTAATCCCTGCCAAAGAGCCCTCACGACATACTCACAGCCTTTAGAAACTAGCGCCTAGTTGCAGTAAACCCATTATGGAGTGAGTCAAAAGTGGATCTCTCCAAAACACAAGACATTGCCTTTTCTTTTTCTACTTTGTGAAAAATTTAAAATATACAGAAAAGTTGACTTTTACAGCAAACACGTAAATCTTCTGAAATTACAATTTTGGGTTGATCTATATATTGAGGGCCAAAAGTAGCATTTTTCTGTTACTTTACACATAGTGATAAAAGCCTGGTTCTGGTATTAAACACATAGAAGAGATTTTTAATTGTACTCAAGGATTAGCTATGAAACTTTTGTTGGGGAGGGATATTAATTTCCTGGGTGGTATACCCAGGAAAATTCCCCACGTTCTAGTAACTAGCCTTCCACATCTGCTCATGCAAGCAACCCTAAGTAAACTTAAAAAGCCATGAAAATAGGAGAGGGGATTCTTGGGCAGAAAAAGGGCCTCAGTAGAAGAGAGGAGGAGGAGAACAAATAAAATTCATTATGTACAAATATAAAATTGTCAAAGAATAATTTGTAAAAATCTCTTATTAAAAATAAATTGATCTCTTTCTAGACTTGATAAAAAAAGAGAAAGTAATCTCATTCTTTCAAAGATATTTTGGAAACAGAATAAAACACAGGTCAGTTAATGACCTAATAAGGGTTTACTGTTGTGAAGAGACACCATGACCACAGCAATTCTTATAAAATAAAACATTTAATTGAGGCTTGCTTATGGTTTCAGAGGTTTAGTCTATTACTGTCATGGCAGGAAGCATGGCAGCATCCAGGCAGACATGCTGCTTGAAGATCCGAGACACCTACACCCTGATCCAAAGGCAGCAGGGGATACTGTGTCACACAGGGTATAGCTTGAGCATAGGGACCTCAAAGCCCACTCCCTCAGTGACACTTCCTCCAATAAGGCCACACCTACACTAACAAGGACAAACCTCTTAATAGTTCCACTCCCCATGGGCAAGTATTCAAACACATGAATCTATGGGGGGCCATACCTAATCAAACCACTACATTCCACTCCCCATAGGCTTGTAGCCATAACATAACACAAAATGCATTTAGTCCAACTTCAAAAGTCCCCATAGTCTATCAGTCTCAACAATGTTTAAAAGTTCAAAGTCTCATCTGATATTTATGCAATCTTTTAATTGTAATTCCCTATAAAATCAAAATAAAAAAGCAGACCTCATACTTCCAACATATAATGGCACAGGCTATATATTACGGTTCCAAAATTGAGGAAAAAGAACATAGTAAGAAAATATTGGACCAATGAAAGACCAAAAACCAGCTGGGAAAACTCCAAACTCCGCACCTCCACACCTGATGTCAAAACACCACACAAAAAACTAAAGGAGGCTGCCGGCAGTGTCGTCGGGAACAAAGGGTAATCTCCAATCCTGCTACCATGCTATCCCTGCTGCCTACCATTACCAAAGGGCAGGACATGTCAGCAAATCCCAATCCATTCCACCCTATCACTGATGACTCTTGAGCAGAATATACACAGAACAGTCCCTATAACAGCATGGCTAGAGGAAGCTTAACCCAATCAAAGCCGGTAGCATATAACCCGGTAGGATACACATTTAATTAAAAAAAAAATTTTAGAGATTTATTTTGTGTGTAAGAGTTGTTTTGCCTGCATGTATGTTTGTGTATGATGTGCTTGCCTGGTGTTCAGTCAGGTCAGAAGAGGGCATTAGATCCTCTGGAACTGGAGTAAACAGACGGTTCTGATTTGCCATGTAGGTGCTGGGAATCAAACCAAGGTCCTCTGGAAAAGCAACAATTGCTCTTAACCACTGAGTCAACTCTGCAGTCCCCAAACACACTTAACTTTTTATTGAGTCAGGTAAAAAGATGCCAGCTACGTAATCACATCTGACTATATGCTGACAGTACTAATGGCCTATTTATACACAATATGCTGTATCAGCAAGTGTAACAACTTAGAAATGTGATTCCACTTGTCTTCATTTTTTTTTTTTGAGGTAGGAGCCATGAAACATCATTCTCTATGAACAGCAGAAGCTGAGGATCAAATCAGTGACAAGAGCTGGCCAAGGCTGCAACAGAAACCAGGCCTGGATTTGGGAGTAGGACTCAGGCTCATGATCTGCATAAGTAACCACACTCTCAAATAACACTAAGTACGAGAACAGAGGTTAGACTGTTTTGAGCTAAGTTCTTGCTGTAGCCCACGCTGGTCTTGAATTTGTACCAGTCTTTCTGCCTCAGCTTCTTGAGCTGCTGCGATTATAGGCATGTCCCACCATGAGCAGCTAAACACAGCAATTAAAAAACACCAAAAACTGTAATATGCTGGCTAAAACAAAGTTCTGATAGTACTTAAGATGTACATCCAAAATAAAAATGGACTGCCTAGTGCTAGCTGAGGTCAAACTCATAGTTGCTGCATGCAGTGCAAAGGCAGACCATGCCATATTCCAGTTCTCAACAGCTAGGCCTCTGAGGAGCAAGGGCCAGAAGCACAGCGAGTAAGTGGGCAAATGATCTTCCCAGTACACCTTCCTAACAGGGCAGTTATTCCAGCAGGCTCAGCTTCCACTGGCTTCTCTGGTCGATCTTTGGTGGCATACAAATCCCAGCATCTGAAAGAAAGAATGGAAGGGAAGTAACAACAGGCTTGCCACCCTCATAACTCAGCAGGGTCAAGCATGTGCAGGTGGCCGTCCTGAGAAGAGGGCAGGCATCAGGCTTCAGGCAGGCTCACTAGGTGATTCAGAGCACAAGGTTGAATAGGGAAGGGTAATGTTCACTTTTTTGTTTATTTTTTAATTTTTCGATGTGTTTATGCCTGTGTTTTAGCTGCCTATATGTACCTGCGCCACATGCACACAGTGCCCCTGGAGGCCAGAGAGGACACTGAATCCCAGGGAACTGTTCTGGACGACTGTAAGCCACTACGGGTGAACCAACTCTGGTCCTCTACAAGAACAATGAATGCTCTTAATTACCAAGTTCTTTCTCCAGCCTGCAGTGTATGTTTAAAACAAAAAATTTGTCAAATTATACATCTAAGATCTACATTTTACTACACGTGGATTTTTTTTCTCAATTTTATGCATGAAATACAATGGCAGTATTGTATTGTGGCAGTATGTAATAGCAAATCAAGTGAGTGACAGAAAATACACTAGAACTCTGTAAACAGGGTGGTCAGCAGAACTCTGAATTTTTAAAAAGCAAAATAGGAAGTAGTTTCAGGTAGGAAGTCTGCCATTATCACCTAAAACCTTCTTTAGAGTCTATTTAACTAGAAATCCTATCTGGAAGCACAGGCATGAAAAAAGTATATATAAGGATCATTTTCTCATTATTGTTAGTAATTAACTTTCCAGCAGTATGTTTGTGCATGTACTATTGAATGATTTTAAAATATATAACAATGTAAGAAAAATATTTAAGAGAATTTTTAAAGCATAATTTTGCATTTTACACAAACACATGCTTTATACACACATATAATTGCAAACTGTCAGATTTTAATCCTATTCCTTTTTTCTGGGAAGGGTCTTGCTGGTCTGTAGCCCAGGCCTTAAGCTTAGTCCTGCTTCTGCTTCTGAGTGCTGACTTTAGAGGCCTGTATCATCATGCCTAGATCAAATTTTAATTTTCTTCAAGATACTTTATAATCTAGATTTTCCTACTGACCATAACAGTTTATAATCACCCATGTTTACTACCCGTCTTTTCCAGAAATAAAAAAAAACAATCCCTCTGCCCCCCCCCAGCAAGACAAACCATGTACATAAAATCCACCAGAAGTTTGTTTTTTTTTCAAAAGTTTTGGTTATATAAGAATATCAATACCAAAACAGGGTTAAACAAGGTCCATAATTTCATGGTGGTTAAAGCTTGAAATAAGATTTTATCTTTGGAAAGTTATAAAATAATCTATTGTCTTTTCAAACTACAACATATATACTTAACGTGTGGCTCTCTTCTTAGTCAAGAATAAATATACAATGTCAGACTTTGGGCAGAGAATGATGACCTGAGCTGACTGACAGCAGAGGAGGACATGTTTACATTTTCATGCTTGAATTTCATGGGGCAAAAAGCATCATATTAATAAAGATACTTTGAGAACTCTTCCAAAACTGTAATATGCTGCTCCTAGACTAGAGATTTCCCAGCGGCATCACTTCAGGCTATGTCAAGAAATCCTGCATTTCTGCAAGACCTACAAGCCATCAGTCTGCACTGTTGTATGGCACCAAGCATGAAACATGCACAGTGGGCACTGCCAAGCCTCCCTGAGCACATTCACACCACTGTTAGCTGGGGAAGGGCCATGAGTTGTTTGATTGGGTCTAATTTGGTGAGCGGTTTTTTTGCCTTTTGAATTATAAGACTTTTTCTTTTTTCTGTTAGGATTTGGTAAAAATGTACTAACACACATACATAACATGTATGTAAACAGTTGATCCTAAGCTGGTGGCAGTGTTTTGGGAGGTTGTAGGACCTTTTGGACATGGAACACAGCAGGCAGACAAAGGAGCTGAGTTTAAGTGGGGTTTATGATTTGAATCTGACCTCTCCAGTTCCTGGTCAGTGCCATGTTACAATCAGCTCCACACAACCCTGCCACCATAGCAGCAAGTTGCTCCTATATACAAACTTTCCCTGTTGTGATAGGTAATTCTGTCACAGTGACAAGAAATGTAATTGGATATCTCCCAACCTTGGAATCACAGGACACTGACATCATTAACTCAGATTATGAAGCCTCAATTGTTACAGTCTTTACAGAAAGAAGTAATGGTGCTCTTTGATGCTGGCAAGCCATTAGAAAAATTTACGGAAGATGGGCACAGTAGCACATTCCTGTAATCCCAGCACTCAGGGAGGCAAAGGCCGGTAGAGCTCTGTGAGTTTGAGGCCAGCCTGCTCTATAAAGCGAGTCCAGGACAGCCAAGGCTACACAGAGAAACTGTATCTTGAAAAGAAAAGAAGAAAGAAAGAGAAAAAGAGAAAAAAGGGAAGAAAGAAAGATGAGAGAGAAGGAGAGAGAGAAAGAAAGATAAAGAAAGAAAGAAAGAAAGAAAGAAAGAAAGAAAGAAAGAAAGAAAGAAAGAAAGAAGAGAGGGAGAGAGAGAGAAAAAGAGAGAAACTTAGTTGAGTGGAGCTGTCCTGAAGGTTATCACCAGGCCAGCAGCATGAAATGGAGGCAGGGATTAGACAATAAAACAAACAAACAAACAGCAAAATGGCCTCAGGTCTAAAAAGAATTCTTTGCTTCACAGGGTGTTAGGGGAACATACAAGGCCCACTCCAAATGTCATCAAAATGCCATTACAGCACAACTTTTACATGAAAAACATTGCAGACCATTGCCTGTCACACTAGAAAGAGCCAGTAACAGCAATTTAAAAAGCAGTTAGCATAGAATTTACCACTGGCTTTCCAGAGCCCAGAGAAGCTGGTATGATGGAGTGTGCACCTGAAATGCAAATACTTAGGTGCCAAATACATGCCAGCAATTTTCAACTTTCAGGATGAAGCCTTGAAGGTTACAAACTTGTAGAAGTATGTCATGTAACTAAGAACCACCTCCCAACAAGAAACAAAATGCTTTAGACAGAACTAAATAGGAAATGTAAAGAACTGATAATATTTAAATGTGCCTTCAAATTCTAACATCAGTTGTAAGGTGATAAAAATATGCATCTCCTAAAAATGTTCTGAAGATGGGAAGAGTAATTGCAAGAGCCAAAACCCCAATTCAGAAATCTCCCATGTGTATAGGTGTGGACTGTTAGGGCTCATACTGCAATTGGGCATATGTGCATGCAACTGTCACTACACTTTTTTAAAAACAAAGTTGGAGTTCATTAAAAAAGGTCTAACTCAGATTGAAGCATAGGCATTATGGGCGGGGGAAGGGGAGAGATAATAGAGACAGATGGCAGTACATGCCCTAGACTGGGCACAGGCTTCTCAAGAGTTAATTTAAAAATAAATAAATAAAATGTCATGTGGTGCTGGGAATCTTTAATTCTAGCACTTGGAACGCAGAAGCAGATCAATTTCTGTGAGTTCATGGTCTGCCTGGTCTACACAGTGAGCTCCAGGCTATCCAGAGCTACATAGTGAGAGAGACCCTGACTAAAAAAATATAAACAGAAAAAATCATTTTGTATCCTTCCCTCCAAGCCATCACCACTAGAAGTATTAGAGCCCCTTAAGCTGTGGCCTCAGAATTAAGTAGGATCCCTTACACAGCTGGCCACTCCAACACCAACACCCAGCCCTGAGCAGCACTGACATCAAAGAAGAGACACTAACCGAGAACAGGGACAGGAGTCTTCTGCTGGTGGTAGGAAGCTGTGATGCTATTCACAGTGGAACTGGGACCTAGGACCTAAGCATAAAACAGGTTATGTCAATAGAGATCCCACTTCTGCTGGCGGCAGACCTAAAGCCTCCACTAGCAGCAACTGAGCCTGCTGCCTTTCTTAGTTATAGTACTGACACAGTAATTGTCCTTTCCCATGTGATTTCAACATCTTGCCTCCCTAGTCTCATCTCAGACCTCTATGCCTCCTCACTCCCAGAAACAGGAAACAGGAGGAGAGAGCTCTAGAACAGTATCAACCTGGCCTTTTCCAAAGGAACACAATCCACGGGGAGGGGAAAATCCAAGTCTATAGGCCTCACAAAGGAACCATTCTATTTAGTAGAAAGGAACCATTCTACTGTAGGAAATAGTAATTTTTATATTAAAAAAAAATAAATTTTTATGTCATCTTATGAGTGTAACACCAACTCTACCTAGATTTCACTGGGGTCCATGCCTGCAGTGAGCCTCTGGCAGGTACCAACTCTCTAATTTACTCTCACTTATCACTGCATGTGTCCCTCCCGGAAGACTCTCAGCACTAATACCATGAGGACTCATGGTACCCTGATGGCCCATTTCCACACTTCCAAACAAAACCCATATATGTTCCTCATAAGATTCACAAAGCTGGTGCCTTAGAAGCTAATGTTTTCTGAGCAGAAGTGGAGAGGCATTCTAAATTGTTTATTTCAAAACACTTCAGTTTTGAAGATGATCATATTTCTAGGCAACACCTATTATAGTAATTCAAGCATTTGTAGCATACTGATTTTTGGCCACCTTCCTTGCTGTGGTTTGTAAAGTACTCTGAAGACCTACCCTCTTATCAAACCTTCAGAGCATTCTAATGGACACACAAAGTAATCTAGGAAATCAAGACTCATTATCCAATGTTTCCAGAGAATGAAATGATTACAACCTCCCGTCGCTAAGCACCAGATCCACTCTTCTATCCATTGCCAGTGAACCAGGGCTGGGCATGAAGCACATTTCCCTTCAGGTGATTCCCTATTATGCTCCACCAATAAGGGACACTACAGGGAGAGTGCAAAGGCTGGATGGAAAAGTGACTTGTTTGCTTTGAAGGACTGTTCATTCCAGTTTCTATTTATCTCTGTACACTTAGAACTAGCCTCCTTGGGACTACCACCCTCAATTCTTAGGTCTTACTAACCAGCACCCTCTCCAGAAGCTGTAGGCCTCTGACCTGTCACCATCCCCAGCTCTGTCCTTTCTTCCCTCACTCTGTGTATCTCATTCTCCTGAGTTTCCTTTTTGCCTTTTTAGCCTGCTAGTGCTTATTTAACCAACCAGGTATTAAATTCTCTGTAGGAAAATAATAGATATGAACTTTCTTTCCTTATTGGACTGTGACTGACACACCAGCCTTTCTAAATCCTTATCAGAACTCTCTACAATTGACTTGAGGGCTCAGGTAGCCAGCAGAGGTCTAAAAACCACAGGTTTGATAATACATGTGAATGCTTCAAGGGGCAAGCTCATTCAATCCCCTCTGTGACTTCAGATCTGGGAAGGGAAAGGTCAACTCTAATCCTAGCTTCCCCTCCCTACTCCAGCTCTACTGTCACTCAAGATTTTTGGATTGTTCCTGACAGCTGCTCCATCTGAAAAGGAAAAATAGCCTATTTCACCTAAGCATGACACAGGTGACCAGACAGCTAACAAACACTCAAAGCTAAGGAAATTTAGAAGAGTTTCCTTGGACGCTGGGGCTTTGTGTCTGTCACTGTGAGAAGGATGAGACTGCATATGATCTCTGGGAAGCTTACAGATGTGACTGAGCCCTGCTGGCAGGCAGGAGTCCAGATTTCTGGAAGTGCCCTCTCAATCAGCTGCAGAGTGCTCTCAAAAGCCTTCTGTAATTCCTTTCCTTGTTCTTCAAACTCAAAGAGAAAGAGCACCTTTAAAATAGCGTGTACTTCATCTAGAGAGAAGAAATTTGAAACAGTAAGTTGTATCCCAGCTCCATTGCTAGAATCATACAGTAACTTCTTTCCCAAGTTGACAATGACAAAATCCACCCTCCAGATGCATCCACCCACACCTTCTTCTTCCCAGATACTGGAGTAATTCAGCACATCAGAAGGGTAGAGGAGCACACTGGGAAGAGAGCAGAAAGCTGTGCCCGGCAGTCCCTATCTCTGGCTTACGCACTCCTCCCTTTAGGGACTCGGAAGGACTGACTCAGGAATGGGTGTAGACATGAGCACTCCACTGAGGGTGTCCTCCTTCCCTCTAACTCAGAGGTTCTCAGCCTTTCTAGCGCTGCTACCCTTTAATACAGTTTCTCATGTAGTGGTGACCTCCCAACCATAACATTATTGCATTGCTATTTTACTACCATAATTTTGCTACTGTTATGAATTGTAATGTATCTGTGTTTTCTAATGTTTTTTTTTTTTTTAAGGTGATCCCTATGAAAGGGTCATTTGACCCTGAGAGGGGTCATTACCCTCAGGTTGAGAACTGCTTCTCTAACTGGAAAACAGCATCTTTAAAAAAATGTTATGGGGGTGTTGGTGCAGATCAGAGAACAATTTGTGGAAGGTGATTCTTTCCTTCTACAATGTGGGATCTAGGGATGGCAGACCTCAGACTGTGAGGCAATTTACCTTCTGAGCCATTTCAACAGCCTCACATTGCATCATAACTATGTGCTATCTGTCTGTAGTGCCTGTTGCTACTTTCTGTGGTCAAGAATCACAGTAAGCACTGGAACTATACCTTTGAGCTTGTCAATGCTTTGTACGACTTCACTCAGTGCCTCCAGAAGTGCCACACCCTCCAGGGGACTCCCTTCTTTGAGGCTGTGCTTTTTCCGCTCCGCCTTGCGGCGGTTTTTAGATGACCTCCTAATTAGAAATGACAGACATTGAAAAAAGAGGTTCCTTCTGCATGGAACTCAATAAGACGACTGTAGCTACTTACCTCTTGCTAAGAAACCATAGTGTCTACAGATGGCAACCACATCTAGGGAGACGTTAGTAATGAGGTGCTAAAGCCACACATAATAAACTAGCGAGGTCTAAGAAGAAGCAAATAAGGAAACCCTGAAGAGTTGTTTTCCCCCTAAGTTTAGATTAAAATGCAGGGTAAGACCAGGGGTAGTTCCAGCACTCAGGAGGCAGAGATAGGCTGATCTCTGTGAATCAGAGGCCAGACTGGTCTACGGAGCAAGTACCAGGCCAGCCAGGGTTACATATTGAGACCCTGTCTTAAAAAAATGAAAGTGAACAAAGTTCACTTGAGAGCACACTAGAACAATGAAGAAAAAAAAAAAAAAAAAACACTTGAATTCTACAGTAAGAAGTGAACTTTGAAAGCAGCTTCACCTCCTGGATGTGTTGGAAGGTCCATGCACAGCATACACTGGCCCTGAGGGACATCCTCCCCCTCCTGCACTGTCCTTGTAGAAAGCCAATCTATTACTCTGTTTCTGCACAGCCAACATGCTGAGGAGCTCTCATACATACGCAGAAATCCTGGAGTTACTGTGGGAATATCTGCTGCTCATATCACTGCCACTCATGATACTGCTGGTTTCTGAGAAGAGGTCTGACTCTGGACCATGGGCCACCTCGTTATCTAGAAGAGGTGAACCAGATACGGACATAAATGACTATACACTCAATCATCACACACTGAAAAATGTATGGATATTACGAAGTTGATCTCAAAATAAATAAGGTAACATTAAATATAGTAATTATACTTATTATAACTGCAGTTTACCATATTTATTCTACTCCTTTTGAGGGGGTAGGTGGGAAGGGACTAAATTCATTTTGAGATACACTGAAGACATCACTGGTCTGGTTGTATTGGGAAAGATGGGACTACTCAGTAGAGCGCTTCTCCAACATACGTAATTCCTATGGAATTTCAGAGAGCTACAATATAGCAATAGAACAACAAGAGTAGTCTCTCGCTACACAGCAACTTGTGTAGAGGTTTAAACCCCAATGGGACAGTGATGAAAGCAAGGAGCAGATGCTGTTCTCAGAGTACTGAGTCCTGGTTCTTTGGGACTCACGCAATGAAACTGGAGTTGCCCCTTACTTTCTTACACATGTACCTCCTGGACTTCCCAATCTGGTTTTCTGTCACAATGCCCTCCCCAAAAGCGAAGCACATGTTGGCACCTTGCATGTGCCATGCATGCTCTTCTACTTTCAAAACTATCTGCCCAAACAAACCCTTTCTCTATAGCTTGCCTGCCTCAGAAAACTGAAAACAGACAGGCAGCAAAGACAACATGCACTGGTGTGAGTCTTCCACACGCCACCAGAGGTCTCAATGGGCTTTCCAGAGGCACTCACCCACATGCATCCGTGGTGCTTGATTCTTGAGCTCTCGAACCACCAGCAAGCGGTTTTTATGGCGAATGAATGTGGCTGTCTGAGAGTCCAGAAAGGCCATGTAATTTTTTTGAGCTGAAGATACAGAATGAAAAAAATACCTTGAACATGATTATTTAAGTAAAGAGAGAAAACTTAAGTGAAGAGGGGGTGATGAAGCAAGGCTTAAAATTCAATAACAATAAAAGATGTGTCCAGATCTACCAACCAAGATGTTTTTATTCCTCCATTAATGAGTCAGAGATCCTAGATCTCAGAGTTCATCAATACTATTGGGAGCATGAAGGTTCTTATGCCCACAGATCTCCAGGAAACCAGGAATGTTAAGCATGCAAGACTGTCTTTGCAATGGAAAAGATGTAAAACCTGTTATTCCACCCAGAAAGCTAGGAACTGGAGATGATTAATAGCCTAGTGATCTACATTATCTATTAGGACAGGCCATATCAATCTCCAACAGCCAGGCAAGGTGACTAGTATAGATATCCAAACGACTTTTACCTGCATGGCCAGTAGCTTCCCCAAGCTCCCACAACCAGGACTAGAAACACCTAATAGTCTAAATGACCCTTACATTATCTGTATAGCCAGAGGCTCCCCCAAGCTCCCCAATCAGAGGAACAGAGGTGGGTGATAGCCCAATGACCTCTATACTACTATAAGACTGAGACCAGGCCAGATCCTTCCTTAGTCTCTTAAGCTAATACAGGCAGCCTAGCTCCAGAAGCCATCTTCTTAGAAGAAATTACATACACCCTGAGTTGAGTTTCAATAAAATTATGCTTCCTTGTGCACTGGGGATTGTATTACACCAGAAAAGGTTTTTTTTCCAAATTATACTGTGTTTAAATATACTGGCAATAAACCTTCCAGTAGCAGACTACCCAAGATTTAATCAAAGTTGACGAAATCAATCTGAACTGAGTTTTTCTTCTCACCTCTTTATGACTGCTGCCTGCCTTGACACCTGTAGAAACCCCTCACAATACCAGGCTAGGATATTCTCTACCACTAAAGTTTAAAAAGTCATATCAATGAAGACTTGTTACCTAAACCAAACTGAAAAATCAAACAAAGGGATGATACAGGGAGCCACTAACAAAGGCAGAATGAAGAGAACCTAAATGCTTCCTCTGGAACACCCATGATGCAGCTGTGGGTGTGGAATAAAAGCTTCTAATGATTTCTGATATCACTGTCCAATGGAAAAACAACACTAGCAGAATACAGTATGAACAAGTTATGCTCTCCTAGGGCCCAGATATTAGGTTCATGCAGAAGAATTATCAGATTCCCAAGTTCCTGTCAGTGATAAAAGCTGCCTGGATGATGGCACAGGGTCAGGGAGATGCTTTCTATACTCAGTTTGGGATGACAAACAGTACAAAGTACCTACAAAGATCTAGTTAGAACAAGGATGGGAGAAACAGGCAGGGTAAGAATGTGCGTATACACAAATATCACTTATGGGGCAGACCTGCTTAAAATGGCAGTGCTAAAGCCAGTATGTTCTCCCTAAGACTCTGTAGGTGAAACTGATGCTCTTCCCCATTTTGCTTCTAGAGGTGCCCAACTACCAGAACATTCTGCAGCTGTTAGTTAATATTCTTTTGTTCTCTAGAGCCATATAACTTTATTTGAAAAACTTTTTTATCATATATAAAAAAAATTTCAAGCCTACTCGAGAGTTGTAATTGCCAAAATATACACACATTCTTCACCTAGATTTATCTATAAGTAACATTTTATTATAACATTTTTACTTTCCGCTTCTCTATAAATATGTTTGTGATTACAGCTTCTGTAGAATGTGAAATTTAACTGCAGGTGGGCACTTATCTCTTAGTACAGGAACAAAATACAGGATCTCCTATCGAATAGAGTGCATATCCTAGTTTATTACCTATCCCAAACACAAAGATTCCCGCCCAGTACCACCACCACCATGTAACCCACCTCAGTGCCAGTAGCCTACAGATAGATATGGGTTACTAAGGTCAGAATTTGTTCTAGCAAGGGGCACAAAGGCTGAAAGAGACAGGCCTGCCACAAATCCAAACCCACGTATTACCAAGACTTTTAACCATATTGCATCATAGCTTTCAACATTCAAATATTTTCAGTCATCATTTAATAGCTTAAAAATATATTCTTAAAGATGCTAATAGTCAACAGAACACATTAAAATGTAATTAATATAAACAGCCCTGTCCCATCTATCTATCTCTTCTCCCTTTCTACAGAATTCTAAAAGAGAACACTACTTAAATGTAATCCTCACCTTCTAAAATGGAAGGCTTTATGCTGGTTTCTATAATATCCACTCTGCCATACTTATATACCTAAGAGGGAAAAAAAACACAGCATCATAGGGCAGAAACACTTCTACCTAAATCAGAGTTAAGACAAAGACTGTTAGAGGGGAGCAGGACATTTTTCTGAGGAGCAGGTTTCTTAAGGGTTACCAAGGAAATTCAACTTATTTTAGTAAGCAGCAGCAGTATGTCACATATGAAGACCCAATTCCAAACAGTACCAGGAATAGGTTTGTATTATTTGTATTATTGTTGTTACTATTATTATTATTATTATTTTGATTTTCTGAGATAGGATTTCTCCATATAGCCTTGGCTGTCGTAGAACTCGCTATGTAGACCAGGCTGGCCTCGGTATCAGAGATCCACCTACCTCTGCCTCCCAAGTACTGGGATTAAACGCATGCACTACCACTGTCAGGCTAAGGACAGGTTTTTAAGTGGTTTTACAGAAGCACTTATCCTTAGGACTGGGAACCTGAGACCTTTCTATTTAACTTCACTTCCTCAGAAGACAAGGAACTCCTACTGACGGTGCTGCCCTTTCCCTCATCATCCAGCATAGGAGACGCTTTTCAGAAACCTCTCTTACCAGCCTCAGAGCTTCTTCCCAGGCAGCCCCTTCCAGCAGCAGGAGCACAGCTTCTTCATAATCCTGACAAGCAAAGATCAAGGAAGAGCACAGGTAAACATGGCAGAACCAGAAGCCACCACATAAGCACCCACCTCCTTCCCAGGTAGCCCAGCCCTTACACAGCTCCAGTTTTCAGCATCTTGCCAGGCCCTTTATCTACTAGATATTAATCACTGTACACACTTTCTAAAAGACAAAGGGGGTTAATCTTCTGAATGATCACAAAACACAAGGCAAGCAAGGTTTTGTTATATCCCTGGACATCAAAGATACAAGACAAGCTTGTCAAAAATGACTGTTTCCCCAGATTCACTCCCAAGCTTAACTGAAAACAATACCACACCCTGAAAAATATTGCAAACTAAATAGTAATTTCCTAGTTGGCTTGCTTGTTTCCTGTTGAATTATAGTTCTTCATATACTAAGATATTAAATCACTATATTATAAATGCTTTGAAAATATTTTCTTTCATTCAATAAGTATTAAATTTTGGTAATTTTTAGTTTCTATGAAGTTCAATTTATAAATCTGATTTTTAGCTGTTAATTTTTTGGTGTTGAGTCTAAGAACACACTGCTGAGCCTGGATTGGGGCCATAGCTCAGTAAAAAAAATTCAAGAAAAAAAAAATTCAACCTAAACATGAAAATATACAGAGATGAATCAAAACAATGGGAAAAAAACATGCCATACTTTTTTAAAAGCTAAAAGGACTGTATTCCCAATACATATACAGTCAACTTCAGAATAAGGAATCTAAAAACTATTAACAGAGATAAAGAGGGATGGTATCTGGCATGACCCATGAGCAGGCCTCTACACAAACCAGAGCTTGAAAATGTAGGAAGCGAATACTTGCAGAATGAAAGAATACGTAAAAACACAGGAATTTTTCTCTCAGCAATTTAGAGTATTAAGAGACTCAGTAAGGACAGAAAAAGCCAGAACTCCAGAGTCAACGGAGCATCCCAAAGTAACTGAGACCACTTCATCACACCATACACACACACAGCTCTCTTTGAAGGATACCATGTTTTGTCCCATCCAATATTTTTTTAAAGTATATAATCATAACAGCAAGGAGAAATCAGTAAGATAGCTGGAAAAATCTCAAAATATCTGTGAGTTAAATAACAAATTTTTGAAACAACTGACAGGTCAATGAAGAAACCATAAGAAAAATTTTAAAAAAAGGCATAACACACAAGAAGTTGCAGAATGTAGCTAAAACAGTGTATGAGAAAAAGTATGACATTAGTATTTGCTTATGCTAGAAAGGAAGGGGGTAGAGAGATGGCTCAGTGGTTAAGGAGGCTTGCTCCACAATCTTAAGAACTAGCAAGCTGTGCATTCCCACAAACACATAATCCAGCTCTGAGTGGGCAGAGGCAGGAGGATCATGGAGGTGTGCTACCTTCCAGCCTAGCTCAGGAGTGAATTCCAGGTTCAGATATAGATCCTGCCTCAAAAGAATAGGCAGAGCAACAGAGGATACCCAACACCCTCTTCTGGCCTTGCCAAACACCCCTGCATATACACATGTGTATAAACTCACACAAAAACATATACACATACACAAACTTAAAACAAATAAACAACATCCCAAAAAACAAGAAAGGGAAAGTAAGTCTGAAATCGGTGATTTTAAGCCCCAAATGCTACCCACATTTTAAGCCCTCAGATGGTGCTAGATGTTTTTTGTGAGTGGTTGCCTTGTGTGCTAACTGTTATGGAGCCACAGATAACATACACCTGGTGCAAGCAGGTCCAGGAGTAAGTGAGGTATATCTCAGTGGGAATTCAACTTTGCTCTAGGTCTTCCTCTAATCTCTCTACTCTCTGAGGCAAGTTTTATTCACTGATGTTTCAACTCAATCACCCAACATACTTGCTCCTCTTTTTAGACATTTTATTACTTATTTTTGTCTGCATGGATGTTTTGCCTGAATGTGCGTTGGTACATCACGTGCATACGTAGTGTCCATGGAGGCCAGAAGAGGGTACAGGATCCCCTGGAACTGGAGTTACAGACAGCTGTGAATTGCTATGGGGGTGAACCATCTCTCCACTTCCTCCCATCCCTACCCCACCCCAACACCTGACAACGTAGTTTCTTACTGTATCTACTGAAATACAAATTATCACCTTTCAGTCTTAACCCATGACAGACCCTGAAATACAAATTATCACCTGAAATAAGACCCTGAAATGTCCAAACAGAACAGCATGGTAATTAACCTTGATTACCAGCCTGACTGAATCTAGATTCAAATAAGCAATAAGCAGTGGGCACCCATTTTTCTAGATCAGGTTATCTAAAGTAGGAACGCCAACCCTAACGGTGGGTAGCACGTTCTGGTGGCAGCCCAGACTTAAGAAAGTAGTAAGGGAAAGCTTTGCTTTTTGTCTGCTGGGCTTTGTGTCCTGCTGGTGAGTTTATCCACCCCAATGCTGCTGCTGCATTCCTTCACTGCTATCAGAACCCAGAGTGTCCTGCTTCCAGAATAAACCGAAGATCAGTATCTCTCCACGAAGCCTCTCTCTAAGATTCCAGTGTGCCCAGCCTTATAGACAGAGGAGCTAATGGTTCTCAACTTCTCCAGTATGAAGACAGCCTTTGTTGATTACACTACTCAGACCATACTGATGAAGGTTCTCTAGTGTCCCTTCGTTTTTTTTTAAAAAAGTACTTATTAATATTTTATGTGCACTGGTGTTTTGCCTGTATGTCTGTGTTGACGGTGTCAGATTCCCTGGAACTGGAGTTGCAGACAGTTGTGAGCTGTCATGTGGGTGCTGGGAACCAAACCCGGGTCCTCTGGAGGAGCAGACAGTACTCTTAACCAATGAGTCATCTCTCCAGGCCCTAGTGTCTCTTCCTTTAAATACATATTTCTTCTATTGGTTCTGTCTCTTTCATGAACCCTAACACAAGCAGTGATAAGGGTAAAACTCTTGTAAACCAGATGTGGTGACTTTGGTTGTAATTCTAACACTTTGGGGTTAGAGGCAGGAAAAATCAGGCTATGCTGAGACTTTATTTCAAAAAGACTAAGTAATTAGTAAATATTTATTTATTTGTTAATAAATAAATGAATGAATGAATACTAATGCCACTTTCCTTAGTCTGTCCCTGGACCCCATGGTGGAGAGAGAGAAGCAACTCCTGAAAGCTGCCCTCTGAATGCTAAATAAATGCACACACACACGTGTTTGAATGCACACAATGTACAAACAAACGAAGCAACAAGACCTTTCTCTTACAAAAGGCCAAAATTGAGCCTAGAGGTGGTAGTGAAAGCCTTTAATCCCAGCACTTGTGAGGCAGAGGCAGGGGGATTTCCATGAGTTCAAGATCAGCCCGTTCTACAAAGTGAGTTCCAGGACAGCCAGGGAGACACAGGAAAACCCTGTATCAAACAAAACCAAAAAAACTACAACTGTATACTGCAGCAATCCTTGGTGTACATTGAATGCCCATGTCTAGTAGCCTGTGGTCAGTGTCAATTCAGCCTTAAAACTTTTATAATAAATTCTGTAATTCTACTAAAACCTCAAAGCACCATGGACAATCCACCTTAATATTGGAAATTCCCAACCTGCCTTGGTTAAAAAGAAACATTTTCGTAGACAGAAGGGGAATAAAAGGCAAGAAAGCATCTGCCTACTGCTAAGTGGCCTGTCTTCTAGTTGTTAGGTTTCAAACTGGTACAAATTGGCTGAGGTACCAATTTAACATATCAAAGCAAATTAGGTGTCTCCTCAGCCCCTACCTGTTGTTACAGGGTCCTCCTGTCTCGCATATACCACCCCCTCCCTTAAACTTTCCAGCCCAGGGCGCTGGGCTGCTCTTTCCTATGTAATCCAACTATTTTGGTTACTGGCTCTTTTTGTACCTTTGGGGTGGGCTTCCTGGATGCCAAACTTATTTCCCCCCTCTCTGCTTTTTTTCCCCCCTCTCATTCTCCCCACATGGCCCAGCTCAGTCTGGTCATGTCCACTCTGGGCTCTCCCAGATGTCCCTGTTAATATTTAGGCAGCCGGTTTCTGGATTGCCTAGCAACCTAGGATGTCATCATGTGTTGCCTACCAGGTGTTACACCTGGCAGGCAGGCGTGGTTAAGTTGCTCCTTAAAAGGATCAACCTGCCACTTTGTCACTATCTTGCCCTCTTACTCTCTCCCCTTTCTCTGTCGGGGCGCCTCCCTCCCTTCCCCCTATAATGTCTCTCTCCATCTCCATCTAATAAATCTTTCATATAAAATCTGTTGTGCGCTTCATTGGTCCTAACACTGGTGCATTGGCTGGGAAGGGCTCTCTTGGTAGCACCTGATGTGGTCACACCAGGAACCCTTAATTGGACTATGATGCTTGCAACAGATTTTTCTTCTCCTCTACCTATCTGTAACCACCACTCAACCGTATATGCCTTAAAACCTACACTTTCTCTCTACTGCCCTACCCTTACCCGTACACACCTGTCCCTCTGCAAGGCCACTCAGACTTGGCAACTTGCCATGTGCTCGAGGCAGCCAGGACAAGGCACTTACGCTGCATCATAATCAGCTTGGGGAAACTAAAATGTTCACTCCAGACGCTGAAACTGCCACTTCGTACACAGACACAGCCTGCTTCTAAACTATTGCTATTAGGTAAGCAACTGCTGGGAACCCTGCACACACACAGATGGCTTTAGATTGCATTGCTCCTCAGGCCCCACGGGTGAAGTTTTAAATCTCCCACAGAACACCTGCTGCAAGAGGCTGGCTTGGAGAGGATTTTCAGTTGTGCCGACTTTCGATCAGCTGTGCCATACACACACACACAGGTTCGTACTGGGCCAGAACAGCCATCCCACCAGCAAGCACCTGGTCTTGCTTTGCTAGTAGCCACACACCGCACACGGCTAGCCACCATGTTGATTTTGGGATAAGGAGGATGGAGCCACAGCTTCACTGCCATCTCCACTAAGGGCAAGTACATGGTTTCACTGACATCTTAACTTAGGGCAATCAAGGGCAGCCATCTCTGTTATAGAGAAAAACAAAAAACAAAAATCGCTGTGGTTTCTCCCACTGCCGCCTGCTTTTACTGCTTTGTTTCTGTCCCACTGTTTTCAGAGCTACAAAACTGTAGTCTCTTATAGATGCTAAAAGGCCACTGCACCCCCTTACTACCTCCATTCTAAAGCTGTCTGTCTGCCCCATCCTTTCCTGAGGATGAGATTCCCTCTACGAGAGCTCAGCCTTACTGCTGATAAAGCCGTGGTACCAGGCCATGCCATTTGGTCAATGAACCACTAGCTGCATGGTCCATTTCCATTTCCGCTTTCTCATTCACAGGAACAGCTTCCTCATATTCTCTCCTCTTAGAAAAACCTCTGGCTTCTATACCCATGTTTGCCCCACTCAAATGTCTAATATCCAGTAATGTCCAGGAACACTAAAAGCAATCCACGAAGTAAAAAACAATTCCCTACTTCTCTTTTCTCAAAGTCTTGTCTGTTTCTCTCTGCCTGCCATCTCACTAAATATACTCTCTGGTTTCTTTCTATACTCTCAAAAAAAAAATCTTAAAATTAAACTGTAAACCTTAAGGTGACCACGCGGTATGAACAATTTTAATCATAATTAATTCTCTATTTTATCTCTTTTAGACTAGGATAGCAACAAGTCTCAGTTTAAATTGGTATGGCTTTTTATAAAAATTCAAAGTTATGTTTTACAATATATATGATTCAACCCTGGTTCAAAATAGTTTTTATATAATGCTAAAATTTCAAAGTTATAAAGGTCTATTCAAATTAAGCTAAGTTCAAATATACGTCTAACTGCCTATGTCTTTATCAATTCCTAAATTAATAAATGCTGTTTCTCCTGCCATAAGCTGCCTATGATCCAGATTTACCACTAGACTTTCTGGCTAATAGACTTGCTATAATAAATTCAAATGTAATTTTTAAATTGCTTTATACTGTTCTGTTATATTGCTGGTTTTAAAACTTACAGCTCAGGGGTTACTCTGTATAAGTTTTTACCAATACTCTAAATTAAGATCTATTCATTTTAGAGAAATTTATTTACGTTAAAGCTTGATCATTGTGTTATATCTTCACTACAAAAGGTTAAAATATGTTCGGTCTTATTTTCTAAAAATGGTAATATTATTAATCTATAGTATAGCTTTACTTTTATAAGCTATGAACTTTTTATATGCTAAATCATACAGAAAACTGTTATACTCTCACTTTTAATGGACTATGTTTATGACTTTTACAGCTCCAGCTTAACAGTGACAAAACCTAAAGTCCTAATATTTAATGGTTAACAAATGCAAATTAATAGCTCAGTCATCTTATAGATGATCAAATCCTTTAACATGTTCAAAAATATAATCATAGTACTACAGATGCAAACATGGCCTCATGTCATCTTTAATTAATAGCCGAGGATGGTCCTTGACTTACCATATATGAGTTGGTAAAAAGAATAAGAGAAAAGTCTTCCGGATAGGCTCATTTACAGCAAAAACTATGCTCCAGACCTTGGCTGCTGTTCTGAGGTTGTTAGCATAACTGCATGAAAGACAAGACTGCAATGCCCCATCCTGTCAGGGTATAGCCAAAAGTCAATTATGCCAGCTGACTGTTTCAAATGCAGCCAGGAAGGATGCTGGTCCCAATGGCTGCCTCAACTAGACACACACTGTTGGCAGACTGGCTTCTGGAAGTCAAAATGTTCCCATGCAGGCTTGTCCTCTGTGCCCAGCCATGGAGGCTCAACCAGCACAAGAGACCCAGACACTTCCAGCCTTCGAGTTCCTTGGCCTGGCAGAGGACAAATGGCACTTAGATTCAGAGACCTCCACCACCCTCACCCAGCCCTGGGTAACATTGCAGGTCTGTTTTGGCCGCATACTCGGGCCCCACAGACATACTGCAACTTCTGTCTTGGGAGACTTCAAATGCCTTCTCAGTTCTCTTTATAGGCAGGAGACCAGGCCTTAATCCTGGGTCCTAGAGTTGCTATTGTCAGGCCTAGACACAATATGCCTTATTGCCAGACTGAAGAAACAGGCCTCAAATGTAACCTTTTACCATTCCTTTAGCTAAAGGACAATAAATGTTCATAACAGTCTCACCTATGTCTCATGGCAAATAACTAGATACAAAGGCCTAAGAAAAATGTTTGAGGGTTTAAGAAAGTGTTTTAAGGTTGGTAAAAAGGTGGCAAGGTCTAAGGTGATTTAAGGTATCCTAAATAGGTAAAAATGCCTAATATTTCCTCCTGTTGCTATGCTACTGTTATACTGACTGTCCAGAGCTTTGACCTTTATCAAGAGATGATTTATTAATCTAACTCTAATACAAAAAGATTCCACTATACCACCTATTATGGTTCCAAGCTCAAGATTTTAAATCTCCTTTAAATCTCAGTAATGGTTAAGATCAAGTGAGCTTTTGTCCCTTCTACTTCACAAAAGGCTTCTGCCTTTTCAGAGCTCATCTTAAAGATTTCTTATGCTGTTAACACAAAATGTGTATGTCTACTGCCTTTTCTACAATATATATTTCAGTGCAGATTACAAACTGTGATGTTAACATGTTTAAGTTTTATCTCCTTTGTGAAACTTGAAAGTAATTCTTATAAACTGCAGGAAATCCATCTGAATCTACCTCTCAGGTCAACGGGCTCCAGATAAGTACTGCACCTATTACCTATTTCAGAGGGTGGCGTTCCTCCCCTTTCCCTGGTTTTGAGACTTCCCTTTCCTGGCTACCTGATTGCTACATTTGTACAACCAACACTGCCTGATTGGTGAGTCTTCCCTCTGGTTGGCATCAATTCCTGGCTACTTGACTGCTACATTTGTACACCCAACACCAGCCAATTGGTGAGTGCTTCCTACCACTCTCACCAACCTACATCCAAACCCTTCACCTAGGACCATCTTCTCTCTTAGGTAAGATTTTCCCTCTACCAACACAGCTTCTCTCCCTCACCCTCTTGCTCATCTACAAAATCCTAGCACCCGTGTCTGCTATGGGCAACTGTGCCCTTGGTTTCTGGCCAACGCTGACAAGCTGTTTGACCAGATTGTACCAATCTACTGAGTCAAACCTTGCTCTTGGGACACTTTGACAGGTCACTGACTCCTACTTGCCCAATGGGAATAGTCCATTCGTCCGCTTCTCCAGATTCTCCTCTGGGATGTCTTCTGGAGAATTTCAGATTTCTACACCTAGTGCCTGCTTTAAGGGCCTCTAAGTTTATACACTTCTGTAACCAAACTTGGCCTCAATTTCCTTAAATGACAGATTCAAAGCAAAGCCTTTTAAATTACTACCAGTGATTGGGTAAATGGAGGCTCCCTCAGGTAAATGGAGGTTCCCATGTTCAAGTATCTTTGACCCAAACCTTTTTACCTCTGTTTGCTCTCCCAAAAGTTTTAAACGTACACCTAAAGGAATTTTCTCCATAACCTACTTAACCTTGTCTTCTGCCTATAAATATGGTCCAGTATCCTGCCAACCCATGTGTTTTCTATATCCACAAAAGCACCAAAGCAGCTACCAGAAGTGTTCCATTCTGACCTCATAGACTTCCATCAAGCTGGACCTGAACTTTCCCTTCCAGCCATGGATATTCTCACAGGCCCTGGACAGCATCAAAACAGCCTGTTCCTCCTGGACATGGCCAGCATTGCAGCCTTTTGACCTCCTTACAGTGCACCTCAGTGTCAGCAGGAAGTAGCCAGAAGAGAATCTATGCCTGTTAATTCACTTATTACTAACAAAAGCCTAGAATGGTATACTTCAGGCCTAAGACAAGTAGCTCCAGGTTCTCCCAGCATTCCTCAGTCCCTACCTGCTGCCTTGCGTGGCTCATAACTCTTTCTTTACTAGCAACCCTCTACCCTGAACTTTACAGGGCAGGGGCTTCTCCTTCTCCTCTTGACAAGTATTCTGGACATTTTGTTGCTATTTTTTTCTCTCTCTTTCTCTCTCTTAGCCCCTTGCATGGCAACCAAGAGCTGCTTCCAATGAACCTACATTTATATACTTTAACTTGCCTTACATGAGAAGCAGCCCAAGCACCTCATTTTTTAATTATTAAAAAAAGGGAGGAATGTTAGTATTTAGGCAGCCTGCTTCTGGGTTGCCTAGCAACCTATGATGTCATCAGGTGTCTCCTGCCAGTGTCTCACCTGGCAGTAGTGGTTAAGTTTCTCCTTAAAGGATCAACCTGCCACTTTGTTGCTCTCTTGCCCTCTTACTCTCTTGCTCTCTCCCTTTTCTCTGTCAGGTCATCTCCCTCCCTTTCCTCTATCATGGCTCTCTCTCTTCATCTCCATCTAATAAACCTCTTTCATATATAATCTGTTGGGTGCCTCATCATCATTTCATTGGTCCTAACAGTCTCTGCTTCTGGCTATGCTCTCCCACAGATCTGCAATAAACCTTCTCCTCCACCATTCCGAGGAACAGTCATGTCCTTTCTTTTTTTTTTTTTCCTCCCATTCATTTGGTGCTATCCAAGGTACAAAGAGAGCCAGTAACCAAAATGGTTGGAGTACATAGGGAAGAATAGTCCAGTCCCCTGGGCTGGAGAGTTTAGGGAAGGGGCTGGAGTATGCCAGACAGGAAGATCCTGTAACAGGTCGGGGCTGAGGATGCTGGGAGAACCTGGCAGCCTGATCTGCTCTACTATGACACCTCAGTCATTTGTCCTGGTTTGAAACCTAACACTAAGGGCCCTGCTTTGGCAAAGTTAACACAGTTCACTAGCACATGCTACAGCAGAGCTTTCTAGTCTACAGCAGAGCTCTACTCAGTCTACAATGACAGGCCGAGAATGTGCATCAGCAGTGCTTAGGACCCCAACCTAGACACCCAAACTTGGGGGTTATCTTTTCAGATTTTAGAATATCTGCACATACACAATGCATTATCTTAAGGGAAAGAAAGAAAAGTCTAAGCAAGAAATTCATTTGTATTTCCTACACCCTCCTGAAATCCAAATGATCTTACACTTGAATATAACCTGTCACATGTGGACAGGAACAGGATTTCACCTCTGTGGCATCCCTTAGTAGTTCTCAAAAACTACAGATTTTCAGGCTTTTTATATTTGTATGCAGGACATACTTAGATATACCTGAGACTGAGATTTTCAAGCCAAGTCAACAAACGGAAGACCTTTAGAATCAACAGCACCTCAAGACCTAACTATTACCACAGGTCCTTCAGTTTTTGCCATCAGTAGCTACAGACAAATCTTCTCTTGTTAATGTGATGTGTGGTGTCAGGGGAGGGGCTCACCTGGACATACTGTTCCAGAACTGTAGCTGCCTCACTGTGTTTCCTCTGCTCGACCAGCTTTTCTGCAAAGACAGCAACAAGCACTTGATAGCAAATGGAAACTGGCTTCCACTTCTTTCCCTATGATGCAGCAGACTACAAGTTTCTGGCGTTCTGGGAGAACAACAGAATCACATCCCTCCTACCCACAATCTCAATGCACACCCTGGGCAGCCAGCCTGAAGTGTGAAATCTTGTGGCTGCCTGGGATTACAGAAGTGTGGTCCCCTGCTTAGTCAAGAATCTAAATTAATCACAGGATTGAAAAGCATAAATAGCCAAAATGAGCTCAATCTCTCCTCTCTCTCTGTGTGTGCCTGCTGCCTACAGATCTGGATGTAGAGTTGTAAATTACATGTCTTCTTGCATGCTGCCGTGTTCTCCATCATTAGCATAATAGACTAAACCTCCGAAACTGTAAGCCAGCTCCAATTAAATGCTTTTCTTTAAAAAGTTGCTGTGGTCATGATATCTCTTCACAGCAATAAAACACTGACTAAGACACTGTACTACTAAGACACTTTTAAAAATCCTAGCTCACTGCCCTCTGCACCTTTTGCCAATGAACATCATAGCTAGGTATATTCCAACACACACACAAACATACACACACTCCTACCTCTAAGTTTGTACGTTTGTTTAAAGACTGCTCTCTTTTTTTTTTTTTTTTTAGATGAATGTTCTGGTTTAGCTGGGTCGCCAGCACATGCCTGTAATCCCAACATTAAGGGAGGCAAAGGCCGATAGATCTCTGTGACTTTGAGGCCAGTTTGCTCTACAGAGTGAGTCCAGGACAGCCAAGGACACACAAAGAAACCGCAGTCTTGAAAAACAAACAAATAAACAAAAAGCTCTGGTTTGAATTGTCTTTCACCCCTAAAACTCATGTTGGAGGACAGAAAGAAGAGAAATACAAGCATTTCTTTATCTCAAGTGCTGCTGAGGCCTGAGCCCTGCTCACTTCCCTCTCATTCTTTACTACTCTCAAAGGTCAGAAGTGCTGGCCTAGCCTCTACTTTAGGAAATCCCTTAGCCCTGAGCCATTCTACTTTCTGTCTGTACCTCTGGTCTTGCCCAAACCAATCCTGGCAACTACTATTATGGTTTTCAACCATACATTGGCTACACTAGCATAGCTCCATTCAAAACTTCATCTTTATTTTCTTGAAGGGCCAACTTCAGCTACACTGTTAGGTGTGGCCATAATGTCTAAGGGTTAGTAAGATGGACTAGACAAGATAGTGTAATATCAAGAAAATTAGCGGCCACAATCTCCTGTCTTAAGGGCCCGCAAAGCCACATAATTGAAGATCTACCAGTATACAGATCAGAGAAATACACTGCTTTCTTTAATATGCCAACGCATTTGGTGGTCCTTGTAGCAGTGGGACTCTTGTTCTGGTTAAAAGGATGTTCTCTGTAAGTTTGACTAGAATGAGTCTGTCTCAAGGAATGTTGCCCTAAACTTATTTATAAAATTACCAAACAAAGCAACAAACACAAGCTTTGGAAGAATGAACAGAAAATGGGTCCGCTTACCTGCCAGAGTTCTAGCAAGGCCAGCCATCTTGTCTTCGGTCAGTTGAAGCTGGGCAGCCACACAGAGGGCTTGCTGCCAGCTGCCACAAGCCAAAAATGCTGCAAGAGCCTTCTCGTGGGCACCACTGCGGGCAAATACAAGCCCTGCTGGCTCATACAGGTGCTCCTGCATCAGGTGCTCCCCATACGCAACACTGATTGCCTGTGACAAGACATCAAGATTTGATGAAGAAATGTGACAACAGTTTCTATTTCCATTGTAGAAACTTTAATCATCACACTTCCCTCTTCCTTCTTCTGCTCAAAACTTTTCTGAAGAGATAGTATTTATTCACATACATGTATTGAGTACATATATATTATTCTAGGTGGTAGGAAAATGTCAGTCACACAGACACACACAACACACACAATTAAAAAACCAGCATATTCAGTTTTTACCCATATGGCTACAGAGAATGGACTTACTCACACAGCATGGCCTATAATAAATAGCAGTAGAAGATAAATGACAGAGAATGATGGGTATGCCACCTTTAAAGGCTACAAGAAAATGAAGCTATATAGAGTCAGGAGAAAGCAGGTAAGATACAAGGGTTATGTGACAAGAATGTGCACAGTAGATTTGAGGAGTAAGGAGGTTAATGTCACTGGAGCTGGGGGAAGGGGAGAAAACCAAAGCTTTGAGGCAACTATTTTCTAAAGCCAAGGACTGGGGTGAGGCAGAGGTATAGGAATACAACACAGTCCCTGGCCCTCTGAACGCCACAGCCTGGAAGAGAAAAAACAGGAAATCAGTAGTTTATTCGGCCCCTAATCTAAGTATGGCCATCAAGGAAGACTAGAAATGTCATAAACAGGTTGACTCAAGAAAGGACACAATAGAGGGCTGGCAGGTCATTATACAACACAACATCTGGGAACCATCTACAGTTAACTGGGAATACGGAGAATGCCAGAAAGTGGTGCTAAAGAAGCTGGCACAGGGCTGGAGAGATAGCTAAGAGCACTGGCTGCTCTTGCAGAGGACCCATGTCAGGAAGCTGTTAGGGGAGCCAACACCCCCTTCTGTCCTCTAATGGGTACCTGTAGGAACCTGGTACATACACAGAAAAGCAGGCATACACATGAATGAGAAAAAAATGATAATTACAGTAATAATAATAGGTAGATCATAAGGAGACATGTAATGGCCCATCTTGGTTGTCAAAGCACCTAGGAAGAAGGAACCTCGACTGAGGTACTGTCTCCATCATAGTGCCCCGTGGCTACGTCAGTGTGGCATTTTCTTGATTGCAAACAGATACAGAAGGAACTATGCCCTGTGGTATGTCAGCATGGGCTATGAAGGGCAGAGGGGCTGAACCTGAGCCACAGAGCAAGCCAGTAAGCAACATTCCTCCATGATCTTTTTTCTTCACTTTCTGCTTCCAGGCTCCTCCCTTTCTTCCTAAGGCTGCTTTTGGTCAGAGTGTTTTATCACAGCACTAGGAAAGCAACTAGAGGAATATGAATGTGATCTACAAACAAAAATGGTGATGACAGTGGCGTGGCAATAGTGATGAATGGATAATCTTGGGGATCACAGAGCCGGGTCTCAGCACCCCAGGCATGCCACTTTGCAGTTCCGGACATTTATGCACGTTTATGGCCTCCCCTATAAACTGGGCAAAACACCCCATCAGGTTATGAGGAGGATCATATAATAATTTGACTTACTGGCACATTAAAAAACCTAAGTGGATATTTACATTAACAGAACTCTCAAACTCCTGAAATACTGTTGCCCTGGCTAATTCCTTCCTAACAAGGATGAGGCTGACTGGTTATAGGATAATCCTTGATTCCAAGGATGGTGTTTGGACTCAAGATGTCCTCGCTTTCCAACTAATTCCCAAGGCAAAATCAGAGGACCTCATTTCACCCACCACATACCTGGTACTGCTGTGAATCTGGCCGATATAACTTCAGAGCTTCTTTATACAAGTTTTTATCTTTTACCAAATTTAAGAATTCTGTGAAATACTCAGGTCCTGCGAAAATAAGATTTATCAAAACACAGGTTTAAGATTTTGGAAGTATAATGGGTTTCACTTATACCTATGTTTCCTTAACAATATGAATGTGACACTTTTTATTTGTATGCTCATGTGCCCATGTGTGATCATGCATGTGGGGGCCAGACAGCAACAGAGGTATTGTTCCTCACGTCCCCAGGTACCACTCTTCAGAAGGCACTGTCCACCTTGTTTTTTGAGATAGGGTCTCTCACTGTCTGGAGCTTGCAAGGAAGGCTGCTACGCTGACTGGCCAGTGAGACCCAGGATCCTCCTGTCTCCACCTCCGTAGAGCTTAGATTATAAGCACATACCACTAAATCCCAGCTTTTTTTATGTGGATTTTATGGAATGAGCTAGGTTCTCCCGCTTACAAAGCAAACACTTTATTGACTTAGCCATTACCCCAGCCCCTCCCAACCAGACATCTTCTACAGTCTATTAAAGAACAGCTTCAAATCTGAATTTTTGGTGAGCATCACTCCAGCAGGAATTCTTGCTACACTCTTCTGCTCAGTATTTCCTTACACTACTCCCCAGGAAATGCTGACTCAATGTTCCCCTCAGGCCCCTCCCTCACAGTTGTATCAGAATCTCTAGGAAGTGGGTAATCATTGTACAATTCATGAGCACCACAGACAACCCCAGTGACAAATCACAAGTACAGGACGGGAATGAAGGAGCCAACAAGATGCTGCTCTGGGTCTTCTCCATCACTGCCTGTTAAACTGCATGAGAGAAACCACTCACCGCAGGTAAGCTAGGGTCTTCCTCCCTCCCACTATCAAACACTAGTTTGGACTGAGGCACTGAAGTGAATTTAGGAGGTGCTCAATCCTACCCCAGAAAGGACTCGTTCTAGATGAGGGTACCTCTGGCTCATGAAGAGAGACCTATTTTACACTCAGTTTTTCAGGGCATGAGACAAAAATAGGATGAACATGCATCAATCAAGTTTTCCGGGGTAAAAACTAGAATCTGTCTAGTGCAGTAGTTCTCAATCTTCCTCATGCTCTGACCTTTTAATCAGTTCCTCATGTTGTGGTGGCTCCAACCATAAAATTATTTTCATTGTTGCTTCATAACTGTAATTTTGCTATTGTTATGAATCATAATGTAAATATATTTGGAGATAGAGGTTTGCCAAAGGCGTTGTAACCCACCGGCTGAGAACAACCGGCATAGGATAACCTTTATCTTATCTTATAATTTTCTTAGTTTCAAAGAAGGCTTGAAGCAGTAATGAACACTGGAAGCAGTAATAAAAGCTTACCACACTTGCTCAGGTGTCCAATGGCCTTTTCATAGCGTTTCAAGTACTTGTCTATGGTGAACCGCTGGTAATTAGTTTCCATTTTCTTAAGTGTATTAAGAAATGGAAGATATTCCTTAGGATCCTAAAAGAAATAGTTATTACTTACAATATTTATATAATTTGAATGCTAATTAAGGCAATAAACATAGAAACAGCATAATTTTAAATGTTTATTACATTTATGTATCAATTATATATTACATAATATATCAAAATTTGGGGGGAAAGGGTTCATATTTGGGTGTTACTAGCTTAAATTTGGAATAATGACCAATCTCTAAATTTCTAAAAAACCTCAGCTGTTCACACACTGATACGAAAAACAACAACCTACAATCTAGAAGGCAGTCAATAGTGAACCTAGGTATCCCCCTGACCAGGCCTGGCTCTTACTACCCTTCATGACTTGCATGCCAGCACTGAAGAGCACACAGCAAAACAAAGGTAATAATGGACTGAGATGGATACCTCCTCCTCTGTACCATGCCTAACAAGCTTATTCTTCTTCCTAACAAGAAGCATCCTGGGCTAGGTAAGGACACAGCTTAGTATAAACACAAGGACCTGAGTTAGATCCCCAGAACCCACAAAAAAAAGCCAGGCATGCTGGCATAGGCCTGTTATTCTGGCACTAGGGAAGCAGATAGTTAGATCCCTATAAGTCAGCAAGCTAACCTATTCTATTAAGTGAGTTCCAGGTCAGTGAGAGATCCTGTCTCAAAAAAAAAAAAAAGAAAAGAAAAAAAGGAAGGGGAGTGAAACACACATAGAGATATAGCGAATGGAGATTAGAAATGCCAGTCCCGGTTCCACCCTAGTTATATAGTTTCAAAATGGTACAAAAAAGTATGAACTCCACATACCTTTTGTGACTTGTCAGCTACCATGAGGACTAAATCAAAGTCATAGGTCCCAAGAGAATGGTCATATAACTCATTAACATCTACCAGGAGTAGGAGGTATTTCAAGGCCTCCTCTGCACTCACAGTCTCGGGATCAGAGGAAACATTTCCTGTTGGTGTTTAAGAAAAAAACAGGGTGCGGATCTCAGTCAGTCTAGTCTTTGTGTAGTACACATGAAACTGTGGGTTTGATCCCACAGCCAAATAAAAACAGGTATGGTGGTATGTTCTTGTAATTCCAGCACTCAGGTAAAGGAAGGAGGGTCAGATGTTCAAGGTCGTCTGTAGCTACATAGTGAGTTTGAGACAAAAGTAGACTACATAAAACCTTGCCAGAGAGAGAGAGAGAGAGAGAGAGAGAGAGAGAGAGAGAGAGAAGCATCAGGACAGAGTCAGGGAGGAAATCCAGACCAAGAAATCAAGTAATAAGATTTACTTACACACTGAGACACAGAATGAACATAGGCCTTCTATTCATTCATACAATGCTTTGAACTCAAAATCTTCACATTTGAAAATGGTGACCCAAGAACCCTAATGCTAACTCTGTGAAGTGGCAATGACATGGTAATGGTCATCTGCAGACAGAGACTGTGAAGGCTGAGTCAAGCAGTTGTCTGTGTGAGGTCTCTACCTTGAAGCTTGTGTACCTTCTGCAGCACAATTTCGAGTTCTGGGGTTGTTTTCTTCACATGAGATGTGAGTATTGACAGGCAGTACCTGAGGTAGTAAGTGAAACACCAGAATGACAAGACGAATAAACCAGACAGGCATCTCTACATCCTGTTGTTCAAAGATGCCAACAATAACAGAGCACCCACTTGCGAGGATTGATGGTCTCCATGGCTGCTCTCATAGCATCACAGATGAGGTCAATTTTCTTCCCATCAGGTTCTCTGGACATCTGGACATTCTTGCTAACTGGTGAAGGGTACATGGTCTTTGTGACATCTTCTTCTCTAAGAATCAAATTGTATGAATAGATCACTTTACCAAATAGCGTGGTGATCCAACCACCAACATATATTGGGCAATAAGTAAAAAGGAACCTGGAAGGTTTAGTTATTCAAGAGTGAGAAATCAAATATACCCACAAAAGACCTTCTCAATAATGTTCATAATTTTGCTCATATTAGCCTGAAGGAAGGTACAACCAAGGTGTCCAGGTAACCAGAGAATGAAGAAAGGGTGATATATTTACACAGAAGCATACTAATGAGCAATTAAAAAATGAATGAGCTGGGGCTGGAGAGATGGCTCAGTGGTTAAGAGCACTGTCTGCTCTTCCAAAGGACCTGGGCTCAATTCCCAGCACCCACATAGCAGCTCACAACTGTCTGTACCGCCAATTCCAAGGGATCTGACACCTTCACACATAAAATAAAAAACAAATAAATTATTAAAAAAAGTGAATGAACTAATGATGCATGCAAAAACATGGCTGAGCTCAACTCTGCATGTGTAAGCAGCTATAATCACAGCACAGTAAATACTTTCTGGTTGCATTAAATGGTGATGTAAAACAAGAGGCTGACCTGTGCTGAAACACTGAGCAGTGGCTGCCTGAGATCTGGGGCACAAGCACTGATGGAGAAAAGATGCAAGGGAGCTTTCTAAATAGGAGATGATGCGTAGCTCGATAGGGGGTTTGAACTGTGATATGGAAGCATGTGCTGAAAGCACTAGAAGGAGTACTGGACGTTTTGTAGCAGGTAACTACCCCACACTAGGTATTCTAGCCAATGCTACACAAGGTGACCTTCTAGAAGTAAAATGGGCTGCCTTCTCCAACTTTCTTGGTCATCTGCCTAAAACAAGAAGAGGATGGATGGGTTCTGGATAGCAATAAAAGCATGTACAGGACAAAAGAAACGACAAAACCTGGATAGTGTCACTAGAAGTTTCCAACAGCCAATGTTTTGCTTTAAAAAGTTTCATTAAAAAGCTGGTGAAGAAAAATCATTAGAGAAAAGAACCATATTTGATGCCAATCACATAAGAACAGTTTTATAGGCAGACTAAAAACCAACACTGTTAACAATGACTTACTTCATTTAAAGAGTTATGGTTCTCTAGATACATGTCTGATTTCTTGATCAAGAGACAATATTAAAATATGATGATCATGAGTTATAAAAATACTTACTTTAGTTCTGTGAAAAACAAGTTAATATAATTTACAGAATCTATCTGTTTTATGAAAGTTTCCACATTTTCAAGAAACACCTATCAAAAAAAAAGAAAAGTATACAAAAGCATTTCAGTTTAGATTGCATTCACTCAAAAATAAAGTAAGGGGACAAGTAAGAAGCACAGGGTACCTTAGGGTTATGATCATGAATCAGATTGAGGTTAATTCTCAGTTTTCTCATGCATTCAAATGCTTCTTTAAACATAAGCCTGCAAGGACAGAAAAAAATGGAGAAAAAGTATATTCCATTAAAACCTAAGTTTCCTGTAATAAAAGACTTTCATTACAACCCAGACTGGCTATAATCAGCTTTCAGGACAAATAACAAACAAGTTCTCCTGAGTCACTCTGAAATTACAGAAAGGAAAAGTATAGGTGACATTATTTTCCTTGTAAAATGTATACAGTTCAGTAAGCACAATAGCTTAGACTACATGTCCTTACGAGCACACAGGTACGGTCACACACAGAATACTTACCTGTCCAGCCACTTCCGAATCTGAGCCAAGACCAGAGCTCGATGATGAACGACCTCCAAGTTTCCCCTTGGCATCTCAAAATAAATCAAAAGAGCTCTAATCAATCGAAAAGCATTTAAGTAGCAGGATACACAGTTCTACTTACCTCTTCCTGAACCACCATAGTGCGATAAAATGAGCAATTAGCAGAACCCAATTGTGCTCAATATTTATCTTGACTTTCATGCAAGTTTCTTTTTATTGGTCAGAGCTTGTATCAATCAATACTCCTTTATGAAGCCAACAGACAGTCAAGAAAAAGGATTATAATAAAAGATTGAAAAGTACAAAAGAGCCCAAAATGCAGCCTGTAACTACTCTGTCTGGTAGTGACTGAGGATAACAAAAAGTGTGACAAATAGAGCTTACCTGTAGTATAAGTTTTGTGTCCTGGGGAACAACTGTAACGATCCGCGAACCCCTTTCCACTTTCCGCAGAATTTCTCCACTGGCTCCTTGACTGTTGCACAGACTATCCTGTAACACTAAAAATACCATTGATTGAAACTTGAGAATGGGTATCTGAAACTCAGCTAATGTCAAGTTCGTTTGCTCTCCCACTCAGCCTCAAGATCCCTGGCCCTTCCTGCAATCTCTTTCCAGGGAAGAACCCTCACTTTACAGATCCTTTATGCATGTTCATAATATACAGCTTCTTAAACAATTGTGAAATAAAGAGATGGGAGCAGATTCTCCCATCTCTTATAGCATCACCTTCACAATAATCAGACCAATGGCAGCAAAGAAAATAAACTGGCCTTTGAGAATAAGGAACACAGTGGGGGCTGGGGGTAATGTAATAAAAAGAATCAGTGCTACTACCCTACAAACCACAAGCTGGCAAGTACAACGGTAGCTGAGCAGCAAGAAATCATCATTCCAAAAAGGTTAGCGCACACAGCCAGTAGGAAATCTATGTGGTAGCTCAAAGAATTAGATAAAATGTATAATAAAATTTCACCAAGAATTTTTTAAAATGTGTTTTCTTTGTGGATTTTCTGTTAACTCAAAGAATGATTTAGCAAAGAAATTATGTTGAGGGGGCTAGAGAGGTAGCTCACAGGTTAAGAATATGCACTGCTCTTCTAGAGAACCCAAGTTCAGTTCCTAATGCCCTCACTGGGCACCTCACAGCTATCTGTAATTGTAGCTACCAGTATCTCCGATGCCTCTGCCCTCCAAGGATGCCTGTACCCACATACTCACATAACAAGGTTCAGGGAAACACATGTGCACATACAGCCACAAAAGTAAAAGAATAAATAAATTAAAATACTGTATTAAAGAAAGAAGCTAATAAAGGAGCCTAAAACTCTGTGTAAACAGCCAAAATAGGTAAAGAATTTAAAAATCAGCAATACATTAAGACACTGGAAAAGGGAATAGCTCCATTTTGTAAAGGAAGGCTTACCTTTAAGGGAGGCATCCATCAGGGAAAAACACTGGCAAGTATGGGAATGGGTTGTGAGCAGTAAAAACTCATCACACGTTGCAAAGGATGTGATATTTGACGCAACCTGCAGCAGGCAAAAGAGACCGAGAAGTTAGCTATCATACTTGGAAGCAACACTGTGAGAAGGATCAACCTAAGCCCAGCCTACATACCTCAGTGTCATTGATGAAAAAGCGACACCGGTCAGTTAGACCAAGGACACATTCCTGCCAAAAAATAAAACTGAAATTATAAGCAATTCAGTTCACAAGCTCTTAAACCTGCCGTCTTTACCACTCAGTTTTAGCTCTTTGTGAATCCCTAAGACTCTGTAATCAGGACAGTGAATAAGATGAATAAGACAAGGCCGCTGCCACGCACAGCAGATACGCTCCCACCCCCACCCAAGGCACTCTATCTCCTTCAGTTATCTTCAATTTATTGCATTCCCTTCTCTGACTTCATCCCTAAAAGTCTCTGCTGATCTTCCATCCTATACCTATTCCTCTCCAACCTACTCCTCTGGGCAGCAAGAAACACATATCAAACATGAAGAACACTTCTCTCTGATGATTAAAAAACATCAAGAAATTTATCATTTTGGGTGGTAAGGAGGTTTTCTTATAATTATTTATCAGATTAAAAAGGAAAAAATAGTGCTTATTTCTCTTCACTCGCAATATTTCTTGCTGAACAGTGATTTGTACTCCTGGTCGGGAAAAAGTCATCCCCACTGCTCTGTGCACCTCAAGTGGGAAGGATAGCATGGAGCAAAGCTCAAGGCAGGGGACCTGAGCCAGGATATACACTAGAAGGCTGTGGCTGCAGCATCTGTCATGTGCTGCCTCAAGCCTACTCTGCCCATCTTTCTAAACTCAGGGTTTCTAGTACCTTGTCCTAGGACCACTCTTCCTTCCTACGAATAGATTTCCTCTCCATGTCTCAGCATATTCACACTGCCTCAAAGAGGCTTTCTTGGACAATCGCCACTATAAACACCATCCTAGCTAGCCCTGAACATCTCACTGTTTGCTACCATCATACACTGCTCCTTGCCTTTACTCTCCGATCAGAAGCAAAGATTCTCTCCATATTTGAAAAAAGGTGTGGTGGTTTCAATGACCATGGCTCTCATAGGTGCTTCTATCTGAATACTTCAGTTGGTAGAACTGTTTGAGAAAGATGAGGAAGTGTGGACTTGTTTGAGGAGCAACAGCACGTAGGGTGGCTTTGCTGTGTCCAAAGCCCAGGCCATTCCTGGTTAGCACTTTCTCTACCGTTTGGTTGTGGTCTCAACACGGAAGCTCTCAGCTACTGTCTCACCATGCCTGCCAGCCTACTGACAATCCCCAGTCATGATCATCATGGCTTCTACTACCCTCTAGATATGAGCTTCCAAATGAAATGCTTTCCTTTCTAGATTTCCTTGGTCACGGTATCTTATCACAGGAAATGAAAGTAACTAAGACAGAAGTTGTTTTGCTTTGTGACTACTGTATCTTACAACTTATCTTATATATAAACATTCTAATATCTGTGAATGACAATCTGTCAAATATTATTCTTCAGATTGTATTATTCATCATAACGTATTTAATAAACTTCTGAATATTCTATAAATGAGAGATAAAATTTGCCAATTACGTGTATTATCTCCCCCTAATTCTCTCCTGAATTCTAAAAGACTGATTTTTTTCACTTTTCTAGATAAAGAAGGGGGTGGCGGTAAAGAGAGGAACATACTTCCGGTTACTGCCCTGGGATTTAGTGGAGACCCAGGGCCTCACTTCTACCCAATGCCCTTGGTCACTAACTATTGTCTGTGGTCAATTTTCCTGCCCTGTGTTTATTTACCTCTCCTCCAATCATGGCTACTTCCATCTGTGTACATAGATGAGCAAATCGAACAGGAAATCCTTCAGAGTTCTTCCACGGTTCCACAGCCACACAAGGTGATTCTGTTGTTAAGATTGGCAAATTTAGTTTACAAATAGCTCATCAGTTCTTCCCTGTGAGACACTGAAAAATCAAAATAAACAACATCCCCATCTCGCCCCCCCCACCAAAAGAAACCAACAGCAATAGGTGCCAAAACACTTAGCATGCAATTGGATTTCTCTTCATTCATTAGAATACTCCACACAGGAGCACACTACACCTGCCAAGACTACTCTAACGCACAGCATCCTCGGCTCAGCCACTGGGTTGAGGTGCTTGTCTAGTGCTCATGAAGGCCTGGGCTGCAACCCTGGCATGACAAACAAACAAAAAGCAACTAACAATCAAGTGAAGGAACTCAGATCCATAAAGACAAACACTGGACATTTTCTCTTAATGCAGATTCTGGCCGTTAATTTCCATATGTGTATAGAGTGTGAATAGAGGCCATGACACTAGGAATAACATCAAGATATGGGAAGAAGTCCTGGGAAGGTGGAAGAAAGAAAGATTACAAGTGACATGTAAGCAAAGGGGAGTTGGGGACCAGTATGAGGATAGGAGGGTGGGAGAGAAGTGGGGAAGGAGGAGCAACAAAAATGATGTACAGAAATGCCACAATAAAACCTATCACTGTGTATGTCGGAAAAAAAAAACCAAACTACTAAAAGAAAGGAAATAAACAATCCACAGTAATAAAGTAGTGCTGAAAAGACATTCATAAGTACATAGTTTCAAAATTACTTATCTATAAGTCTGCTTTCCTAAAATTCTGATACTCACCCCAACTGCACTTGAGCACCTGGCCATCAGCCAGCTGTACTGCGGATGATTTGGTCTTAGAACAGGAACATAAACCAACGATGACTCCATCCACTGTCACAGATGAACTAAAGCAAAAACGGAACAAAACAAAAAAAACCACAGAAGTGTAAGAGATAATCTTCCTTAAAAAATTGAGGCATTTCATGCATTTTACCATAGTGAGAACTAACGACTCCCCTTTGGGATACCCTGCCTATGTCAATGCAAGTCATACACACTTTACACATAAAGTGGAAGACAAATGGAGAAGTGGTTATCTGTTACCGACACACTTTTCCAGAGCCAGTAAGTTGGCTGTGGAATAACACTCCTCGGTGGTAGCTCATTATAATGTACTGAAGTTTATTGCTTTCCTTATATACTCTTAACACGGAGGCTGCATCAGCTGGGCTCTGTGACCTATAATCTCTCAGCTACTTAGGGAGCCAAGGCAAGTTCCAGAGGAGCGTGAGCTACAGTGAATTCAATGCCAACTTGGCTTATTTAGTGAAACCTGTCTCAAATTTAAAAAAAAAGCAAGAAGACTGAGGAGGACTGGAGACACGGTGCAGAGGATTAGAGCAGTGGATGTTCTCCAGAGGATCCAGGTTCAGTTCCCAGTACCTATATGGTTGATCCACCTGTTCCAGGATCTAATGCCCTCTTCTGGCTTCCTTGAGGACTGCAGGCACATGATGCACACGCACTCCATTCACACATAAGCATAAGCATTTTATTACAAATCAATGTGAAAACTAACATGACAGTAAGACTAAGCAGCCAATCTTCCACTAGCAACCTGAAATATTCTGGAAGCTGGCCAGAAATTTTCTCTACTACCTCCCAGGGCTTTCATGACAAGTAAGATTCTTCAGTAGTCAACACTGCTATATGACACAGTCATAAATTAAACATGTTCAGGCCCAGGGAATGGGGAACCAGAAAAGAAAAGAGGCTTTCGAGTGGCAAATAAAGCCATGCACAGAACACAAGGGCCAAGATGGATGTAATCACTTAAAAAGAAATGTATTTATGTAGATAAACTTTCATTAATACATTGGCCATGAGACCTGACCACAGTAATTATCTACTAAAATAAATCAATTATAAGTTTTAACGAGTACTCTGTGAAATGTGAGTGGATAACTGATGAAAATATTTATCACAGCTTATAATATTTTGCTTACCAGATGGTGTTTGCACTCCTTTTTACTACTTCTTGAACACAATTTTGATCTATTGTTTAAATACAACTCAAAATTATATCTAGGCTTCTTGCTATGTCTAACATAGGAAGTTTCTCATACCTCCTCAGCCCTGCCCCATGTTCATACACATAGTACATAACTTCATTGTGAATTTAACCTGCTGAACTCATGGATGAACCATACCTGACATCCAGCCGTCCTTGCTCCTCATCCACGTTGGAAGGGGCCACAGTCAAACGGTGAATGATAGACTGTGAGCTGCAGTGACTGTGGCTTATGGCTAGGAAAACATCTTCTTCAATCCAGGAGAGAAGGGCCAGTTGGGGTTGGTTTACTTCCTCATCCTCTTCATTGTTCCCAAACTGAACTCTGTTTCAAACATTACAGAACATCTGAAGCTTTAAATCATGAAACTTTTAAGAGCCTTCCTTATAAACGAAGAATACAGTCAAGTCTTTATTATTTGCAGAAACAAAACCTGAGCTCCAGCCCTGAACAAAACCTCTGTATCGACAACAACCACAGACTCAAGGACAGTAATGAGATGGAAATAACAGAACTAGAGGGTGGTGAGGACGGCTGTAGAACGCTGTCTACTGGACATGACATGGCTGAAACAATCATAAATTCACAGCAGTAAGCACCTGCCCACACCCAGTCAGACTTCCACATAGATGGTAGACAATCCATGCCCTAGCCTCAGTATGAAGCCACTGGCAGTTGATACTGGTTGCAGCAGGGAATTATTCTCTGTTGAGAATGCACCATTAGATGGGACTCCCATATTCCAGTGAATGTTCCATACTCATGCACATAACTGGACTTAGTTATTAAAAAAAAAAAAAAAAGTGAGGATTAAGCTTGGAAAAGGAATACAGAGCAAGAGTTGGAAGAGAAAAGTAGAGAATAGATATACTTATATTTCGTTGGATAGATGCATGAAAGGCTCAAGAAAAACAACAACAAAAAAAATTAAAATACCAGAACCCTCCAAAATAATGTTTGTCTGACTAAAGAATGTTTATTTTAAATCAACTTTCTTATATCCTAAGATCTTGAGATTTGAAGAGCATCTTTCTGAAACTGACTATATAACAAAACTCCCCACTCCTCAATCTAAGCTAATGAACTATGGGAACCTCCCAAGATACCAATAACTGGCACTCAAACCAGATGCCAGCAGATAAATGTCTCAGAAGACATGGCCCTTTCCTAAGTACCTCACATGAAATGACTAATAAGCTAGGGATAGCTTCCTTGCTTCTAACACTTTCCTGATCTGAGCATTGTTTTATCACCTCACGAAGAACTTCTGTCCTCTGGGTCCAGTGGCAAATTAGCACTAGTCACTTAAAAACCTGGTCCATTGCATGATCTGCCTGCTTAGTCAACTCTCCTTCAACACTGTCTCCACTGCACACGGCTCAGCATAGTCTTCACCACACAGGCATGCCTGGCTCTGGTTTTTAGCAGCTTTCTCCTAAATCTTTCCCAATCAAAATCAGTTCTTACCTAAGGATCAAAATGAAGACTCATATCCTCATATCTGCTCTGAATAACTAGGGTTTTCCTCCTATTGGTTTTTAATATATTCTAACCCACAGCTGTGTAAACTGTGGGCCATAACATCATATGGGGTCACATTACTACACACGAGGACCACATAGATGGACAGACAGACAGTTGGATGGATAGAGATAGATAGCTATACATAAATAGGATAGATAGAATAGATACGCAAACAGGGAGAGTGGGAGGAAATAAATAACTATAGAAATAAGAGAGAGAGCGAGAGAGATTATATGCATATCAAGACCGGGGGCTGCTATTCTTATGTATGTCTATCTGCCCCCTTTGTTCACATGCAAGCTGCAGGACAACTCCAGGTGTCATCCTCAAGAATACTATTCATCTCCTTTGAGATAGGGTCTCTCTCTGGCTTCAAGATCACCAATTAGGATAGACCCTCCTGTCTTCCCACCTCTCCAGCACTAGGATTACATGCACAAGCCACCAAGCCTGGCATTTTTTTATGAGTTTCAGGGAATCAAACTGAGGTCCTCATGCTTTCAAGCCAAATACTTACTTGGTTAATTTATCTCCCCAATCCCAAGGAACTGTTTTAAAATAAGCTTATGATTATCAGTGAATCTTTGATTTGTATACTATTTTATCTATTACCCACAAACATAAAACTTACTTAGTAGAAAAGGGATCACGAATTGAAGATGGCCCTGTTCTAAACTGCCTCACTCTTGATCTGAATTATATCTCTGTCTAGTAGTTTCAAACTGTGTGTTAAAATCTGCATCTGAAATATTCCTCCAAAGGCCCTCATGTTAGGGCTTGGCTCTAACCTCTGTACTGTGCAAAGAGTGGAACAGCGAGGAGGGGGAGGCCATCAGAAGCTTTACATCACTAGGAGAAAACCTTCACCTCAAAGACCACAGCTTTATCCACAGCTGCCGGTGAGGGGAGCAGGCTCCTTATCATGCACTACAATTATGAAGCACTATGGCAAAGCAATGGAGCCAACATAAAACCTCAAAACCTGGGGGCCAAAAAATAAATGTTTCCTTCTTAAGCTGATAGATGCAAGGAATTTATTGCAATAATTGGAAAACTGACTAACATAGTATAAAATGAAGGAATAGAACCAAAAAACAAAAAAAACCCACAACCAAACAAAAAAACAGCTTTCTATATGCAGGCACCCAAAGCACACCCTTGTCTGAAAAGTATGTATTTATTAAATATGACACATAGCTAAGAAATCTTTTCTACATTCTGTTACTTGTACTTATTTCTATTTATTGTGCAGCAGGTGTCCCTAGTAAACCAAACTGAACAGACTCAAACTCTGGGTTCTGCAGTTAGCAGGTCCATGATCCTGGGCAAGCTGTTACATATCCTCTAATTCTGTCCTCTTTTTGGTGGCACTCTGAAGCCACTACTTATGATTTGGCTTAGATGCCCTTTTGCAAATGCTTCCAGTGGTCATTAATTACAGCCAACCATTTGTACTGCTATTGCAAAAGGAAAGTATACTCTGGTTTCAATCTGAGAGTCCTAAAATTACAACACCCAGAAATTCTGTAATGTGGGATGAGACCAAGATAAAAACTGAGTTGGGTAATCCACATACTATCATCATGTATATCCCCATTTATGTAAGGGAATGCAACTGTACCTTTAGTGTCTTTACTTCCATCTTCCCATGGGAGTCTCTCTAGAGAACACGGATGCTGTGGGTATGAGAGTCTAGGACAAAATATGACCCTTATCTTCCTTGTCAATGGAATATATAGGACGCAGTAAACTAAGAAACCAGCCTCCTTCTCCAAGATCAGCTGGTATACCAACTTCACATTCCCCAGAATAAAGACTGGATGAATCCAGGACAAAATGTTACCTGGTTACATTCTCAGAGACTAAAAATATTTAAGAACCTACATGTATCTCTTATCCAGATGAGGTGTTCTAAGAGGAACTTTAAATCCACTTCCACCCACAGCTCCTAGTTTCACTGTGGGATCCATGTCTGGTTTATCACCTAGAAAACAAAAATGCAAGTATTGTCATTGCAAGCTATTTCTTCTAATGCCAAGAATGTAGAGTCTTGAAACTAGTGGATTCTAAAAGAGTAATGTCTTGCTCTGGTCCCTGACCATCTGGCAGTTTCATAAGCACACAAGGACTGCTTGGAATGCGCTTACCCACACATGCCTTCTCCCTCTCAGAGTCTTAGCAGCTTCACAGAGAAGCCTTCCTTGTGACACCCTCCCCCAACAGTCTACTGTCCTTCTCAGACTTCCTGTGTCATCCTATGCCTGACTTTGCTGCACAGCACTTGTCAGGTGACAGACTATACACCTCGACAACGAACAAGTGAGTATTACTCAGTTAAAAGCCAGTTTCACATGTTTAGTAAGAACTACAACAGTACTGTACATAGTGGAACTGAAATCAGAGGAGCTGGCAATCTGTACAAAGAGAATTCCTATGAAAAGCAGGCTGCCTGTTTACGAAGGGCTTATGAGAAAGTAGAATCTCCACCCTGCATTAAGTAGCTCAGATTATTCTCTCAGCAACTATGTCCTTGTCCTCAAAAGATATATGAAACAAAGGTACAACTGTCAGGGCATAAACATAGACACCACTCACAAACAACAACAAGTGTCAAATACTCCAGAACATGGGATCATAGGCACTTCCCATCTGTGGCCACATGGACATGCCTCTATAAAGCAGGAAAAGGCTCTGACCACTCTTAGGAGAGTCCTGATTGTGTGCAAAGTTAGGAGAAAGCAGGGAAATCTGAGAAACCTGAAAGATGCTGTGTTATTTCAAGAGTTGAATGTTATTCTTAAGTAACAACTCCTCAGCATCATCAAGGCACAAGGAAATGTATGCATGAACCAAACAGGATTTTGAAAGAGAAGAAAATGCAGACAAATTAAATATCGTGACAATGAAATCAAGGGAGACTTTTGAATGTGAGAAACACTGGTGCTGAGATGACGCCGCACTGTGACTTGCTTCTCTTCAGGAACAAGAATGACTGAGCACTCGATAAGTGTCTCCACTTACCACCCTTGTAGACAGAAATCTGGTTACTGGCATCAAGGACAGCAAGGTCATTTCCAAGGTGAGCAGAGAACATGACTTGATTCACTGGATGTGGGATCAACAGCTGGTAGGTACACATGGGAGGTGGGATCACAGTCTGCTGGAAGACCGTTATCAATACCCTATCTGCACAATGAAAAGGAGAATTACCCAGGCAGGTGTTCAGTATGAAAAAGCAGGCAGCAAGCATCTCTTGAGCACCTAAATGATAACTGATAGACGCCATGCAGCAGCTCTTCACAATAACGCCTGCTGTTTTCTCATTAATAAACTTTAAAACAGTATAGATGTGAGGGCTCTGCCTGCACCTGGCTAGTATGGCCCCTAGACCTATACTGGACTTGGAAGACTCAGGTGCCATGGCTCAGGGCAAAAAGAACAAAAGGTCCAAGTTCCAGCTTTAACCCTGGGCCTGTAATGGAAGAGACACTAAACGAGAGTGACTCTAAACCCTAAAAGCTTAAGGTCTGCAGTTGGGAAGCTAAGGCAGGAGGGCTGCCATGAGGTCAAGAACCCTGGCACACACTGGGAGAACCAGGGATATAAACCAAGACTCCATTTAACACCGCTCTCCATAAAAAGGCACTTTTCTATGTATAAATTGTAATTAAGGCATGACTAAGTTCTCTGTACAGAGCACAATTATAGAAATTAGTATTCAAAGCACCACACAGAACATTTAATGCCAAGTGCATCTATGGGCTGTCTATGGCTATTTCATTCTGCAATCCAGCTCTCTACGATTGATACCTACACCTAATTAAAAACACCCGTCTTTCTCACAGGAGGAAAATGTCTACAATATTGACTGAGCAACCTGGAGAAAGAGGTACTTTACAGTGCCCCCCAAAACAAAACAAAATAAAAAAAACCCCCAAAAGCCAGAAAGTGGAATGCAGTCAAAACAAGGCCAACAGACCACACTGTTATGTTATGGCTCCACTGTTCTTTGCAAAAGGAGAAAATTAGTCTTCAACTTCAAAGGCCAGACAAGTAAATGTATAAGGCTAGAAGTATAGTTCAACAGGGAAGTAGAGCAGAGTAAAACTGTTTTCTGTTGCATATGTATTCTATTTAATGACAGTCCCAATTATTCAAGATATCAAACGAACCAAACAACCAAAATGAAGATTATCCCACTGTTCTGGTCAAACCAGCACATTTGCAGGCCCTCAGTCAGGGCCTGAATAGTCATGTACACATTCCCAGCAGCTTACTTCCATCAATAACAGCCACATTTGCCAAGTCACCAGCACTATTTCCAAAGCTCCGATCAGTGGTCCAGTGCCAGTCACAGCATAGATAACGCCAGCCCTGGCAGAGAATGTGTAGCCGGCATGGAGTCACAGGGTCCCACAGCAGAGCCACAATGCAGTTCTTCCCACTGGTGCTGAAAGGCAGGCTTTGCTTGAGGTACCAGTGATAGTTCCCCACGGTCCAGAGCTGGACTGTGTGTGGAAGGAAAAGAAAGAAAGGCCGTCAGGCTAGGGACTGAGCTGCAGACCAGTTGCAAGAGGGAGACAGGTAATTTTGTATTTTTCCAAGAATTCTTTCTGTTTGGTTTCCCTAGAGTAACTGTATAATAGTCAATGTCAAAAGATGTGAATTTCTCATGAAGACAAAATGTCACACATCAATGAGATCAGAAGCACATGTTTATTTTCATCTCTACCTTCAATTCTGTGTTTATGAGAGATAAGACAGTATTTCAGCAAAGTATTTCGGTATTTTTTGCAAAATTGTACACAAGATAATCAGACTAAGTGCACAGTATACAGGAGGTACACAGTCTCGAGAAATGTGACATCTATAGGTATCATCTAATGCGAGCATTGCAAAGTATCCTGACACAGAATAAAACAGCTAAAATGGCCCTGGGGATATAGTCCAGTGAGACATGAGCCTAACATGTGGCCTGCTGTAAACAAAGTCCTTAAAATGCATACAACGGCACCAAGGCAGTCCAGCCTGATTATAGACTAGCATCACTATGGTAACCTGGGTCTAAATTGCCTGTTTTCTGCAGGTGCTTTGCATGCAATTATGTCCCAGGCTATCCAGTATTAACCAACATTCACCTGCCTGAAAATGCATATGCACACTCAACCATCACAATATATATTAAAAAGACCAAATATTACCAAGCTGGCATATCATACATACATATACCTACGTGTATATACATATGTATATATATATGCATTATACACATATACCATATACACATACATGTGTATGTATATATGTATACATGCATATATGTATAATACACACAAATATACATACATATGTATGTATATATACACTGTATATATATATATATGTACATACATACTAAGATTTAACTACATGAAAGAATTATTTTAACTTTGCCACTAATTCTTAATGTAGTCATCTGTGTTCAGGGTACACTGAGTGAAGGTGGGTCTTTGCATATTCAACTGTTAATTCTGTATGGGCGTAGAGCTATGGCTGGTCTCATATTTTGTAAATATTTATTCTTTCCTCACCTGCCTAAGGCAATCTAGAAGTGTATCTGATTGGCTTTAATAAAGAAGTTGAAGGCCAACAGCTGGGCAAGAAAAGGAAGTGGAACTTCCAAGCAGAGAAGGGAGAAGGAGGAGAAATCAGAGGTGAGAGGTTTGCCAGTGGACATGAGGGTGAACAAACGTGAGCAGGAGCAGACACTAAAGAACTAGCCACATGGCAGGAAGTACTGCCATGGTTTAGAGATAAGGTTAGAGCAGTTAAGAGTCTGCCCAGCTAAATATCTAAGCTTTAAAATATTAATAAATCTGTGTCATTATTTATATCACTGGTGGATCCAAGAAAGCTCTGCTATAGTGACCACAGGAAATAACGCCTAGCTCTATACAGACATAACATCGTTTGTATGTCTATGTCGCCATGTATACATAAGATATAGTATGTCTACGTAGCCATACTCTAGCAGACTGGACTGCAAGTTCATTCAAAGGAAGGCAGATACTGTGTGGATTCTTGTTATCCTGCATCTGTCAGTGTCCTCTATAGTGATTCATTTACATATATGAATCACTGGTCTTTGAGCATATTAAGATCAGTTGGAAGTTTGGGTTTGTTTGGTTCTGTAACTCTTATAAGGCCCCAATTAAATCCTGAAAGCCACCCAAAATAGTTAGTATCCACATATATTCTCTAACCCAAGACAATGAATCCAATTTTAAGATGAAGCCTGTGTTTCATTATTTTTATTAAAGATTTAGCCTGGGTTAAAAACTATTAAAATGAATGAATGAATGAACAAACTAATGAAATGAACAAACAAATGAATGAGCGAATTGGTCAATTAGAAATGTTCTGCTGACTAATGAGTTTGAAAGACACTTAGAAAATAGGCAAGCAAAAAGATTTATGAACACATTTACTTCACTGCTGTTAACCGTAAGATATAAATGTCTAACAGAGTTAATTAGCTGCACTAAAAAAGATTACATAGCAATTTGAAATGATACAGATGTGCACATAAAATAGAAACTTCCTTGTGAAACAAGTGTCAAAGCAAGTTATAAAACAGCATGGATCAATGGGAAAAGATATGGAGGGAAGAAAGAAAGAAAAGGAAGAAATGTTGTAATTAAAATACAATCTCCAAACAAACAAACAAAAACGCCAGCACATATCAGCCAGACAAGGGGCACACACCTTTAAATCCCAGCACTTGGGAGGCAGAGACAGGGGGATCTCTAAGTTTGAGACCAGCCAGGTCTACGTAATAAGATCCATCTTAAAGAAGAAAAACAGAAAAAAGGAAAAAAAAAATCTTGCATTACATTACTACTACAGTTTTCCCCCCATTACTTTAATATTTAGCTTATAACTTTAAACAGTGTTGGGGACTGGCTCAGTGATAGAGGGCTTGCCTAGTAAGTCTAAGAACCTGAGCTAATTCCCGAGCACTGGGAGGAAAGAGAAAGACAACAGACATACTTCTAAATCTATACTGAAAGACATATTCCCACATATCTTAAAAACTACAAGAGACCTTCTCATGTGCAGCCTAAACCAGCTCACTCCTACAGCCTCTGATTCTCTGCACTGGTGACAGTGGTTAGGGTGAGTCCTTGTCTGCTACATGCTGCTGAGAGAGTTTAAATAAAGTGATTACCCCACAGTGTATGAAAGAAAGCCTTAAAAGCAAAACCAGGGTGCCCAGGAGAGAAAGAATTCTCAATACCACAACACAAAAAACCTGCTTGAATTTATAGCTTGCCATAGAAATTTGAAACATGCCATCCCCGAGTGCACATGAGGTAATTCCTTAACACAGAGCCGGCCACACTCTCCTCTATCTATATCCTACTAGTTCTACTCCTCTAGAGAACTCTGAATAATTCACAACGGAAATTCTCATGATATACAAACCTAAGCCCTCCTCATCAGCATCTAATTTCACCTGCACCGATTTCATTGAAGGCCTAAGGAGGAAGGAGAAAGGAAACCCCACAAACTTCTACTTTCATATACTACATGAAGCATGAACCAAAGCTTGACAGCTGTCATACCATAGCTTTTCAGAGTGGGATTATCTTCCTTTGCAAGCTCTTCTAGCCACACAGCAAGCACAGAGGAATCTGCATTCCACAGCAAGTCATTCACCTGGTAAGGACAAGACACCCCTGACCTTCAGTCACTGTCTACTTCAAATTCATCACAATAGCAGAATTTCCTGTACCCATAAACCAAATAGCCTTACAATACTGGAGCTGACTTCCAGCTGCAAGTCACTACCCTCCAGATGTTAAACCCATCTGTGAAACTGTACTATAAAAAGGACTTAAAATAAGCATTATGCTTTAAAGATTTAAATACAAATTTAACATAAAGCAATGTAACTTTTTTAGAAAACTTAAGTTTCACTATTTTATATAGTAATATATTATAATAAATACATTATCTTAATTTTACATATTATGTTAGTACTTAACATTACATTATCTTTTACATATGACATTAGTACTTAATATTAAGGTACAATATATATCAAAAATATGGTTCTACAAAGAAAACCTCTCTCTCACAAAACATAAAATTTTACACGAAAAAGATTATCATATATAATCTTATATAATTTACACAATTAAAAGATTTCAGATTAAAGATCTATAAGCTGCTTGATGTTTAAATATCGATCACCAAAAAAGTTAGTCATCAAAATAAACAGCAAGAACTAGCATGTCTATTTCCTTTCTCTGACTTTTCTTAGCAGAGAAAAAAAAAATGCCCCTTCTGTTCTGAAAGTCAGAAGTGCCCTTTCTACATGGTAGCTTCTGTTGCTAACCTCTAAAACACAAACTTCTGCAGCTAAGGAGAGCACCGGAAATTCGGACACCTACCTTAACTTCATCTTTAGAGAAGGGAAGCGTAAACTGTCCATGAAGAAGTCCATTTCTCTCAAAAAACACAACGTCTTGCTGGTTGGGTTTATCTTGAGTAGATGCAATCAAACTGCCTGAGGGTCTTAAAGCAAAGCCAGAGTTAGAATAGTCAAAAGTTCATTCTGCTGGCGGAAGTGCAGAGGAGATTTAAACAAGAGATTTTAATTTTTTTCCCAGCAGAAAAAAACTTAATTGAAATCTAGTAAGGGGTGTGTGTTTGGTGTGTGTGTTATTAGTTTGTGGTGTCAGCTCCAAGGAAGATTTCAGGCCACCACTTTTGTATTGGCAAGTAGTTCACTCCAGCATGTAAGAGGAAAAGGCGTCCCTCCCTAACTAGCATTAAGGCACCATTTGCAATCTTTCTGATTTCAACTTCAAATGAATTAATTCACACTTGTTCCATGCTTAGGTAGGTGCACTAGCGTTTCTCTACTGGAATCATCTTAGTCCAATTGTCTCATTTATATTTCTCTCCAACGTTTTAATTCAAATGCTTAAATAATACCCAGTCCTACTCTAATACTATCAGGAAACAAGATGTCTGCAACCTACCAACTGGCTTTGCACGTGATGCTGCTGCAAGGGGTGGTATTTATTCTGCCTATATCTACATATAGCCTAATGACTGGCAAGTTGTGATCTGCACAAAGCACTGTACTGAGGTAGCACAGGGAAGGGGAGCCCAAGCATGGCAAGTAGGTTTCCCAGGCAGCAGACCACCTATTGTGGCAATCAGACAGAGGAAAGAGCTTTTTACCCTACTCTCACAAAAATCCCTTTGTCTCAGAGCCTTGAACACTAGGACTCCCTTCCAATAAACATATTCCTTTGGTTTCCCATGAGAGCCCAATCTACAATTATAACCTTTAAAAAAACCAGAGAGGCAACTAGTGTCAGGCCTTGGAACAAGAGAATCTGTGAAGAACCCAAGAAATAGCTAAATTCAGAAGGAAAAGTTGAAAGGGAAAGCAGATAGAGGCCTAGGCTCATTCTCACACTTACTTCCAAGCCAGAGAGGGCCCCAGTCCTGGCACAGGTTCACTGGTTGACTGCAAAGCAAACTCTCGGTTCCACACTCGGATCTTCCGAGACCCTGCAAGGGAGGTGGAGTAAACATACACACACTTCTCATGCACAACTTTCCAACACGTTCAAATCTGTATTTGACAGGTGAGGCTGGGCCAGCCTCAGAGTCATCTTCAAATTGCTAAGCCATTAAGATGTAAAGCAGCACATCCTTCCCCACCCTGCGTAATTAATACTCTACTCAAAACAAAAGGAAGGAAAAGTTTCTAAATTTTAGTTTAGGTGAAATTTTAAGTGCAATTTATTTCCATACCTGTTTCTGGGCAAACAACACTCACAGCAAAAAACTGCCCATCCCCACGCCAGGTAATTTGTGGTCTGTGGTCATCCCAGGGCAAGGCAGACTCATGCTAAAGACAGAAACACCATTATTATTGGAGAACCAATGCTCCCAAGTCAAACAAGCCTTGGCCCACCAAATACTCTTCTTTTATATGATGTTAAAGCTATCTAGAAAACCAGGTTCAGAGATTCTCCAGGTACCCTTCTAGAAATGCTCTTAGTCCTAGAATCAATAATAACTTAAAAACAAACTAAACATATCCTTCCTTCTTTGGGCTATGTTTATTTGAGCTACAAATACAGGTATTACCTACAATAAGCTAAGGAACCGGATAGGATACTATGGCAAAGAAATAAGCGTCTGTCTAAATATAAACATAGTCTTATTTCATAACAGGACACAGAGTGAAGAAACTGGGAGGAAAGCGGGTAGAGAAGAGCCAGCAGCACAAACAAAGCAGTTTTGCCTGGTGCAGTGTGGGCTTCAGTGCCACTTGCTTCTCAATCCAAAGCCATGAAGCAGCCAAGCCTATGGGTGGGAGACAGGTGAGCACCAGGTAGACTTCACATTTCTGTGGTTGGTCATTTGAAAATGCTGCTAGCTCTGCTCTGCCACATACTGGATCTGGCTAGACTATATCATATCTTACTAAGATACTGTTGTTTGGTGTAAAACACATACCTCCTCTAGTGAAAGACTGTTGTGTAACAGTTTCCTCCCAGATGAAACATTACTTCCTACAGAAAAGCTCCTTCAGCAAGAAGGTAAAAACTCAATCTAGCTTCAGGAAGTCCCTGAAACTGACCAGATTCACTAAAGCCCCAACCTCACGGAGTAAGCAATAAAAGCAGAGGACTCTCTCAGACAAGCTTAAGCTACAAAGAAGACTCAGACCAGACCAGCTGCCTGGGAAAAGCACAAAGCAGCTGGGCTTCCTGGAAGAGAATTAGAGCCAAATCACTTGGATTAACCACTCTCCAACCTATTGAGCTCCTATGGGCTATCCAGTATGCTCGTTTCCCAGCCTTTGTAAGCTGTCTGTCATGCATGCTGGGGTGGGCCTTGGTAAGGCAGCCATCTCTGAGTCATTTCAGCTACTCTAAGTAACCCCTCCCAACATGTGCTGTGTCTTCCTACAAAAAGTTTTGTCATACAACAAAGGTTGAATAATGAAATGTTTGAATAATGAAATAAGGAATGAGCCTGTGAATAATCAAAGATGGAGCTCAAAAGATGGCTCAGGGGTTAAGAGCATGCACTATTCTTCTAGAGACCTAAGTTTGATACCCAGCACTCCTGTTGAATGGCTCAAAACCATCTATAACTTCATTTCCAAAGGACCCAACACCTCCGGTTTCTGTAGGCTCCTGAACTCGCATGAACATGCCTACATTCACACATACAGACAATATATTAAAAATTAAAAGCTTTAAAAAATTATCAAGGACAGAAAAATACAAAGAACAAACAGGATATTCACCTATCCTAGAGGAATAGCTTCTAAAAACTACCTAAGATTATACTTGCTGTTACTCAACCAAAATCTTGGTACAATCTGTAGCCCTTCTTTACACCCACATCTGAGCTCTGTCTTACAGCTGTTCCTTCAAAAGGTTTCCAGTGTCAAGACACTACGTACCATACTCTTTGTACCACCTACTCTCTTGGATCCACAGTGCTCATAAGAGATTGCCACAGCCATTCCCGTTCCTCTCAGTCCACAGAATTCAAGGGCCACAGCACAACAATGAACATAAACCGGAGTCTGTTGCTATGGAAACCCCTAAAAGTTCTTTATGTCAAATGGAGTAAAAGCAAAGGTGGCACCACTGGGCTACAAGAATGCCTACCCTCACCACTTCTCTGACTCTTCTCCTATCATTCTGTCCTTCCTCAAAGTCGTCAAGAAAAAAACAATGACCTTAGGGTCTTTAGCACTAGTGGTTCCCTCTGGCTAGAACACTCTTCCTTCCACCCCTGCCTTCTGAATTTAGCTATTTCCTGGGTTCTTCACAGATTCCCTCATTCCAAGGCCCAACACTGGTTGCACAGATCCATAATCAAACAGCATCTTCTCTGCATGGCTATCCCCAGCTTCCCCACCTGCTGTTATCTGGCACTCCTTATTCTGTTCTATTTTCCTACACAGTAGTTTTCACTCCCTGAATGTTACATATTACTGTCTTAGTTAGGGCTATGATGAAATACCATGACCAAAGCAGCATGGGGAGGAAAGGGTTTATTTGCCTTGCACTTGCAGATCACTTTTTATCATTGAAGGAAGTCAGAAGACCTCAAACATAGCCAGTACTTGAAAGCAGGAGCTGATGCACAGGCTACGACGAAGGAGTACTGCTTACTGGCTTGCTCAGCCTGCCAGAACCCAGGACAAATCCAGGGATGGCACCACCCATAATGTGCTGGGCCCTCTCCTGTCAACCAATAATTTAAAAAATACCCTACATGCCTGCCTACAGCCCAATCTTACTGAGGCATTTTCTCAATTGAGGTGTCCTCCTCTCAGACATCTTTAGCTTGTGTCAAACTGACATAAAACTAGCCAACACAATTATAACCGGCTTAATGTCTGTGCTCTCCCACTGACTGCATATGTCATTTACTGCAAGTAGGGGTTTGGTTTCTATCATGCAGACTATGCCTCACACAGACTGCAGCATATGTAAATCTTTAATAAACATGTTTTAATTAGTGAGAGAATTCATTCAAGAAAGCAAGAAAACATGAAACAACCTCACTGGGCCCATGAGTACTGTTTCTGAGTAAGCAATGGGTTTTTTATATCTGTTTCCTAAAAGCTGTAATCTTTTGGCTCAAGACAAGGCCTTTAGGAAAAACTAAAATAATGAGAAAAAACTACAGTAGACTACTGGACAGTAAGTAGGACTGAAGACAGTCCATCAGAAAAAAAAGAAAGCTATCTCTCTACGGTAACTCATTTCCTGAGGGCATTATCAGCTACCACTTTATTACAATAAAAGAGATATTAACTGGCCTCTAACAAGCCATGCAGTGCTCCAGAACTGAACACCTATCAAATCTACCTTACCGTTTGCACCGGAAAGGCTGCTGGCCTGCCTTCTGAGCCGCGGAACTGCGTCTCCTTACTGCCCCATCCAACAGTGACAAACTTGCCTACAGTTTTTCAGAACAAGAAGACAAGCAATAAGCAGATGAAAGCAAAGCAGTTTCATTCAGTCTTCATGAAGATACTCACTGACAACTCAGTAAGCTGAGCATCAGTCACTATGTTAAAAACTGAGAATCCAGATGATGTGCAGAAATGATTCTGAAATGCTCTCAGCTTGAAAAGAATGACACAAGTCAGAAATCTGACAAATGATTAGTCAGAACACACTATGAAGAATTCATTAAATCTGTCCACAAATAACAAATTAAGTCAAGACAATAGCTAGGAAGGAAATCCTCATTTTTAGCTTTAATTAAGGTTTCTTTTGGTGGGGAAAGGGGTTCTATCTCATCAAGTCCTCAGGTAGACTCATCTGAGACTTACGTGACAATGCCCAAAATCAGAACACAGGCTTCCTGTGCTCCAGGCTGCCTTCCCTAAGCTATGCTACTTCTCTTACACAAAATACAGAGGCAGAGATCCAAAACCAGAACAGACTTTTTGCTCCCAGAGGCAAGATGTGACATTCATCCACAAGAGGCAAGAGAAAGATGTTCCTGACACCCTCAGACAGAGCCAGGACCAAGACTTCCCTCCTGCCACTAATTCTGCAGCAGACCACCTACCATGATTCAATAATTATGGCTCAGCACAGCCATTTCCAGTTTGTTTGCATGGGCATGTCCATGTGAAATAGGAGCTCAAAGGATAGCCTGCCACAGCACATAAAGAGCAGTGACTACTGCCATACACACCCTTGAGCTTCTCATGAGGTAGAGGACCAGCATGAAACAAGAAAGCTCTCCCAGCAGGCTCAGACAGTGAGTGATGAGCTCACAGCAAGGATCTGCACACTGTAGCCTAGGTCTGGATTCACAAAAAACACATGGCACAAACTCATCCTCTTTCCTTTAATCTACTACACTGGTTTAAAAAAACAAACAAACAAAAAACTTCTGGGAAAAAGCCAAGCTCAGATCACTTTTCTCATTTAAACATGGCTGTGCTGATTACTCTGTAAGTGTCCTTAACTCTGGAAGCTCCAGAATCCCACCTGGACCCTAGACTCTTATAGTCCTATCTGTATCTGCTCCCCGAATGTGGTCACTTGCTCCAAGATTGGAGAGATTCTCTATACACAACTGACTCCCAGTGTATCATGCCCTGCATGTATGTACTCCACATGGCAAACCCTGAAAGCCATGAAATACATCCATGGAAGAATTCACCATTTATCACCTATACACAAACAGATCCCATCTCCCTTCTCTGTTACTGGTATCCTTATTCTCATCATCCCAACTTCTGGGTGGAGTCATGGTAAACTCTTCTCTTCTTCTAGCACACAGCCAAAGCCTATTTATATTTCAAATTTTAAGCTGGTATGTTCATGTTAAACATGAGTAAGAGGGAAACCACAAATGTAAATTCCAAGTTTCTCAGATAATTGTAAAATAAAATGTACTCATGTGCTTAAGGAGTACCAGACTCTTTCTAAATTCATTTTCTTTTCAAGGCCCACACACACCTACAAAAACCTACAACCTCATCAACCTGTCTGTAATCTTTTCTATACACACACATACACACACACCACCAGAGCACCCTTACTAGAAACAAACAAATTGACCACCCATATGAACCTCATCAAGACCATTAAATCTTGCACTCCTGCCCTGAATTATCCTAGCACGCTGAATTATGCCCAGGATGTCTACATGGAACAACTGGCTTGGCCTATCCCTACCTGTCTATCAATTATCAGTCTCATGTCAGCTGAAACTCAGCTCTAGTCAGCTTCTAGAAGTCTTCACTGTCCCATGAACCCTTCTGTTCCCTTATGGCTGCCTAATCAAGTCATTACTGACTCTGTGACATACCCTTACAGAAAAAACCAACAACGTAACTGTGTTCCTAGCAGCCACCCCTTGGTTTGTTTCAGAATATGTAATCAGAAAGCAGTTCTAGTATTTTTTATTTTGGTTTGGTTTTTGGGGTTTTTTGTTTGTTTGTTTTGTTTTGTTTTGTTTTTGAGACATGGTCTCTCTATGTAGCCCTGGGTGTCCTGAAACTCACTCTGTAGAGTAGGCTGGCCTCAAACTCAATAGATCCACCTGCCTCTGCCTCTCAAGAATTGGAATTAAAGGCATGCATCACCACACCCAGCTCTGAAAGTATTATCTGAAGACACCGAAAGCAGCAGCATCCAAATGCTATCCCCGAGCTGGCAAAGTGAAAAGAAGAAATGAAGTTGGAGCCTAGCAACAGTTCAGATACAGCCCCTCACAGTCCCTCTTCAATTGGGTAAGGTGCTCAGTGACTTCCAGTAGCCAGAGCTCCTTATGGTCAACATTCTCTGTCCCATGAATACACTCAGTCTCAATGGCCAGATCTCAGCAAGAAGGCCATCTGACAGCCAGAGGAAAAATGAAGATGCTGATGTAGGTGGTAAGAAGAAAACACTGCCATCTACCTGCCCCACCGCTTTCTTGTGGCCCACTAACCTGTACTCCAAATATGCTCTCCCTATCATAGCTTGAATAATTCTTTTTCTATAATTCCAGTCTCAATCGTTCCTGGGCGTGACACCCAGGAGACTTTAAGTACAGGTTTCTATTCCCCAGAATACCGAGAAAGCCACCTCTGAGATGTGAAGAGAGATTAGCAATATGCCTGTTAAGAACTAGAACGGACTGAAGTTCTTTGGCTTATGACAAGTATTCTGACTAAGGAAATGAGTAAACCTGTAGAATGTTTCAAAACAATACTTACCTTCACCAAAGTCATCCTGGTGGATCTGCTGCTCTGTGATTACTTCAAAGTCCCTTGTCATCATAATCAGGGTCTGTTGAGCTTAGGGGAACAAATCAAAAATGTTTTTTGTTCATGTAACAACTCAGTCATTCCAAGTGTCTAGGGCATCAGAAGCTACTGAGTTTGAACAAGGAGTTATAACTGGAACAGGTAGACAGAATGCATACACAGAAGCTCTGGGTCAGCCAGTCACCAGATGCTTATTCTTAGCTAAAAACTGCTGTTTTCCCAAGATACTTCCACAGACACAAACTGAACTCATTTGGAATAAGGAATCTCAAGGGAAAAGAAAACCAGGCATACAAAAACAAACAAACAAACAAACAAACACTGTTAAGAATCAGTTTACTAGATAGGCAAGATGGCTCAACTTGCCTCCAGGCCTGAATCTGCATGATGAACTGCAAGTTGTCCTGTGAGCGCCACCTCCAAACCCACTGCCTTGGAGTTATTATAGAGATCCCTAATTAGTAAAATGATTCTAAATGCAAGCAAAGTCAACAGACTCATGCAGAGTCTAGGATGGTTCTGTGAAGGTGTCTCAACGGATAGAAATAGGTCCATGAAAGAGAGGAATCAGGAGGAAAATCTGTGGGCCTTAAGGGCTTAAAACAGGTTTAAACCCAACTGCAACACACACACACACACACACACACACACACACACACACACCCAAAGGAAAATCAAAGCTGTTCACAGCAACTCCTGCTTTTAGAGTAAAGTAAGCACTGCTGACACTGATTGCTGAACTCAGCAGATTCCTCAGCTCTCCAACCCTGTTCCTTGCTCCCAAACACCACAAAGCTACACAAACTCAGTATGCTAAAGGAGAAAGGCACGACTTAGAAATCTATTACCTTGACATTATAATCTGCTATCATTGTTCCAAGACATCTGAAACTTGAAAAGTCTTCATGACATTTTATAAGTTTTACAAAGTCCGTTAGGCACTGGTGAAAAGCTTACCTGTGGCAAGAAGCACTAGTTCCTGATCAGGACTCCAGCTCATAACAGAGATACCACTGGCCACACTCCCAACACACTCCAGCTGCATCACAGAAAACCGAAAATAGATGTTTAGAACACTGTTGTCTTAATGAAGATTTACTATGGGCTCAACAAAAACAAACAAAATGTAAACACACAAAAGTGCAGAGATCCACTAGACATGCCTTCAGGACAGTTATTGAAATACTAGACACAAACTTAAGCATGTGAGTAGAAGGACATAAAACAATGACTCTATGAAATGCTTAGTTACTATAAAGGTCCCTGGGGAATAAAGTGAATCTAAGAGCAAGCAAAGGCTTGAGGTGCCTAGGGGAGTTCAGGTCTCAAAGCACAGCAGTAGAACCAGGAGAATGAGAACCATCAGGGGACCAGTGTGGAAATTTCAAGGCTTAAGGCTTAAGAGGAGGTTAAAACTCAACTGCAATGACAGCCCTCAAGAACACACAAACACGGGCATGAAGGACAAAGAGGAAAGAGAATTCAGGGAACAGCAACTGGTCTTATCAGGGAGTAGAGAACATGGATTCTGTCTTGTGACAGTGAGAAGCCACAAAGGAGAGGGACCTCAAAGAAGATACAATGGACTGGGGCTGGCTCAGGAATCAGAAAACAACTTGGAAGGAAAATTACAACTTTTAAGTATGAGAAATACCAGTTAACTTATGCATGATAGACTTTGACCATGAATTCACACCATGAAGAGTAAACTTTATTTATTTAATTTAATGCATTCAAAGAAATGCATTAAATATTATGGCTCAAACTCTACCTGGTAACTCTGATTCTACATTAAGATCGTCAGCTTCAAGTACTGCTGCTGCTGCTTTTTCTGCCTCTTATTTTCTTTAAGATTTATTTCTTTATTTATTTTATGTAGCCTAGTGCTCTATCCACATGTATATCCGCCTGCCAAAAGAGGGCATCAGATCCCTGTATAGATGGTTGTGAGCCACCATGTTGTTTCTGGGAATTGAACTAAGGACATCTGGAAGAGCAGACAGTGCTCTTAACTGCTGAGCCATCTCTCCAGCCCTCAAGCACTTCTTTTAAACATGAGAAACAAGCTAGCTAACAATACCATGGTGAGGAGTAAATAAAAATTTGCACTAAACACAATAAAAGGGCGCAGCATAATAGAAGCATTATCCCACTACTAGTAATACTGTAACTCCTGTGATACAACCAGTGCGAAAGAGATCAAATTAATGGGGTAATCAAACACTTTGTTATTGCTACTGCTCTTTTGAGTCAGGGCTGGCCTGTAGCCAGGCTAGCCTTAAAATATTATGCTAATCCACCTGCCTTGGCTTTCTAAGTGTCGGGACTGTTGGCATGAGACACCATGCCCAGCTTGAAAGGAGTACTTTAAAAGGATCAATAAGTTATATAACTAAGAAGGTAAGAATAGAAGCTCAGTGGGCAAAAGTACTTGCTGCATGAGCCTGACAACCTGAGTTCAAGCTCCAATACCTGCATGGTACACAGAAAGAACTGACTCCCACAAGCTTGCCTTTGCCCTCCATACCTACCATGGCACTGCTACTCTCACAAACTCACATTAGACACATTAATGGTGACAATATTATGATGATGAGGAGGAGAAGGATGTTATAATAAGTTTTAAAGAGAAGGGGCTGGAAAGATGTCTCAGAGGGTGCGACTACTGGCTGCTTTTCCAGAGGACCCAGGTTCAATTCCCAGCATCCACATAGCAGTTCAAAATCATCTGTAACTCCTGTTCCAAGGGATCTGATGACCTCTTCTGGTCTCTGAAAGCAAGGCTTACACATGCAAGGAAAGTACTTATACATTAAAAAAAAAAAAAGATTAGGAAAAAAGATAAGAAAGGAGGCAGTCAAGAGGCTGAGAAAGATCTATGTGAGTCTGAGGCCAGCCAGGAATACATAGTAAGACCCTGTCAAAAAGAAAAAGGAGGAGAAGGGACAAAGAAAAAAAAAATACAAGGAAGGAAGGAAGGAAGGAAGGAAGGAAGGAAGGAAGGAAGGAAGGAAGGAAGGAAATCCAGAAAATGGGTCATGGGTCTTATTCTAGAGTAAAGAAGCAACAGGCTGCAGCCTATCTCCCCTCAAGTCTCACAATATGCTTCTAGTAAATTACTATACAATATAATTAGTACCAATATACTATAGCAAGCAATAGTGTATGTATTAAGACAATTTATGTATTATGTATTAGTCATGAATTTGTATGAATCATGTATTATGTATTAATTATGAATTATGTATTAATCAGAATTCATAACAGAAAACATAACCCAAATAAAGCACTCAGAGTTCCTTAACTGATTAGTTCGGATAGAAGATAGCACATAGGTATGGTAAGTTTTAATTTAATTTTTAAGTTCTAATTTGAAATGTAATGTCCCAATTTTCATGTCTGATTAATAAATGCAGTAGACTAAACTTTTTTTAACTGCTGAAATATAGCTAAAACCATTTAATTCACCAATGTCAAAATACCTTGGCTATAAATTAGAAGACCTCAACACAAAACAAATGGTTCAGCTGAGGATACCTGACACTTATTCCACACTGATCTATACACCTACCTGGTGTGTGCTGAGATTGCAGAGTATGACATCCCCAGAGGCAGTGGCCACACACACAGATTCCTGATCCAGCAAGTCCTGAATACCCACAATGCAGCCACTTCCATCTTCTGGAAGAAAACCTTCTGCCACCAAAGAAATTTCATTCTTCACCTTTCACAAACATACATGAAGCAAATCAGTGTTTACATTCAAGAGCCTTCTAATTTCCATAAATATAATGTTTCTAATACTTCATTTTATATATGAGATTTATTTATTTTTATTTTATGTGTATGGGTGTTTTGCCTGTATATAGTTAAATGGACAATATATGTGCCTAGTGCCTTCGGAGACCAGTTGAGAGTGTGGGATTCCCTGGAACTGGAGATACTGATGGTTGTAAGCTGCCATTTGGGTGCTGGGAACCAAACTGGGGTCCTTTTTAAGAGTAGCCAGTGCTCTTAATCACTGAACCATCTCTCAAGCCCTTACTGATTCTTTTATAACATAAAAAGCTTTCCAAGAATTTTCCCTAGATTAAAACCCAAACTTTCATTTTAGAAATATTATAACAACATTGTCTTCAACAAGGAGAATACTTAACACAATACTTGTGCAAAACAGACACAAAACAAAGTATGGTCTGTTTAAAAATATCCAATAAAGGGGCTGGAGAGATGGCTCAGGTTAAGAGCACTGGCTGCTCTTCCAGAGGTCATGAGTTTAATTCCCAGCAACCACATGGTGGCTCACAACCATCTATAATAAAATCTGGTGGCCTCTTCCGGCGTGCAGGTGTACATGCAAACACAACATTATATACATAATAAATAATAAATCTTAAAAAAAAAACATTCTCTGCTTTAAAAAATATCCAATAAAAGTATGAAGCTAATGCCCTTTAGTCACTTTTTTTTTTTCAATGGGGAGATCAAATTCAAGGCTTCTACCACTGGGCTACATGCCCAGCACACTAACTGCAGTTTCCTAAGCGTTCTACAATGTTGGCAAAGACAATAAATCACCTAAATAAAAAGCATGAGTAGCAACAAATAATCAAGGGAACATATCAGAATCAACTTAAAATTTTCAAAAATATCCATGGTCAGTACTAACACTAAGGTCTAGAAATTTAGCCAGTTTGGGTTAAAAGCCCATACATGCTCAAAAGACTCTACAGGTCTGGGGTAGGAGGTTTCAATCACAGCACCACAAAATAAATAAACTATAAAAGCTCCATGGACAAGATTCGTGCTAATTCATAGTAGTCAACGTAAACTGTGAGGTATCTACATAAAATATATGGTCAGAGCCTTGTCAACTTAGCTTACCAAATAAGCAGAGTTAAAAGTTGACTACTATTTAAATTATATCTAGTAAGCCATCTACATAAGGCAAGAGAATGGCTATTTAGGAATATGGATGTAAAGGGGGACTAACAGGGAGAGGGAAGTTTGAAGGAAACAAGTACAGGGCCAAGCCAGGAGCTGGCATCTTCAGCAGTGACTTACTTCTCTTTTCACAGGATCTGCTTCTATCAGTCCACATTCTGAGGCAATCAGCACTGTCCCCTGTTGAGCTCGGAGAGAGAAACACTGAGGTTTCCCTGGCGCTTCAATATCCCTAAATTCCAGTGTCTGAAGCAACTTCAGATTTCTCATGATAAAGCAATTTCCAAGGGAAAAAACAAATTGCCCTTGATGAAAGATTAATGCCTAAAAGAGAAAGAACTAACTTAACAGTGGCCACACTCACATTAAGCACAATTCAGAGGGTAAAGAAGTGGTTATTAAAACAATAGGAGGTACTATTTATCTGAACAAACCAGAATATGGAGGATAACACTCAGACCTCCTAAAGTTTCTAGCTTTACACAGTGCTAAACTGAAGATTAAACTACACCAGGTTAAATCTGGAGACATAGTCACGATAATCACAGCATAGCATATGCTATTACTGTGCCATGATCCAATCACGATGCCCTATATCCCACATTCCATGAATTTGGAGTCTATTCATCAAAATCTGTGCTGCCTGGCATCCATAAAATTCAGGATACGAATGAAAGAAAGTAATAGCAAATTAAGAGGACTCATTTATTCCATTATCTGTCTATAATGTGACTACAGTCCCAGCAATGGGCCATTATCTTTACAAGGAGCCTGGGTATCACTCTCTGGTACTACCAGGGCTAGCCTCATCATTGCCTCCCCAGGGGCAGGAACATTAATCAGGCAGGCTGATCTCCAGACACAGAAATCTAGCCCCAAGCACCATCCTGAGTTTCTGAGCAGCAATCTAAAGTCTAAGTCCTAGTAGTACAGGGCCTTTCTGCCAGGTGTTAGGTGTTGATGATGTCAACACCTGCCTTAGGTGTCGCTCCCTACCACAGGAGCTGCTTCTTCTAGCTTGCCTTTTAATACTTCAGTGTTCCTTTCACTTTTTCTTCCTTCAAGGGCTGTTTAACTAATTCTTTATGATAAATCCTGCTGAAATATTGTGTGGCCCCTACTTTTCTGACTGATAAACAAAGCAAAACAATTTGAGTTTTTAAAAAAAAAGAAAGAAAAGAAATCACTGATTTTGGGTCTGCAAGGATGGCTCAGAGGTTAATGAGCATTGGCTGTTCTCCCAGAGGACCTGAGTTCAGTTCTCATCACCTACACACCAGCCAACAAACATCTATAACTCCAGTTCCAGGAGATTCTGGCCTCCATGGCCACTTCATGCACATGGTACAAGGTAAGCTCATTAATCTCCCTAATTCCCCAAACCTTACAGCATGAAAACTGACTTCTTTGAATTGTCATACCCATAATCCTCACTCATTTAACTTTCTGGAGGAACACAACCCTGTACTTTCCTCAATGCTTTCAAGGTTAGGAAAAGGTTAGGAAAAAAAATTCTTCTAGGATCACAATCTGCTAATATTACTCTACTGGCACCTCCAACTCCAACTCCCTTGGCTCCAGGAATTCAACTTTTCTCCATCCACATACATGCTGAAGATCCTTTCATACAACTTTGACCATATCCTAATATTCTGACCATTGTTCCATTTTCTCTCCTTGTTCTTCTAGCCACTTTCCAGCTATGTAACTCACTAAAAGAAAGATTCAATAAACCTACATACCTAGTTGTAACTGAACAAGTCCACATTGAACATTAAACTCATTATCTCATGATAAGCTGACCCTTACAAACACATGCAATGCAACCTGAAAAACAAAGAACCTGCTACTCTCTTAACAAATAATAGTTCACCTAGTTTGGGACTTACTGTTGTCTCTCTGTTTCCACAAGCTAAAACTTGTCTATGCCTCTTCTTCGCTCACTTACACATCGAGGTATTCACTGGTTGTATATCGCGGCTCTCAATATACAAATGAATCCTTTACACAATACCTAAGATCCATTAGGTGACTTTCATCAAAACTTGCCAAATGTTAGGCCCCGAAGACAAAAGACTACACAGTCGCTGCTATCACAGAAATCACGGCTTAGGCACACCAGCTAGGGAAACACGGAATACACTACTCAACAGAAAAGTTTCATTTGCGAGAAAAGACCCGCAGCACAGACAGAAGCTCTATTACCTATCACCTTCCACCGCGGGCTAACCAATTCGCTGACAGAGGTTCTATCTACTCGCTGCAAGAAATCCCGCAGCTGGGCCCAGACCCTTATTCGTGGCACCTGGGTCCCTCAGAGCCCCAGGATGGCCGCGGGGGACAAGTTTGCAGAAAACATCAAGGAGAGAGGTGGCCCACGCCGCCTTGCCGGCGCGCACAAAGGCGCGTGGGTCTCCCCTGCACCAGGACAGTCCTGGACAGAGGACCAGGCCGCACGCGGCGGCGCGGACTGGGTCCGGCGAACTCTCACCTGCGACGCCCTCACAGGACGGCGCCGTCGCCTCAATCAGCGGCTCAGAGACCTCACAGCGCAGTAGGTTTGGAAGGAAACGGTCACTGCACGCGGGAGACAGAGATTGGCACCACAGGTGGACGAAACCAGCCAGCTAGCGCAAGCAAGGCGGCGCAGACGTGGCGTCAACAGCACGGCGCGCTGGCTTGACGTCACCACGAAGGTGTGGTCGAGGCAGCCTCTTCAATAGCTCCCGAAGCTTAACCCGGTAGTGTTAGACGCCATGGGGGATTTGCCATCTCCTGTCGGTCAGTCCTTTGGCGCCCAGGTGTATTTGTCCCACAGCTGGACGTTGGCCCCAGTGCGCAGGTGACTGGCGCGAGGACGGGGAGGACCCTCGGGGCCAGGGAGCAGCGCGCGTGCGTACAATGCTACCACGCGCCGGAAGTCCGTCCCTCTGGCCTGGACCCGCATGATGGAAGAACTCCAGTCCCCCGAAGCCGGGCAGGCGGCGCCAGAAGTAGTCATGGCTACTGAGCCCGCGGCGCCCTCCCTTGTGGATCGATACTTCACTCGCTGGTATAAAGCGGGTAAGTGCGGGATGACGGTGAGCTCTGCTCAGCTGCACAGGCGGGTTGCCGCGGGAACTCTGGCGACGCGATGGAGCCCGTGCTCTCTGCCCTGGGCTTCCTAGTCCCGGGAATGCTGATTTGCACTGGTTGGAGAACTGAAATAGGCGCAGCGCAATGTGTGGGTTTACAGGAAAGGACGGGAACTAAACTAAGGAACTCCGCATTGGTCTGCCTGTGCTTAAACACACTGCCAAGTGTTTGTGTGCCTGGAGGCATCAATCCTACATCGAGGCGCGAAGAAACCTTAGGCATGGAGAGAACATTAAGAGAGTTTTAAGAAAGCAGTATCCATGTTAAGGAATCTAGCATATTGTCCATTTGCCGTTTCGAAATAGGCTTCCCTGCTATTCTGTTTTGTAGGCCCTGAAAATATCGGTGTCACCTTTGGGGGATTCTCCTCTGTTCTCTACTTAAGCCTTTTTGGTGGACGCACACACGTTATTTAGGATAGCAAACCTCCTAGTTCTCCTCAGGACTGAATTCTCCCAAAATGTAATGTTCACATAACATAAAGACAGCCCACAAAACAACAACATAATGTAAGCAATGTGGTGCTTATAATAGTGTTTCTCTAACAGAAATATTGTGTGTACTCATTCTAAAAGTGACAAGATGGAGGAGTTAATAACTTTACCTGCACAAACGATTCTGTCTGGATTAGGCCACTTAAACACTTCAGAGCCTTTTTTTACTTGGAGCACTGTGATCAGCATGAGCCCCAGCTTCACCATGAACTATCTCCATGAACCAAAGAAGGTAATCACATGGGAATAGTAAATAGCAATTCAACAACTAGCAACTCACTTATTCCCTAGATGTTAGAGGAAAACCCTGTGAGGACCACTGCGTACTCCAGCACTCCAACCGGTAAGCCAGTCAGAGATTTTAAATTATCAGCACTTTCCTTCAGATAGTTGGCCTGACGTAGTCATAGGTCGGGTGTGAGTATTCATGAACTTGTCTTCTACTGAGTTGAAATGGCGTTACAGGAGTGTGGTGTTCAGTCATTTAAGCGTAGCCAGCCTGCACCAGCCACTGAACTACCAGAACCTATGGAATGGCCCCTTGTGTCATCTCCTGTGTACAGTCTTGCCATGCTTCTCTGCTGCCCCTGGGATGACTAGTGCTACCATTCCCCTTCCTGGGGCAGAGTTTCAATCCTATTTTCTCCTCTTCTGTTATGCTCCCCATCCTGCACTTAGGCTCCAATTGTAGCCAAGAGAAAGAGATGAGAATTGGGCTAAATGAAGGTCAATTTAGATAGTTATTTCTCAATAGAAATAGAAAGAAATCTCCAACCATCAGGCAATAGGTTTGACTTTTTTTTTCTCTTTCCTTATAGAATATGTGTCATCACACTGGCAGGATCTCATCCTGCTCTTCAAAGTGGCAAAACTATTAAGAGTATTTCTTATCAGATCAGTACCAACTGTAGCAGACTTCAGAACAAAGTATCTGGAAAATTTAAGAGGGTATGTTCCTGTAATTCTGTGATTTTTTTTTTCCTTTCTACTGAGATTTTCTATATTCATGCTACGATGGATCCAGTCAGCTATAAGAAGACTTTTTCTGGCAGTTCAGTTTAAGTTTTCAGTAAAAAAACAAAACAAACATGTCCTCCCCACCCCCAAAAAGGAAGCATAGCATCTATCAATAGGTTCTGTAATCCCATTCTTCTTATCCCCAAAGGGTTGAAATGGAAGATGGGCCTTTGCCTGTAATCCGAGCTCTTGGGTAGCTGAGATAGCATAATTGCAGGTGTGAGACCATCCGGGGCTATATGGTGTGCACACCAGGCGACATTAACTTTCAAAAATAATAACAGTCTTGGTTCCAACTTAATGTGTTCACTACAGGAAAATAATTTTTTTTAAAGAGTGTGGTATAGCTGGGTAGTAGTAGTGGTGGTACATGCCCTTGGGAGTCAGAGGCAGGTGGATCTCTGAGTTTAAGGCCACACAGAGAAACCCTGTCTTTAAAAACCTGAAAAGGAAAAAAAAAAAAAAAAAGACGGCAGAGCATGAAACATCCTCTCATTCAGTTCACCAGACCACCCTTGATTTACCCATCTTCCAGAATATCTGAAACAATGACTATACCTGCTGTCCATAAGTGTATTGAAATGTGGTACTAATAACAGGCATGAATTTTGGTGAGTTTTGTAGGTTTATTTAAATAAACATGTTTGTTTTCAATTTATATATGTGTGTGTGTGTGTGTGTGTGTGTGTGTGTGTGTGTGTATAAGACATGTGCAGTAACCTGCAGAGAGGTAAGCAGAACTTGTCAAATCCCCTAGAACTGAATTTACAGGTAGTTGGGAGCTACCATGTAGGACCAGGAATTAAACCTGGGTGGTCCTCTTCAAGAGGAGGGTTGTTTTGTTGTTTGTTTGTTTGTTTGTTTTTTGAAACAGGGTTTTACTGTGTAGCTCTGGTTAGTCTGGCCTTTGATGTATACACCAAGCTAGCCTCAAACTGAGACTCACCTGACTATGTCTTCTGGGCACAGAGATTAAAAGTGTACACCACCACACTCAGCAGAAGATAGGGATATTAATGAAAATAACTTTAGAATATTGCTGCCTTGTATCATATTGACTTTTATAATATAGCTTACAGTGAATTTTTCTATAGGTTGAAATCTTTATACCTGGCCATATATATGTTTCTTATTTGCAATTGAAAAAAAATACATTTTTTATCCTGTAACTAAACTACCCATTATTATAAGATGGCACCTAGCACATAGTAGGTTATTGTGTTAAAGTACATGAGAGGTTTTATATACTTAAATCACTTTTCTGTAAAACACCAATTCCAAGACTAGATTCTGTTTTAATGGTAAGGGCCACCTATCAGGAAAATGGAAATACACAATTAATTTGCATTTTTCTTCTCATTACACAGGGGGCCCAGTTTCTAACAGAGCTTTCACCTCTGTGTAAGATTTACTGCTCCAATGGAGAAGAATATACCATATATAGCTGTGTTAGAGGTCGATTGATGGAAGTTAATGAAAATATTCTTCATCAGCCATCTCTTCTTCAAGAAAAGGTAAAAAAGAGGTAGGAAAGGCATAACCCTGTTCACATAGAAATCAGATGACAGTACTAAATGTTCTGTTTTCTTCCCCAGCCATCCACTGAAGGCTACATTGCAGTAGTATTACCCAAATTTGAAGAAAGTAAAAGCGTAACAGAAGGATTACTAACACAGCAACAGTATGAAGAGGTGGTGGTAAAACGCAATAATGCCACAACAACTACATAATGAGCTTTGAGATGGAGAGATGGCACAGGATCCTCACCCTTCCTGGCCTAAACTGTCAGCTGCACTGAAGAAAGCCAGTATGTATGAGCATTCCTCATAACCAGGCACAGGAAAAACCTCGTCCTTCACCTAACGTATTGTCCCCCTTTGTCTTGACATCACAAGCCTTGGTCCCCATTTGTATTCAGCCTCTTCAGTTCTGCCTTGTGCAGGTACTTGCTTTGTGTGTTAGGAAGTGTAATTGTGGGTGTTCGCTTGCATATGTACAGCAGAACACACCTTAATGCTCTTGTACCTTTTGACAAGGACAGTTTCTCATTGGCTTGGAACTTTGCCAGATGGCTCCTGAACTTCCAGGGATAGATCTGTCTCCTCTGCTTCCTACCTTGCAAGGCTGGTATTTGAAGGGTACACCACTGTACCCAGTTTTTATATGAGCCTGGAAACCCCAACTCAGGTCTTTGTGCTTTCAAGGTGTATTAGTTACTTTTCAGTTGCTGTGGTAAAATACCATTACCAAAAGCAACATCCAAGAGTTTATTTGGGTCTTTAATTCCAGAGGAATTGCTTCTTTCCCACCAGGTTGCTGGGAAGAGGTGGGAATGTGGAGTCTGCCTTCGACTCTACATAGAAAAGGTTTGAAACATACAAGGGCTCTTCTGGCAAATGGGAGAACCACCATGCTTCAGTGTTAAGCTGGCTCTACAATGCATGGTAGTGACTCCATCCTGCACACTTTAGTGACAGCTAATTTGAGGTATCTTAGAGCAAAACAAGATTTTTACATTATCTAAGCTAGAAAAAAAATAGCTATGAAGTTGTGGTTTTAGATTAGGCACAGACACTGAAGACTAGAAATAAAGGCTTCAAACCATGAAGTTGTGTTAAGGTTGTAACATGTAATGACTGCCATTGCCCTGTTTTTAATGAGACAAAAGAAGTGCAGCCAGGCAGAGTTTACTGAGAGTAGCTCCCTATAACTAGGACGGGATCAAAACTGAGTTTCTCCTAAATAAAAGTTTTACGTACATGAAAACCTGTTTTATAAGTTCTTCTGTCCTTTTATGCTGTTGATGTCTTGTTACCCTATTTCCTCAACTCACTTGGCAACTTTGTTCCATTTCCAGGTGTGTAAAGGTATTTTGTAAATATTCTTAGGTAAAAAAAAAAAAAAAAAAACTAAATATGTTTAGTTGTTAAGACAAACTTTTTATAATCCGAGTGCCAGCATGACAATCCCTTAATTACACCATCAGTCTTGACAAAGGCTGTGACTTGTTATCTACAGGGAACATGCTGGGCTGAAAATTAGGCACACAGCAGCAGATCCTCACTTTGAGCAGCAGAAAGGATTCTCAGATTCTCAAGCTCAAAGTTCATACCTGTTTCACAGGTTGTATCTTTCTCCACTAGTTTTATTGCAAGTTAAGAGAACGTTTCACAAATTATCACTGTGCTAGAAGTACTTTAAAATACAGACACATAAAGTAGTACAAGTTGCACAGGTACTTTTTAATTTTATCACTGATCAGTATGTGTCTCCCCAAATTTTGTTAATGGATCAAAATTAATCCAGTAAGTATGAATTCAGTTATCGAATATACAGTTTTTATTGAAGTGTACACTATCTCGTGATGTTTAATACTACTCAGTAAACGCTATTTTGTTGTCAAAGATAATGCTATTGTTGCCACATACCTGATAGTTCTTAACAGTTTTATTAAGGGATCTACTTTATTACCAAAATATTTACACTGAGAATCCAGTGAAGTTAGCATCATGCTTTTCAGTTTAAAAAGAAATCACAGAATTTTCACTCATACAAATTTGTAACAATACTGCCTATTGCCCATTCAATCATTCCCCATATCAGCCACCTGCAAAATTAGTCTTTTGAAAGACTGGTTAAGTTGTTGTCTGTGATGATCGCTAAAGAGATGAGATTTCTATGTTGTGCATGCCCCTTCACTCAGCCCTTGTGCTCTGCAGTACAAGGATCCAGCGGATCAGCTGGATGGCTTGGGCAACCTCTTACTTGCTTTGCAATACAGCAGATAGGTTACACACACAGGCATTTCCCCAGACCAAGAAAAGCTTTAAACCATAAAGTTAAAAAGGCTAAAAATATTTATTTTATAATGAGCTTTCCAATGCCACATAAAATACGGTGCATAAGTTTTAGAAATTTAAAACAGCCTCTTGGTTCCAATGTTCTGTCTCCTGCACCTCGCATTCCATCAATACTGAGAAAGATAGTTCAAAACTTTGTTTTTTAACCCGGTAAGAAATAGGATTCCATCCACTATTCAGGACTACCAGGTTAGCTATGCACACTACAGCTGGAATAAAAAGTGTTTCCTCTTCTGCAGTTACTCCAGGGTTCTTTCAAGAACTGTTGTTTTCCTTCCTGAAGTAGGGAAGGGACAGTTGCAGCCTAACAATCTTACCAGTGAGATGCTAGTTAGAAGCAGCAGCTAGCAGGGATGCTCTATGACCAGGCATATGGAAGGATAACCTGCTTCAACAAGAAATGAAGAGTCCACAGGTCTAAGAAAAACTGCATTCAACCAGGCCACTATGTATTTTTCTGCTGAAATTAGTATTGGATACAGTCAGCTTAAAAAACAGTTAAGGGTGCCAAAGGGGAGTGTATTTGCAATTGCTTCTTTGGGATTCAGCCATCATTAAGACAGTTGGGATATTTGGTATGCACTGAACCCCTGAGCACAGTGTCTATTTTCAAATTGCACTGCCATTAGAATCTTAGCAACTGCCATAGCAATATGACTGTCAGTAAGCTTTCTAATCTGAAGATCAGGAAAAAAAAAAGAAAGATTTCAGCATTCTTCTTAAAAAAACTGATGAATTTCTGAAAGTACAAAGGATCATTTGCTTCTTTAAAATGTCAGCTGTAACATGATATTCCAGAGATGATCCCCAGGCTGCTCAAATTTTACCATCCATGATATCTTTATTTGGTGATGAGACCCATCTGTTATTTTCCACCTGAAAGGAAAAGTTAAGGCAATTAGCTTCTGCTGTGCTCTGAAAATAAGCTGTAAAGTGAATAGTGTACATGGTCATTTTCGTTTAAGTTAATAAAGTTGAATACAGAAAAGTAATTTCACCTTCTTCAGCAGCTTAGAGCAAAGTGAGAGGAGCTGGACCATGAGAACCATCATGGATCTTATCTTTGTAATACACTTGTCAACCTATGGTAACAAAGCATGTGTGTCATTCTAACAGCAGTACTTCAAAAAACATTATCATCTACTTGGTTTTACAATGGTTGAGTTTCTCCATCATAGAAATCTAAGAAATCTGGAAGGTATAGGTGAGGGTAGCAGTGCTGACTTAAGGCTCCAGAATGAGGATGGCGCTGGCTGCCTGGTCTCATGCCTCTTCCCTGGATCCCGGGAAGAAGGGTGGAACAGCAGCTGTTGTACTTCATGCTGAGCACGAGCTTCTCAAAATGCTCCATCCACTGACAGTGTACACCTTACTGGGCAATTCCTTACAATCCACCCAAATTCCCTAGTTATATTTACAGGAGCCTTGACTTCAAGGCATTTATACCACAGAGAAGACTCCAATTGAGGAACTCTGAAGTAGCTAGGAACTAATGTTCAGCCTCAAATCTAGTTGTTGGTGACCTGCTACTCCCTGGGGTCAGTCATAGAGCAGCTGCTTTCAGACAGGCATGAAACAAGGAAACAGACTGTACACTTTAGCACAAAGGGCTAGAGCTAGCCTGATAGACTATGAAACATTCTCAAGTGTTTTCCCAGATAACCCACCCGCCTTTACCTTTAGAAACACTTTACTCTGCAAAGATGTCTTAGTAATTGTCTGAAGCTGGTGGCATAGAGGAATTAGCTTGTTTATTTCCAGGAGAAGCATAAGTTTGTCATCATCTTTTAGCTGAAATGTAATTTAGGAAGTTGTTACAACTTCAACAAAACTCCGTCTTTTACACAGTTTTTTTTGTTTTTGTTTTTGAAAGGAACTCACATGTAGATCTGGCTGGCCTGGTACTCACTATGTCGACCTGGCCAGCCTCAAACGCATAGAGACCCACCTGTTTTGGTCTCCTGAGTGTTACACCACACCTAGTAGTATCTGTCTTTTTCCCGCCTTAGTGCTTGGTTTTGTTTTCTTTTTTTTTTTCAATATAAAAATAAGAAATTACCAAAATCTCATAGAATATCATCATGAAATAGTGCTTGTTTTAATCAATGTACAGTTTCCACAAATCATAAGTGTTGTCATGTTTTGTCTTTTGTGGTGCTGCAGACAGAATCCAGGACTTAGTGTGAACTAGACAAGGTCTTCCACCCTACCCCCAAGGAATATAATCACACAAAAATGTACACAGTGCAACAGAATAACAAAAAGCAGGATAACATAACAGAATGTTCTCTGAGTTTGCTCCTAGCCTATGTCTTACATACATTTGTGTATTAGTAATCTGCTCCCAGTGTGGGCATGTGAAATCACTAGCACTGGACAGGGGGACATGTATTACCTGTTTTGAAAATGACTGGACACTTGAAGTAAGCTTTAAACCCTCTGCAGCAAAAACCTGGAGAGAAGGAAAACATCACTATTTTAGATCAATGTTTTCTGGGTGGTTGGTAAACAAATATTCTCAGTTATTTCACATAATTGGAAAATAACCCAGACATTAAGAATCAGTCACAGATCTCCAAAACATTTTCATTGTATCACAGGAAACAAGAGGGTTCGGCTAGAATCAAGACATTCTTCCAGACCTAAGACGAAATCTTCAGAGAAGCTCCTCTACACCTAAAGACCTCCAGTTACTCTGGAGAGCCACACAGACCTGGGATCCCCAGTCAAAACTGTCAGTTCCTTTCTGAAGGAATCCTCAGCTCACTTTTTAAGATCTCCAATAACTGAGACGAGCCATTTTTCTTCAGAGTGTAGCCACTGGTAACTTACCCATGACTCAATAAATAACCTCTCCCTGTACACAAATAAGCAACCCCAGTTAAACAGTTATTAAAAATAAAAATGAGAGGAGGGAGGTATGACTTGAGAAGAAGAAAAGGCAAGTTACGGAGGGAGGAGAAAAGATGCAAGGGTGGTGATGGTGAATAAAGTCAAAATACATTATATACATGTATAAAATTGTCAAAAAATAAGTAAGACATTAGTTTTTGAATCCTCAAGTATAAGACTCAGGAATCCTGGGGAATGAGGTCAGGTTAGAATTCTGCTGCTTCCACCTAACTGTGACTAAATTTGCCTCCACACAAATTCCACAACAGTTATTTGAGATGACCAATCCAGGCTGTTACAATTTGTTGCAATTTTCAGATTTTGTCTGTTTACCTTGCATTTTACAATTTAGAGAAGAGGAGTATGGAGAGGAGGCCAGATAAGTGGGAGGAACAGTCAGGCCACCTAATCGCAGGGAGCTGCAAAGACAGCTTAGCTGTCAAGAGCACTTGCTGCTCTTCCAGAGGACCCAAATTCAGTTCCCAGCACCAAGAAGCCCCCAACCACATGTAATTTCATCTTCAGGGAGCCTGACACGCTCTTCTGGCCTCTGAGGGGATCTGCACAGTGACATTCACACACACACACAAATAACTATGCTAATAAGTCTAATACTAATATACTAATGCTACTACAACAGTAAAGGATGAAGACAGATGTACTTGGCAGCAATAATAAAGCAAATATCAGAATGATTTAGGAAGAAAAAGTTCTGGAAGCAAGCTAGATAAAGAATATAGGGGGCAGGGGAGAAAGAGTAAACTGACCTTCTAGTCACCAGCTTAATACCTTGCATTGCTGGTTAAGGTGATCTCAAGGTGAAATGCCCTTTTACATTTTTCCCTACCCCTGAAAGGGAAGCCAGCAGGCTTTCTCTTAGCTTTGGTTGCACTGAATCACTCACTTTCCCATATCCCTCATCATTCCATGTTCTCTCAGTTCTCATAGCATCTCTGCTGTGTCTGTTTGACAGAATGCCACAGCTAAAAAAGCACATTAGTGTTTCATCGAAGCAGATGCTGAGTCTCACAGTCAAACACTGGGCAGAGCACAGGTAGTCTTATGGAGAAAGGGCAGGGGAAGGGATAGAAGGACCCAAAGAGGACAGGAACTCTACAGAGAGACCAACAAAGCTAACAAATCTGAGCCCCGTGGGGCCTGCAGAAACTGATGCACCAACCAAGGACCATGCATGGAAAGGACCTAGACCCCTGCTCAGATGTAGTAGACAGGCAGCTCAGTCACCATGTGGATCACCTAGTAAGGGGAGCAGGAGTTATCTCTGACATGGACTCAGTTGCCAACTCTTTGATCACTTCCCCCTGGCAAGGCAGTCTTGCCAGGCCACAGAGGAAGAGGATCCAGGCAGTGCTAATGAGACTTGATAGGCTGGGGTCAGATGTTAGGGGAGGAAGGTTCCCCCTTTCTGTGTTCTAGGGGAGGGGGCTAGGGAGAAAGAGGGAGAGAGGGTGGGACAAAGAGGAGATGAGCGAGGGGCTAAAATTGGGATATAAAGTGAATAAATTATAAAAAAATTAAAAAAACTTAAAAAGCACATTTTGTGCTCATTAACTCCCAAATCTCTGTCTATTTATTCCTGGCACTGGCCTTTGCATTAATGTGAGCAAAGCTTAATGCTTGATTCCACTCTAAACCTGATGCTCTCCTCGGTGTTCCCCACATTAGTCAATGTCACCATCATTTATAGTGTTAGTTGAGTCAAAAAACTTTCAGATAATATACAATAACCATACTAAAATCTTTAGACCTAAAGAAGCTAAACAACAAGGAAGACTATAGGGAAGATGCTAAATGCTCATTCAGAAGTCAAACAAGATAGATACCAGAAGCAGCAGAAGAGAGGAAACAGAACAGGAGCCTACCATAGGTATCCTCTGAAAGACCACCCAGCAGGGAATCAAAGCAGATGCAGAGACTCACAGCCAAACTCTGGGCAGAGAGCAGGGAGTCTTATGGAAGAAGAGAGGGATAGAAGAACCAGGAGGAGACAAATGCTCCACAAGGAGACCAACAAAGCCAAAAATTTCTGAGCCAAGAGGTCCTGAAGAAACTGATGTATCAACCAAAGATCATACATGGAGAGGACCTAGACCCCCTGCTCAGATGTAGCCTACAGGCAGCTCAGCCCCATGTGGGTTCCTAGTAAGGAGAACAGGGGCTGTCTCTGACATGGACTGCTCTTTGATCACATCCCTCTGGCGAGGCAACCTTGCCAGGCAACAAAGGAAGAGGATACAGGAAGTCCTGATGAGACTTGATAGCCTAGGGAGGGTGGGACAGACAGGAGATGAAGGGGCCACAATTGGGATATAAAGTAAATAGATTGTAAAAAAATTATATATACCTTTTAGAAGGTTATATCGTGCCACTGCCTCTCAACCCTGAGTGGGCCCACCACTATCACACTTGGAAACAAAGAACATTAAGGTTCTGCAGAGAGGCTGTGCCTACTACTTCTCTGTGGCTCAGCAGGTCATCCACAGGCTCCCAACTCTTCAAGGTGCATCTAGCATCACAGACATTGTGCTTGTTCTGCTTCTGAAATGCTCTTACCCAACATACCCCCCTAACTCTCACCTACTCAGTAATGCACCTACTCAAATGGCACCTTAGAGAACTCTTTCTGACCACCCTCTATCAGCTTTCTCTTTTTATCCTACGGGACCTTGACTCTCTAAGTACTTGTGAAAATGAAACATACCTCTAGGAAGTGAATTAAGTCCTGGGAAGTTTTCAGTGGCCCCTCTCCTCTAAAACAGAATGAATTATTAAGATAAGTACAAACCTGGAAATTAGTTTATAGAACAATGTTTTAGAGCAGTCTATATATTAGCAGAACTCAAATTTTAAAGAATAGTATGAATGCTGATAATATTGTGACATTATTCTTAAAACAACTTATACTATTACTTCCTAAGTTAAAATTATATATGTTTCTGGAGCAGTGGGACACACCTGTGGTCCCATCACGTGGGAGGCAGAGGCAGGCAGATCTCTGAATTTCAGCCCAGCCTGGTCTACAGAGTGAGTACTAGGACAGCCAGGGCTACACAGAGAAACCCTGTCTCAAAAAAAAAAAATTATATATGTTAATTTCATAATGCAAAGAAAACTGAAACTGGCTAGTTAGTGTTCCTTGTCTTTTTCAATCTGTTTTTATTTTGATTCATGAGTAAATATATAAGGTCTGATAATATGTCTCAAAAAATGCATTTCTCATGGAATTAAAAAAAAAAAGATCAAACCCAAAGTCAATAAATCTTCAACTTTAATTTAAGCCTTGGCAGGAACTCAGTTTCATCTTCAATAAGGCATACATTAAATGCAAGTTGGAAATGTAGAAAATCATCATAATAGTACTTGTGTTGACCAGTTTTATTCAGGAGTTTAAATGGTTCCAAGAATAACGAACTCTGAAAAATGAAAGGTAAATTCCAACAAAGCAACCAGCAGGATGTGTAAGAGGAGCAATGGTCTCAGCATGAATCAGGGAGACTCAGCAGCAGCAGCTCCTACCCTCAACAGCTGGGAGGTGCAAGTTAATCCTTCCTGTTCTCTGATGGATGCTGAGAGCAGCAACTGGGGCCATGACACAAAATTAGACCGAAAGTTAAAAAGAACTCACAATTTTGGGGGGAAAAACTTGAAAAAGCACTACAATATCTTAAATATTTTATGAAGAAATATGAATTGTTCTGTAGAAATAATCATTAATACATTATATAAGTGATTACGATGGGTTCAAACAGTGGCCTGAAAAAACTACAGATGTCCTCAGGACTGAAGGCTAGCAATCCGGCTTGCCAGGAGTACCTAGATGAGGCTGGTACCCCTCAGGGCCTAAGGGAGGAGACTGTTGTAGGAACATGCAGACACTGTGGTAAAATAACAACTTGCGCTTCGACCACAAGGAGAGACTTACATTCTGGACACACGCAGCAGTGAACAGGGCATTAAACAGTCACGTATTACAGGAATTCCGTTTTCCTGAAACTTAGTGTTTTCGCCCCAAAACCACATATCCCAGCCCAGAGCTTCAGCTAGCCTCTGTGACTCCATGGAGTTGTTTCTCACTTTCCAATCTTTTCTTAACTTTTAAGATTTATTTCTTTATGATTCAGGCCTATAGTCCTAGTACTCAGGAGCCTGAGACAGGAATTGCTGCAAGTTCCAGCCCAGTCTGGGCTGTGGTATGAGACCCTGTCTCAGAAAAACCTGAATAAGCAAACAAACAGATCAAAATGTCACTGCATTACCTACCTAGTAAATAAATATAAAGAATAAGCCATCCTGGACATGTTCCGTCCATGTTGAACAATCTCATTCTCTTGGTCCTCCCACTTCTCGATCTCACAGTCAGCATCAGAGGTGAGCAAACCCAGCTTCAGCCCGAGCTTTGCGATCTTGGCTTGCTCCTACAAACACATTTTAATCACAGCTCTATCCTTGGAAGGAAGATTTCACAACTGTCATTACTGATGTGGGACTGTTACACAACCGAAGAGCTTACCTCTGAGTCAGATTTGTCAGGCTTTAATGACTTCAGGTTTGTATTATTCTTCTGTGACAATGAAAGGATTAGAAAATCTTAACATTTAATTGTGAGGAAAGATGGCAGTAACAGAAAACATATGAACTTGCGGCAAGCCCTAACTTTACCATAACCAGCAAGTGGTTAAGTTAAACAGTTAACTACAATTGTAAATATTCTGTTAGGTGACTTCTGCTCAGAGTAAACCATCAGTTTGGAATTCAGGCCCAGAGAGACAAAGGCGAGCGGCCTGTCCAGCAACCTGTTTTCTGGCTACTAGCTGCCTGCTTGTTTTCACAAGGTCTTGGGGCCTCAAGATAACACCTAAAATATCCTCAGAATCTAGTGACATTGTTCCTCAGAGCTCCCTGACTTCTCTGTTACAATATGATTATTATAATATGTGAATGATCCTGATGAAATGTCATTTGTAATGCTTTCCTACTGGTTATGACTCTATGATCTAACGCCTTCAAATTTCTGAATTTCAACACCTTAGGTCACTGCTATCACAGACCTAATGCTGAAGCGCAGGTTGTAAAGACCTTACACTTTAAATTGGTGATATAATGTAAGCCAGTGCCTAATGGTCTGCTACTTTAAAAAAGAGCAAGTTTCCCCCCATAGAACTATTGGGAACTCAGTGCATTTCTTCTAGAAGGGAAACCTATCATAGTTAGGTCACCAGGCTAGTTCAGAGATACCTGTTAACTCCAAGAACAAAGAACTATAACACACCCTACCAATAACTATAGCAATGCTTCTTTGAAATATATATTCAAAAGTTCTTTGGATGACAGTCCACAGTGAGAGTTTCTCCTACTCCGAGACATGTTAAGAGCTCCCATTGAGCTGGGTGTGGTGTCGCATGTCTGTAATTCCAGCACTTGGGAGGCAGAGGCAGGTGGATCTCTGTGAATTCAAGGCCAGCCTGGTCTACAAAGCAAGTCTAGGACAACCAGGACTATACAGAGAAACCCTGTCTTAAAAAAGATCCCATAGTTAGAGCAGAAGTTCAGGACAGGGAGGCTAATAGAGACAAAGTGGCCAATAGCTGGAGAAGTCCATTTGTCCAATGGAAACACATACTCAAATTACACACACACACAGCATGTATTTGCATATGTGTATGCAAATGTATTTGAATTTATATATGTAAGATGTGAATTAACAGTTAAGTAAACATTCATGTGCCTGTCCAGCTTAAGAAAAGGATCAAAACTTTTACTTTTTTAAACTTTATTTTATGTGTATGGGTGTTCTGCTTACATGAATGGTCTGTGCACCATGCACATGCCTGGGTCCTGTGGAGGCCAGAAGAAGGTATCTGAGCCCACAGCGCTGGAGTTAAAGCTGTAGTGTAGGTGTTAGGAATTGAACCTAGACTCTAGAACACCAACCAGTGAGCTTAAGCACTCAGTTAGCCCCAGCCCTCATCACCCAACTCTCTCCAAGTCTATATACACAGATACCCTTCGGTTTAACAATGGGACACATACTAATAAGCATAATTGAAAATATATTAAGGAAAATGCATTTAAGAGCTACAAATACAGCTAGAACACTTCCTGGCTGTATGTTAGACTCAAAGTTCAGTCCCTGCCCACCAACACAAAACAATGCATTCAGGACACACAAACCTTCTGATATTTCCTAGTGGTATTTACTAAAGACAGGAGCATGGAAGGACAGAGAATACATTTGTATAGAGAAACTGTGACGCAATACACATGTGTGCACACACACGAGCACAAGCCGTGCTCATGAAAACTAACCTGACCCCTCCTGGAAGGCGCATGGCCTTTAGTTACCGACATGGTCTACTAGACCACAAAGCAGTAAGTGAAGAAAACTCAGTACCTTCTCTGTGCTTTTTAGGCTTTATTTGGACTTTATTCCTTATCTTTCTCATATAAACTAGTTGTGTCATATGAGTTTTATCTCTACAAATTGAATTTCAAAAGTATTCAATAAATGTTAAGGGGAACGGCAGAAAAGGTAAAAACAAGCCATCTTTCACCTGTGGTCATGGGGCCAGCAACATAGCACAGTGGGTAGCGACCCTTGCTACCTGGGCCTAAGTCTGGTCCCCGGGACCCACACAGTGGAAGAAGAGAACTGACTCTTTCACCTTTCATACTGTCTTCTGACCTCCACATACCTACCACAGCACATGCTCATACCACACCACCACCACGGAGAAAAATTAATAAATGTGAAAAAAAAAAAGTGATCAATCTTGCCATCTAGTGGACAATATTGGAAAATGCAGCTTCTGTTATATAATCCTGTATTTGCTATATACAAATAGCACAAGGCTCCAAGTTTGCTCCCTAAAAATGGAGCTACAGTTTCTGAAAGAGCTAGAATTAGCTGTGCTACATCCAACTTAGAAAATGGTTCATATTTTGAAAGATTGGGGAATCCACTAAGTTCAATAAAAATCTCCCTTCCATTAAGGTCTGTGATGTTTCTGTTTTCTGCCTTCTTTTCTCAAGGCTCTGGAGATGGAGCCCCTCCCCCACCACCTGTGCACATGAGGCACATGCTTTTTCTGTGGGCCACAGCATGAGGACACTCTCTTTTCTTGTTTTGTTGCTGTTGCTTTTGCCTTGTTTGTTTCTTTGGGAATCTGTCTTACAGCCCAAGCTGACATCAAATCCATGATCCTCCTGCCTCAGACTTCCTAGTGACTTCCAAGTACACTTTCATGCCTAGCTACATGTCTTCTTATCCAAAACTGTTTTGTAGGAGCCCCAACCTACAGCACTGAAAACAATCAACTTATCTTTATTTGACTGAATACAGCAGCATATTAATTATTATCCTCTACTGGCTTCAAGGCAGACTAAAATTAAAGAGTAGATAAAACTTTCAAACCGTGTTGGTGATAAATTAAGGCACAGATAACTTTCTCAAAAATTCAGAAAATGATTTCACAGTTTGATAGTTGTTTTTCTTCTACCTGTATTCAATTTACAAAAATACTTCAGCATCAAACCATGGTTTGTGTTTGTGTGTGTATGCCTGTGTACACACACAAGTGCCCACAGTGTCCATAAGTGGGTGTCTGTACTCCTAGGCTACAGTTACAGGGGCTTGTGAGCCACCCTACATGGTAATGGGAACCAACCTAAGTCCTCTGAAAGAGCACTATGCACTCTTAACCACTAAGCCATCTCAGCAACCCGTCTGTCCTTTTGAAAACCTGAGGATTTGATTGGTCATCTGGCCTCTTGTCCTCTATCAGCCATCCCCACGCCATTACTATTCCCCAGACATAAAAATGTTATCAACTATCTTGCTACTCTTCACACTGTTTTCTGATATTTACCATGTGTTCGCTGCCACTGTTACTAGTAACAATTAATAAATTATCTCTCCTCTCTTCATTTTCTTTTGATATAAAATTAAATATGTACTATTTAATATAGCAGCTGTTAGCCACAATGTGGCCAGGCTGAATTAGAATGTCATATGTGTAAAACACACCCCAGATTTTGAAGACTTAAGATGACAGAGAGGATAAAATGTTTTCCACAGTTCCAATTGAGGGGTAAAATGATAATGTTTGGGAAACAGTGGGATTAAATATGATATAAAATCAACTTCAAAAATGTCTTTTTAATTACATTTGTGCCTGAAAGACCATTCTGTCTTTTTCATTGATGTAATAAATCACATAATTTTTTTAATTATCAAATTCAGAACAGACAGTTCTAGACAACAGAAATACACGCAAATGTTATCTTTCAGCTCCTTACCCGTGTGGTTCATCATTCAGCACCTTTCCCACCAAGGGCCCAGTATAACACTGAGCCAGCAGGAGCTGATCAAGGGGTGCTTGATGACCCAACACATCTGTCTCATTTGTCCTGCTGTATCTATGACACCAAAGAGCTCCCTTTCTGTGACTGGAGAAATGGCTGCAACTTCATTGGCTATAGTTTAAGTCCTTCACCCTCTCATCTGCCATGATTTCTTCTCTGAGAAACTATTTTTACAGTCAGGTTTTATTTGTTTGCTGTTTCCCCACACTCACATCTGAAGTCTAGGTATCAGGGTCCTTGATTGTTTTCAAAGACTAGTCCTCATGAGAAAAGATGTTTTTCCGTAGTCTCTATTTTCTAAATATCCTCCATTATATTCATAATTATAAATGGCATAATGTTATCTACAAATGAATCGTTGAGATCACAAAAACATTTCATTGAAAATAAGATGTTAAAAGACTATCAGCCAAAGGACAGAAATTTTAGTTCCTAAAAGGGATCTTAGGACCATTGTCCAGCTTATTTATTACTCTTTATTTTCTTTCTCAAGGCCTGTTTTTTGACCAGGCTGTCCTCTAACTTACAGATCCTGTTCCCAAATTCTGGAATTAAAGGTGTATGCTACCAAGTCTGGCAATGAATGTCTTAATATACAGAAAATAATTCTAACACTACTTTGCAAATTAAACCAAAGCTATGGAAAATAAAGCCACTTTCCACTTCATAGATTCCATTATTCTCTGAACCCCCAAAGCTGAAGAGGATTCTTAAGAGTGCAGGTCACATGGAGGCTGTGCCCAGAGTAGTGGAATACTCTGAATAGTGAGCATTTACTATCCTAACTTTTGCACGTAGCTGAGGGAAGGAGACAGCAATAGGCAAAATAGGCAAAGGAATGTAATTTAAATTCTGAAAACAAGCATTTGAAGATGCAGAGTTCTTGTACTTACCAGGGGCTTTGGAAGTGAAAGATGATCATACTTCTCTCCTACAAATAACATACATCACTTAAAAACTTGCTACTGACAGTTTTGTTACTCACATTTAACTTTTACAATAGTAAACAAGAATTATTACAACACTAGTTGTAATAATCAAGATATCAATTCTGTGACAGCATGACTTGATTTGCAGACATAAAGGACTGTCAACACCTGCATCTCTAAGGCGCCTACAATACCAGAGCTCACCCCCAAGTAAAGGGAAAATGAAAAGCAAAATACATCATTGGGATTGACTTCCATTTCTAGGCAGCCTCATTCAGAAAGGTCCTTACAGCAGCCTGCTACTTCCACAAACAGAATCTTCTCACCAGGACCAGCATCAATTCTTCTTCCCTTCCTTCACATAGCAAATCCCATCATCTAACTAGCCTCTTATGGTATTCTCCCTCAAGGAAGGGACAAGCCCATCAGACAGGAGAAGGAAATAAAGCACACTAGTCCGGGGGCTGTGAGTTGACATGCAGCTTAAAGCTGATAACAGCGAAGGAAGGCAATCTGGAATGTCCATTTCATCCCCTTGCTCTTTCTGCTCTTTCTGGTTTGCAGATAAGTTTACAATGGATAATGATTTTGTTTTATAAAGCTAGTCTGTGATATGGTAAGCAAGAATTTAAGATAAGATTTGTAAAACAATAAATTTTTAAAAAACAAATCAAATAGCATAATGAATCAAGATTAGAAAGCTGCATTCACCCATGTTGCTACTTTTCAAATATACTTAGCATTATCATCATCATCATCATCATCATCATCATCATCATTATTTTAGGTTTTTCAAGACAGGGTTTCTTTGTATAACTGCCTGGCTGTCCTGGAATTTGCTCTATAGACCAGGCTGGCCTCAAAGTCACACAGATTAACATGCTAGCTTACCATTAACATTTTAGTGGTGGGGAGGAAAAAAGCCAATTCTTAGAGTGTCCTGGTTTTTTATTTTTGGTCACTTTGACACGTTACTTTTGGTCACATATTTCTCATAGCAATAGAAACTGTAAGACATTTAGTGACCATCTTGATCTAACAGAGTATTTTAGTTGTAAGAATAAAATAAATATATAATTTATATTTTTTAAAAAATTTGACGAGTAATCTCTGAGATTTTTAGTTGTTTTTGACTTGTTGTTCTTCCTTTTGGTACTAAGGATTAAACCCAGGCCTTGCACAAAGCATGACCTATACAACTAAACTATAGCCCAGCCTGGTAACTATGCCTTCTTTTTTCTTTTCTTTTCTTTCTTTTTTTCTTTTCTTTTCTTTCTTTTTTCTTTCCTTCCTTGCTTCCTTCCTTCCTTCCTTGCTTCCTTCCTTTTCTTAAACATTTTCCTGCTGTGTGAGTGTACATGCATGTCTATGTGCATTCGGAAATCAGAGAAAAACTTGTGGGAATTGGTTCCCTCTTCTGCTAGGTGACCAGCTTGGCAGTCAGTTCAGCAGCCCCGCTGGCTAACAGGCCTGCTTTCTAGGGAAAGGAGATATATTCAGCTATAACACAATATTGATTTTAGATTGAATGATAACTGCTTCTTAAGACAAAGCCTCATGTAGCTCAGCTGACCTCCAACTCACCATGTAGCCTGGAACTTGATTTTCCTGCCTCCACACCTGAGCACTGGGATTTACAAGCAGGCGCCGTCACATGCCATGTGTGCAATGCCCAGGCAAACAGACTAAGTAAGCTACATCACCCATGAAGTGACAATATTTTGGGAACAATATATTAAATAAAACTCCATTCCTAAAACAAACTTCACCTGTAATTTTTCTCTTGTGCTGACCAGTGCCATCCTATCATAAATGCAACTCTCATGCTATCCCTTTGGGTGAGGCCGAGCTACAAGATGAATTGCTGTGAAGGGCCAGTTATTAAAACTTGTAAAAACCAGCATTTGAATCGGGTCTTTATAACACTAGAATTGCAAGGGAATGATGTTAATGGTTTTCTGGCCTCGGAACTGTGAAGACAGGAAAGCTCCCTGAGGAAGAAACTGTTTTCATGCCTTGTGGCTGGTCTCTAACACAAAAATGGCTGAATTACAAGACTGATAGGAAATGATCTTTGGGTCCCTTGTAATCTCCATTTACAGCTGGAATAGGAAGTCCTCATGAATCTTATCTTCATACCCCTAATAATAGTCTTGCACCAGGAAGAGGGTATAATGGTTACTTGGGCGTGACCAGCTGAAACATCTTGTATTATCCAACCTGCCACAACCCTGAAATGCTCACATTTTGCTTCCCAAAAGGGGTGACACAGGCACTGTTCCCATGGCCCTTAGATCTCTCAGATACAACAGAGCTGAAAAAAAATCTACAATGTGGAGAGAAATAAACACTCTGGAAAGAGCTTTTGCAGAAGCTACTTTGCTACCATTGCCATCACCTGCAGTATTTGTTACCTGGTGAATCCCGGTGATGTTTAGGTTTTTATTCATTTGCTAATCCAACATAAAAATAAAAATAAAAAAGAAACCAGTGACCATGCTCTCCAAGGCCATGTACAGACACTTCCTGCTTTAATCCTAGCCTGTCCAGAGCAGATAGCGGTAAGGACAGGAGGGTCATGTATCTGAACACCTCAGCAGCATGAGTCTGCGATTTAAAAGAATATTCACTTGTTTGTTTTCATGTTTTCATATGAGTGCTTTGTCTTCATGTATGTCTGTGCACCGTACATGTGCCAGAAGAGAAGATGGGATTCCCTAGGACTGGAGTTACAGATGGTTGTGAGCCGTGATGTGGATGCTGGAATTGAACCAGGGTCCTATAGAGGAGCTGCCACTGCTCTTAACTGCAAGCCATCTTTCCAGCACCATACGTCAGCAATTTTTTGGTTTTTTTTTTTGGGGGGGGCAGGGTTTCTCTGTGCAGCCCTGGCTGTCCTGAAACTTGCTCTGTGGAGCAGGCTGCCCCCGACTGCTGGAACTAAAGGTGTGAGGCACTAAGCCCAGCCCAGCAACACTCACGCCGCACATTTGCTGCTCTCACTTTTTGCATTAAAGGGGGAACCTGAGAGATAAAGGTAAAAAGACTTGTACAATGGTACAAAAATAAGAAACAACAAACAAACAGACAAAAATAACACATTGCAAGCATGATGTCCAAATAAAGGGCAACTCAAGGGGCAAGGTAATGTGTGTAGGACCCATATTAACAGCCTACCCTCCGTGACCAAGTGGAAAACTAATCCAAGGCTCCATCCTGATCCTCAATTCCTTGTTCCTTGCTCTGTGTTCTCTGCATGGACTGAAATCTCCCCAGCCTTCCGCAATGGATTTAGAAAGAGAGCACAGAGCAGACTTGTGAGCGTTTGTCAGTTCATTCATTCCCACTAGACTCTGCTAGAGCCAAGGTAGTTTAATTGCCCTACTAACAAGTGTGAGATGCTGAGAAAACTTCACCCCCAGCATCACTCAGACTTGGTAAGAATTCAACTCTCCACTACTCACTCACTGTCGGACACTGACATACTGACTCCTTTAAACTTCTACTTCACCATTAATAAACTCCAGAGAGATTACTACGAAGATTAAATGTGATAAAATCTAAATCTGGCATTTACCAAAGGACCCAACACACTAAATCCTTAATAGACAGCAGCTGCTGTTGTTTGTATACCTGTATTATTATAATTTATCATATTCTGTACACAGAGGTTTATGAGTCACTCTGCTTCCACCATTCTAATTTCCACTGGAAATTTGGCCCAGCATAAGAGAGGAAAAGGTAAGCCGGGTGGCAGTGGCACCCGCCTTTAATCCCAGCACTCTGGAAGTCAGAGGCAAGTGGATCTCTGTGAGTTTGATGTTAGCCTGGTCTACAGAGTCCAGCACAGCCAAGGCTACACTGAGAAACCCTGTCTCAAAAAAAAAAAAAAAAAAAAAAAAAAAGAGGGGAAAAGTACTTTTTTTTAGGCAAATAAAAGACAGGCCACAGTGTTGGTCAAACACCATGGCCCAGAAACTGTGAAGATCCCAGACACACAGAGACAGGCAACTCGGGCCCTCAGTCAAGTTATCAGCACAAAGGGAAAAACACAACTTTCAGAAAGAGATTCAGTCAATGTTAGATGAAGGTGTACTTGCTGGCTCTGGGGCATGGAAGGAGAGCAATGATATAGTATTCCCTAATTTTCAAGACAACCAATATTTACCTAATGTGCCTACTTCTTAACATAAAATAAGTACTCATTTCCAATAAAAATATTTAATTTGATGTTATGACTTTAAGTAACATTTTATTTTATTTTATTTTATTTTATTTTATTTTATTTTTATTTTGGTTTTTCGGGACAGGGTTTCTCTGTGTAGCCCTGGATGTCCTGGTCTGTAGACCAGGCTGGCCTTGAACTCACAGAGATCCACCTGCCTCTGTCTCCCAAAGTGTTTAGATCGATTACAGGTGTGGGCCACCATGTTTTATCTTTAAGAAGTCATGCTTTAATGCTAATGGAAACCATTAAAAGAAAAAAAAGATCTATGCATACAGACAGACTCATAAACATAAATCATAAGACACAGGGTTATGAGCAGCAAACAAAACTGCAGGCTGACATTAACATAAAGAGGATGACAGCGCCTTCCCATCCGCCATACAGTGCCACTTTACATGGTGTACAAATGCCAGTGAACTTACCCACCACGGGCAATATCCCAAGCTTACGTGGTCATCAAGGAAAGACATTCCACTCGAGCAGAAGGAAGGCATTTCAAAAGTCAAGTAAGTACATTCATTTCATTATGAAATCAGTAGAATTAAATTAGAGAATTTTTGTATTGTACAAGAGCTTTTGTACTAAAACTAAAAAAAGGGGGGGGGGAACCAAAAGCTGGCTTGACTTCAGTATGAAATGCCAGCTCAGATATCCACCCCTCTATAGTCTTTATTGATTAGATACTAAAACAATTAGATATTTTTGTCATTATTTTTATGAAAGACACTTTACTATTAAAATAACAGCTGGGCTATTACAAGATAACTAATTTTGTATCCAAGGCTTAATATTAAAACAAAATAAAATACTACACAGTTATATTAAAATAATGCATAAATAAAAGCTGAAAAAACATACTTCAGCAGATGGACAGTTTCTTACCTCGTCTTCCTTCAAACACGTCACTGATTTCTCTTAGCAGTGTCGCCATGTCACTGATCTGAGATTCCCAAGCTTCACAAAACACATCCAGGTTTTCCTTAGCAATTTTGCTAGACGGATGCAGAGTCAATGTTTCAGCAGCAGATATGATCTAAAGGAGCACACAGGTATGATCTTTAAAATCTTGGCCCTTGGAATCATACTGGAAATTAGGTCTTTACTGATGAATTTTGGCATTGCCAAGTCTGATTATCAGTCATTATTTTAATAGCATAATTTGTTATCTGCCTAACTTGAGATGGTTATTATGCATCCAATAGAATCTTGTTTAGAAGCTAACATGGATGTAGAGATTGTTTGTTTTGTTTTATATATTTTTCATTTATTTAATTTTAATTTATGTTCATTAGTGTGAGGGTGTCAGATCCCTTGGAATCAGCATTACAGACAGTTGTGAACTGCCATGTGGGTGCTGGGATGAGCACATACAGTGCTCTTAACCACTGAGCGATCTCTCCAGCCCTTGTTTTATATTTTTATTTATTAACTTTATGTGTGTGTGGTGTGCACACAGGGTGGCATTATATGGAGGTCAGAGGACAAGTGCAGGGTTGGTTCTCTCTTTCCACCATGTGGGTCCTGGGGATGGCATCAGGCTTATCAGCAAGTGCCTTTACCCACTGAGCCATCCAGGTGGTCCTGGTTTTTAAATCGATGTCCTTAGGAATTATTAAGCTGAACTATATTTTTGTGGCTTGTTACATACGTATATCTTTCTTTGCAAGCATATTAAAGTGACCTGTATTGTAAACAGCTTCATTTAAAATAGATATAATCTAGCATTTCAGTTAAATGAGCCAATTTCCAGCCTGGCAGAAACCAGATGATCCAATGGAATGGCAGTCATGTTCTAATTAGTACAATACCAATAAAATTCTAGTGTCTTCCTTCCTTTCGGCAGACCTGACATCCACTGATACAGACCTTTCTGTGTGCTTCCTCACAGTCTGTTACACAGTTAAATAACTCGTGATAGAGAAAGAATAACCTGCTGTTGCCATACCTGTTGGCCAGTCACCTGAAATGTCTCCTCTGCATGTACACAGGTTATTTCCAGGGGTTCTGTTCCAGATACATGCCGTAACAATCGACACGTCTGCAAAAAAGCATGTCTACAGTTCACCATCCACACCTTCATCCCTCTAATACAGAAAATGAAGTTCACAAACCCAAGAATGAATCTGTACATGACTGAGGGCCAAAGCAGGAACAGACATGGGCATAGTATAATGTTTCTGCTTTCTATCTGAAGTAGGCAAGGTGGTCACAAGACGCTAGAACCACAGGAAGCTTTAAAAGGTCTAATAGAGCACATGCATTTGCTGTGTCTGGCTCCAGAGTCCTGATGCTAAACTGTCAATTATCATGAGCTACCATTTTATCAGAACTGATACTTCTTCTCAGGACAAATTAGATGTGCACACCTTTCTTCTCTGAGAGAGCATTGGATTAGGCAAACCAGTTATAAAGAAGCAGGAAGCCTCCTTTAGAGAAAAATCAGTAAACATCAAAGGGAAATTTTTTATTTTGTTTTACTGTTTAAAAGGTTAGTTATAAGTTTCCTAAAGTTAGTTTCTCTAACTTTAGTTCCTAAAGTTAGTTTAGTTTCTCTAACTTTAGTTCCTAAAGTTAGTTTCCTAAAGTTAGTTCTCTTTCTCCCTAAAGTTAGATTTATACAAAGAGCAGAAGCAAATCTATTAAATAAAGGAAATAAATAGCCACTTTGAGAATGTTCCCTAGAGCTTTCCAGGCTTCTGTATAGACAAGTAAAAGACAGGCAGCCAGGCTCAATAGTAACATCCCCTTTGAGGATTGTTGAGCATGGCATATGATAATGTGAAGACTGTATTTATATGGACCGTGTATTTCATTCTTTGAATGAAAATGGCCCGTAGGCTCATAAAGACTGGCACTATTGGGAGGTGTGGCCTTGCTGAAGTAGGTGTGGCTTTGTTAGAGAAAGGTTGTCACTAGGGGCAGGCTTTGAGATCTCAGAAGTCCAAACCAGGCTTACTCTGTTTCACTGTTTCTTCCTATAGCCTGTGGATCAAAATGGAGAACTCTCAGCTACTTCTCCAGCACCATGTCTGCCTATGTACCTCCAGGCTTCCTGTCATGATGATAACAGACTAAACCTTTGAAACTGTAAGCCAGCCCCAATTAAATGTTTTCCCTTATTAGAGTTGCTGTGGCCATGGTGTCTCTTCACAGCAATAGAACCCTAAGACATGCGCCAAATAGATCTCACATTTATATGTATGATGAGTCTCACTCTCTCTCCCTTCCCCTCCCTCACCCTCTCCCTTCCCCTCTTTTCCCCCCTCTCTGTACGCTAGCAATACATGGTGATATTTTCAATAGGTAGAAGAATTAGGATATCAGTTAAGATGAACTGGAATTATACTACAAGTGGCAGGTGACTCACACTACGAGGGTTGGAGCAGAGCGGGAGAGGGACAGCATGTCTTCCCACTGCCTCCCCTTATACTGTCTCTTCCCTTCTCAAATCTGCTTTCTGCCTCAGGAGGCTAACTTGGGTTGTGCATAGGTATGTTTGGTAAATGGAAAGGAAAGAAATGCTCTTTTGTTGCTGGTGTTTATTGGGTCACCTCGGGCCATCTATGTGTCTGGTCTATGGACTCTCGGGTTCTGCCTCCCCTGCTACCTTGGCCTGGCTCTGGTATCACTGGCTCCACTCACTGCAGCACATTAAAGCTCCCGACTGCTGCCTTTGCACCAGCTCTCTTGCTAAGCACCCTAACTTCTTCTTTCTTGTTGAGATTTCACCAGATTCAAACAGAAACTGTGTTACTCCACTGCACTACCCCAGAGTCTAATCTGAGAAGACAAAGAAAAGAAGATTTAAAAGAGTATTTTGGAGTCCTAGCCACATAATACTGTTTTGTTTTAGAGCTATTTTAAGAACAGGGTAGACACATGTCATACCTTTCAGATTCCAAAGACAAGAGAGGGAAGTACTCAGATAAGCTAGTCAAAAACTGTATGTTAATATTCTCTCATACTTTTGCTATGGCATTGTAAACTACAGTTTGTTTAATAAGCAAATCGATTACTCACCTCAACAAGCTGTTCTTTCTGCTCAGAGAGTTTGCAAGCGTATTCAGCCAAAGCTTCCAAATTTCCTTCTACTCCAGTAACTTTTAATGCTTTTAAAACCGCATGATCAGCATGGAATTTTAACAGGTCAGCTGCTAGCTGCATGGCTGTACTATGAAGCTGAAGGTGAGAGTGAAGGAGATCAGGGCAGAAAAATAAACAAAAAAGGCTTGTGACCCAGCACCTGGGAAGAGCTTTAATAACTACAGAAGAAAAACTCAAAGCATTACACCTTATTTCTCAAAACGAAACACTCCTGTGGTCACAGAAGGCTGGAGCACTGGGAAGCATGTGTTCCTCCTCACAGCAGGGTGACCTCTGTTGACCCAAGTAGCTGCTGGCAGCAGACTGCCGTGTGAAGACACCCTGGCCAATCAGTGGTGGAGAAGCCTGGGTCCTTCTTCATTCTACCAGCTGGGTCTCCCCCACAAGGCTTCTGTCCTAGTTGAACATGCTTCTGCTATCAACAAAGATGGTGAGAAGTGGAACAATATTAAGAGCTTACTGTTCAAGGGCTGGAGAGCTGGTTCAGTGGTTAAAAGCACTGTCTGCTCTTCCTGAGGATCTGGGTTCAATTCCTAGCAGCTACATGGCAGCTCACAACCATCTGTAAATCCAGTCCCAGAGAATCTGACTCCTGCTTCTGGCCTCTGCAAGCACCAGGCACACACTTGGTGCCTAGATATACATGAAGGCAAAACAGCCATAGACATAAAATTGTTTTCAATGTTAAAAAAACTTCAGTGTTCAGACTACTATGATCGAATAGTGGCCCTATATTAATTAGGCAGTTTTTTAGGGGGACTAGTCATATAGCTCAGTCAAAACCTGGATTTAATTCCCAGTTTTTAATAAAGAAAGAAAGAAAATGAAGAGAGGGCTGGAGAGATGGCTCAGAGGTTAAGAGCAGTGGCTGCTCAAGTCCCAGCAACCACTCATATGAGCCACTAACTCATCTATAATGAGCTCTGGTGTCCTGTCCAGGCGTGTAGGCACACATGCAGACAAAAAACTGTATAAATAATAAAGAAATAAAGCTTTAAAAACAAACAAGAAAACGAAGAGGAAAAGCAACACTTGGGGTGAGCAGGTCAGTGGCAGAGCAGCTCCCTAATGTGTGCAAAGCCTCATTTCAATCTCCAGACTTGACAGTATTACTTTAGTACATTCTGAAAAAGCATCCCCGTGAGAGCCAGCCAGTAGCGGACTGGGTAGAATCCTGTTAAACACCCACATCATGACAGCAACTTGGAGAGGCTAGCACCCAGGACCTGACGCCTGCCCTCAGGAGGTAACATTCTGTGTGCAGTTGTTCCCCAGAGCTCTACTCTCCAAGAACCGTGGGTTCTGGCAGAAACAGCAAACAAAGGGTAACATAGTCCTCAAGTTGTGCTTGATACAGGTGGGCTTTATTTTCAGCTCTCACCTGATGCAGACGTGTGTGCATGCAGGAATGTGTGTGTGTGTGTGTGTGTGTGTGTGTGCAAATTACATGGCAGGTGATTGGGATTTGTCCCCACCCCCAAAAGGTATGTTATAATAAAAGCATTATTTTAAGGAAACTCTGACATTGAATTAAGCCTTTTAGAATGAAGCAATTTCTTTTTTTCCTGGAGGTAACTGGATCTCAATTCAAATGACAGGAAGGGCTTTGTGTGAGATAAACAGTGGAGCTGTCTGCATTTATCAACCCAGGCAGAATAATCACAGACAGAAAGACATTAAACTTTACTTTCTTGTAAAAACTAAATGTCTAGAAGAACTTGAAGGGACCTTTTTAACCAGCAGGACCTTAATGAATATATGACACCATGGTGCCTTTGGGCAATGCGTCCACAGTGGCTTTGCTCCTGCCGCAGAGTCCGGGGGCAGCTCTCCACACACCATGTCTCTTGACTCTGAGAAGAACTCAAGGTTGACGTGGCAAGGGAACAAGCCTGTGGGGGTCATGCCTGCCAGAAAAGGACCTCATGCTGGACCCACAGTACAACACTGCAGCACTAATTCAATCTTAAGATGAAGAAATCAAATAGCTGGGGAAATCACATCCTTCTACATTTAACAGGAAGCTGAAAGGAGGTCTCAATAGAGCTGCCAGTCCCTGGTAAAGATGTGAAACACGTCACCTGTACACAGTGCCGAAATAAAGCCCAGAAACCAACTTCACCCTCCAGAGACTTGGACCAGCTTCAAAAGCAATAATAATAATAATAATAATAATAATAAACAAAGTAGAGACAAGGGTGAGGAGAGTTTTTGTGAGGAGGGTCTGGAGGGAACGATTTGCTATGGGAGTTGCAGTATTGAGGTGTAGGGACACAGAACTGAAAAACCTCTAAAAGGCATCCATAAGAGAGGTCAGCATACTATATCTAGGGTACAAGGCCATAGTGTGGCGAGTCTGTCACTGGGCAACAGCTCAGAGGTAGAGCACTTCCCTAGCATGTGTAAGACTCAATTCCCAGAACTGCAAAATCAAACAGCAACAAAAACTGGCTCAGACTACTGCACATAAGGGCACAGAAAGTTTCCACTCTCAATTTCTTTTACTTGCGCCACAGCAAAAATCAGTATCAGCAGCCACAGCACAGAGGAATGACAAAGGAAAGAGACCCCGTGATCTATGAACATGAGCAGGAGGTGGGGTACTAGGGGGTCAGCCACATGAAAAATGGGATGGCGACCTGGATGGAATGCTCAGATTCTTTCACTGAGGGCAAACCCTGGCTTGAGCATCTCTGCAAAGGGCCAGACAACAAGTATGCAGGCCTTGCAGGCAGCTGCCCAGCGGCGTGTCACAGAGAGAGACCAGTGCTCACAGTGTGTTCCCAGACAGTGCTGCGTGGCAGGATGAACAAACCAGGCTGAGAAGCGACCAAAGGACTTCCAACTCTAAGGGCCCAAGTTGGCCACGGATGAGCACATTTTCATCCCGGAACAAGGAAATCTCCTCAACTCAAGGACATTTAAAAAACTCTCACTTCAATGAGGCATGAAATGTTCCCTGTTTAAAGGTACAGTCTGATGAGTCTTACAGACTCACAAGCCATAGAACTACCTCCACATTGAATATTTCAAACATCTTCACGCCTCCAAAAAAGCCACCTCTGACCCTTTGCAGAAAATATCTCAAAATCTCTAATTTTCCTTACCTAGATTTTTTTTTTTTTCTAAATGAAAGCACATGCTTGCTCACTCTTCCATGCCTGGTTTTTTGACTTGGTGCATGGTGTGGCTTCTGAGTCATCTCACTGCTCTGTTGCCAGATAGTATTTGGTAGAGCTTGCCTCAAGTCACCTATCAAGGAGCCTTGTTGACGGCTGTCTAGGTGGTTCCCAGCTACTGTGAATAAGGTTACTATGCCTGTTCATGTGTGAGCTCTGAGAATAGTGTTCATAAGTGACTTCACACAGCGGTAAAGTCGGGCAATGTGTAGGCACAGGAACACACTAATGCACGCATGCTTCACATGCATCCTACAGCAGGAGACCATGGGTCAGATTCCTTACTTCTTTCCTCAGCTCGTGGAGGCTGTGGCTGATCTTCAGCATAGTGAGCTCCAGCTCCTCGGCAGCACTCTTTGTCTTCCTGCTTTGCTGAAATTGTGAATACACAGAGGTCACTTTACCTTTTCAATCTGTTGTCCCAATTCAGTAGTCACTACAAATTGTGGCACACTTTAATCCCAACGCCTTCTGGGAGCCTTCTAGAGTTATTTCCCTAATTCTAACTTCACTCTGTAGCTCCCTCAGCATAGCATCTATCAAGAAACTTAAGATGGTTTCTTTGTGTCCTTGTCGCACCTCATCCCTCATTTTTCTATATTGCAAAGTTATGGTGGGCAAAGACTATCTTAGTTCTCTTTAGGCTTCTGGCACCTGCAGGTAGAAGGCATTCAGCCACAACTTTAGGAGAACATAATAGAAAGCACAGCGAGCAGACAGACCAGGGAGCCAAGGCATATGGGAAGACTGTCAGCTCCACACTGAGCACATATCATCACGAGAAACTTAGTATTCAGTGCCAAGGACCCATCACTAAAGCAGCCTCCTCTTCATACTACACAGCACACACACACTCCAAACACCAGGCACTGCCCACATGTCTAATAACATTCAATTACGGCAAGACTTACAGAGAGCAGGCCATGTGCAGTGCAGGAAATAGCCCCCAAATGGGTGACTTCTCTCTACTCTTTATATACAAATCAACGTAGCTACCATGGAGTTAACTGCTGCTGCCTTCTTCCTAAATCTCACACCATCTTCCTCCTTAATGCCAAAACTTTTGTTTGTTTGATTTGGCTTGTTTTCAAGACAAGGTTTCTCTGTTGGCTGTCCTGGACTCACTTTGTAGACCAGACTGGCCTCCAACTCACAGAGATCCGCTTGCCTCTGCCTTCCAGAGTGCTAGGATTACAGGTGTGCACCACCATGCCGGGTTTAAAACTTTCATTCATTATTATCCAGATTCATTCCACCCGTCTGACACGTGTGCTGTGAGCTACTTTAAATATTTCGTGACTTAGCCCAGGGTTAAGAAATACATAAAAAGTTTCCAGAGCATGCCCCAAACCACCCCCTAGTCCCCTTCCACAATCCCCTGTGGGACAAACTTCCTGTGTGGTCTTCTCTAGCTTTTGTTCACCCTGTCGTTGAAAGCATGCCATTCAGGGCTCTTAAGTAGCTGCTGGCTGATTTAGCCCAGGAATCTGTGGGAGACTTCTCCCTGCCATCTGGGTCTACCCTGGTCTTCAGTGCCTCTAGACCTCAGCGGGCATTCTAAAACATCATCCATACATCAGCTGTGCTCAGAGCTACACACAGTGCACAACTGAATGCCACCAGCAGCAGATTCATGCTTCAAGGACCTCCAAAAGGTTTGTTCCTCTGGTCTCCACACTAAAGAAGCATTTGGGAAAGGTATTTTCCAGGAGTGAGTTTGGCAGGAGTGAAGGTAACAGGGAAACTATGGATGGCAATGATGGCACAGAATGCAGCCTGGCCAAGGGGAGGATCAACAGCCTGGCAATAACCTGGCAAATTCTGTGAGCTACAGGGAAGGCATATTTTGCCCACTGGAATGGAGAAAAGGGATAAGGCATGCTTGCCCTGCACTGACCAAATTCATAATCCTGCTGGTTGTATTACCTTCCATATCTCTCTAATCGTTAAGTGAAAAGCTACTTAAGATTTACTCTAATAAACACATTCCTTACCGCTTGCATCCACATGGAAATGAACTGCTGCAGTTCTGTTCTCGCCTGAACAGACAGCTCCAAGATTCGCTCCCTGTGCTCATGGCTGGTGTAGGCAGAGTCAGTGAAGTCCTCCACACGCTCTAAGATGACCTCCAATGCAGCAGAAAGGTTCTCTTTGGACTCAAAGTAAAGATTCTCACGAAGAGCTTCAATATTCAACTGAGAGCAAAAGGAACAGGCATCCATGTAAATATCCCCCAAATGGACTCCAGGTTCTAACTAACAGTGTCCCAGAGATGTGCTAACAAGTCCTTTTCCAGGCATAGGAGGATTGCGGCCTCCATCCAATGGTCATATATTCTCCAGTTATCTGGGAGAGCACTTTGTTCAGGAGTCATCAATGGCCATGCAAGGCCTTGCTTCAAGAGCTGTTAATACAATGACCTTCCCAGGAGATCAGAAAATACAAAGGCAGAAAAAGTACCAGTCTGTAGAATTGGTAGAAATAAACCAGACTCCAGGTGAAGTGTCTGCAGCTGGAAAAATGCCCAGACACAGTCCCAAAGAAGTCTGCCTTCAGGTGAGAATATGTGTTAAGCCACAGCAGGTGGACAGGGGTGAGGTGGGCTAGAAGGAGCACCAAGTCCGCCTTCTCACCCAGCAGACTCTCCCAGTCACCCAACCGATTCTGTATTTTGATTTATGTCCCCAACACGTTGACACCAACACCCTCTCCTGGGAGGGTTGTTCCACCTTTCTCAGCCGTAAACCTAACAATGCCACATGAGTCCTCTCCAGCTCCAGAATCAAGGGCTAACATATAGCAGAAAAGCTTCTCCGGCCTACCTTTCATTCACTACCCTAGCAGCCCATCTACTCACTGAAGACTCTAAGGGTTCCCTTGCTTCACCTGCCCTGTATGTAAAGCTCCTTGAATGTATAATGAACTCAGTTGTGAAATCTTTTTTTCTTGACATATAAGGCCACTGCAACCTTAGCCTCTAGCCCACTAAATATGTTAAAGACACACCTTGGACTAGAGGACAAAAAGTAGTAATGATCACGACTGGGGTCACAATTAATGAATGCACTCACGTAGACCTTGCACTTTAAAGTCCTACCAGTTGTTTCAAATTAACCCTTACATGGGCCCTATTTTAACATGATCTATGAAATACCACCTTAGGAAAGTCAAGATACCATAGACAAAGTGATTGTTGCCCTTACTCTCGGCCTGAGTTGTGTCCAATAATCACTCCATCCTGAGTAATTTTCTTTTTAGTTTTAAAAAAGAACATGAATAGAGGCTGTTGAATGGCTCAGTAGGTAAGATTGATGCCACCAAGACTGATGTGATGACCTGAGTTCAATCTCCAGGAAGGAGAGAACTGATGCCTACATGTTGTCATCTGATCTCCACACATGAAGTAGTGTATACACAGACACACACACGAATAAATAAATGTGATTTTTTTTAAATAACAAGGAACAGATAATGATGACCTGAGAATTTAAATAACTGAAACCTAAATTAATCATGTGTACAACTCACATCATTTATATTATTGATTGTTATTTTTACTTTAGGTAGACCATCTCTGTGTGTATGTGTGTGTGTGTGTGTGTGTTTAAACAGCAACTTAGAGTTATATTGGTCTTTTGAAGGCTATTGAATTCTGTTTACATAAGACATATATATTTATTCACAATACCAAACAAAAGAAAGTATTATATTTCTCTCTATAGATTATTTTCTCCATCAAAAAGAAACCTGTGTCAAGGCAGTCATCATGTTCCATGCCTGTAATCCCAGGACTCATAAAGCTGAGACAAGTGGATTGCAGTGTGAGATCAGCCTGAGATACACGGCTGGGTCCCACCTCAGGCGTGCCTCCTCATGCAATGGTCAGCAGGGAAAACAATTCCCTGCTCTGACCTCGATCTTCACACAAGGGCAAGGGGAAGTGAGACAGAAAGAACACCATGCCCATCTCAGCCCTGCTTTTCATGGGTGTGTAACCATTAGCATATCAGGTAACATTGCAGGGCCTTGGTTTTCCCATTCGGAAAATGGGGGCACTGAGGTAGAAAACGCCATAGGGCTCTCCTGATGTGAAGTCAAATGTCTTGGAGTCAAATCTCAGCTCTGGTACTGAGGCAGCAATCTCATCTCATCTCTGCCTCTTCATCTCCCTAGCAGCACCCTGGAAAGAATGACAACAGTACTGGTGAGGACTCCAGGAGTCCACACTTTTAAAGATCTCAGACGGAACTGGCACAGAGGGAGCACTCCAAACGTTAGTAGGATTTACTGTAGGGCTGTAATTGGTGGCGGTGGTAGTGGTGGTGGTGGCAGTAGCTGCGGTGATGGTAGTGGTGGTGGCGGCGGCGGCAGCAGCAGCAGCAGCGGCGGCGGCGGTGATGATAGTGGTGGCAATGGCAGTGGTGGCGATGGCAGTGGCGGCAGTGGCAATGCTGTTATTCTTAGAGTCTCGATCACACAAGAAGAGCAGGGACCCCAGCAGAGACTGTGTGCTGCTTGCGAGCATCCTGCTGCTTGTGCTTCTAGATAGAGGGGGCCAACTAAAGCAGCAGCTCAATGAGTCCGCTGCTCCAAAGACCTGTGCTGTCTGTCAACATAACTCTGAGCCTGTCTGTACTGCTTACTGTTAGGTTTCCACAGAATGGCATTACATTAAAGAAATATATTTGATTTAAGAAGTATATGAGTGATTTGCTTGTATGAACATATGTGCACTGTGCATGCCTGGTGCCTATGGAGGCCAGAAAAGGGCAGCAGAGTTCCTGGGACTGGAGTTACAGGCAGCTGTGAGCTACCATGTGGGTGACAGCAAATGAACTGGTGCTCTGCAAGAGCAGCCTGTGCTCTCAACCACTGAGCCACCTTTCCAGCCCCTGAGATATGTTGCTTTCTGTGAAGAGCAACTCTATGTTTTAATTATGTGTGTGGTAGGGGGAGGGGTTGCACATGAGTATGGGTACCAGGGAAGAAAAGAGTGTGTCAAACTCCCTGGAGTAACATGCAGTTGGGAGTCACCTGACATGGACACTAGGAAACTAACTTTGCTCCTCTTCAAAGTATCCAGCACTCTAAGCCAGTGAGCCAACTCGCCAGCCCCCAGAAGAACCACTCTAAATCCTTACTCAAAATATGGACACTATACATAAGGATGCTCTCTTAAATTAAAAAAAAAAAAAAGCAAGCAGAAATTTCTCTGTATTCTTACCTTCAATTCTTTAATCCCAGTAAAAATGCTGGAGGAGCTGTCAGTCTCTCCGTTGGGTTTGCAGTCAGTCACGATCTCAATGACCTTCTCCAGGGCTACCCTCATCCGGTCAAACACTCCTTCTTTGTTTTTATGGGCGGAGTCACAGCTGGGATGCCTGAGACACGTCTTTAGAGCAGTTGAGGGTTTTATTTTAGTAATAACTCTTATCATAACAGTAAAATCACAGAGAGCATGCCATGCTAATAAAAATGGTTCTTTACCCAAATCTCCTGGGCCCCTGGCTCCCCCAGCAGCCTCTCCTCACTAGTGTGGAAGCAGGATGAGTAAAAAGTGACAGCAAGGTTAAGTGAATGATCAGAGAGCAAAGCTGCAACTTCAGACATCAACATTATGTTCATCTTGATTTCAGTGATAGAAAAGCCCAACGTCTTTATCATGCTTAAACCTGTTTTTTACAGTGCTGCCTCACACAAGCAAGAATGAGAAAGAATGGGGGAAACTGAGCAAGGTGCTAGATGACTGTGGCTGCATCTTTCACTTCTAAAATGTGATGTAAATTTAAGATCTACTCCAGATTCTAGATTATGAACAGAGGGTTCTGTCTCCGCTTTTGTGGCTTTGCTAATCCCAGCACATCAGTAAATACTCGCAGAAGAAAAGGCAATTCTCTACAAACTCTACAAATGGAGATGTTTACCATCCCTGAACTATACCAATTGCTGTTTGAGAACACACTCTTTGGGCCCATCATTTTATAAAAATAGTAGTAGAAAGAAGAGGCCACAAATTCATAGAAGAAACCAACAGAGGCTTCATTCTACACACCTCACAAGTTCTGCTTAACCAGTCTTGCCTTGCCCAGCTTTTGCTAGATTGCATGGCCCGGCAACGCCTGCAACGAGGGGCAGTGCCTGGCAGCTGTTTGCAGAAGTCGATCCACTCTCTTCTGCTGAGCTGCTGAATCAAAGTGGGCTCAGATTCGGAAGCTGAGGCAGGAAGGGCAGTAGTCTTGGTTTTAAGTTACCATTTTCATCTCTCCAAAACTGAGGGCTGAAGTGAGGCTCATTAGTGGACTACATGCTTAGCAGGCACAAGGTACTGAGTTTAGTCCTCAGCTTAAATGAAACAGAAATGTGAATGTGCCACATTTGGTGCCTTTGCTCAGGTGTTTTCTCGTTGTGTGCTAGCGTGAGCAGCACAGACCAAGGGCTCCTACCTTTGAAGCTGTAAGCAGCATCATGGTACCCTTCTCAAGCACAGTCCGCGCTACTGCCATTCTGGCCTTCTTCTTCTCATCCTTCAAATCCTGGAGATGAAATCCAATCACAGGGTAGTCTAAGATCATATAAGCAACTTGGTATTTTGAAAAACCATTCACTCAACAATAATAACATCCAAAAGGCCAGTCACGCTGTTCAGAGAGGAGATGAGAATGTTTTCTAAACCATCTCTGCTTCGGTGAAAACAAATGGTCACACCCTTCAGCCAGGGTTTACCTGTCTGAGATCGCTTGCCTGCCTCCTCTCATTCCCCCTAAAGTAGAAGCTCCCCAGTGCAGAGGCTTTGGCTTCTTTACTGTTATATCCCCAATGCCCAAAAGTAAGTCATGACAATCTGGGTATGGAGAAAGGAGCTGGCTGGTGGCTATGTTCAGGATACTGACCAAATTAAGGAATAAAGGTCTTGAACTCCTGATGCAAATACTAAGAAAGTAAGCCAGGCAGTGCACTTACCAAGCACTCTGTGGGGAGTGTGGTGGTGCCTGCCTTTAATGCCAGTACTGGGGAAGCAAAGAGCAGAAAGATCTCTATGAGTTTAAAGATAGCCTGATCTATATGGTGAGTTACAGGGCAGCCAGGGCTACTCTTCAGCCAAAGTGTACAAGTTTAGTATACAAGTTTTACAAGATTTGACCATAGTCCTACTGAACTGGATAGAAATATTCTCTGTACTAATATTCTCCAGACCAATTTTATTTTCTGGTTTGATTTTTGAGGCAGGGTCTTACCATGTAACACAGACTACCCTAAAAGTCACTAGATACCCTAGATTAACCTTAAACTCATGGTGATCCTTCTCCCTAGAATCACAAGTGCTGAGTAGAGCAGTAATGGCTCATGACTTGGGAGGCAGAGGCAGGTGGATGCTTGTAAGTTCAAGGAGAGCCTGGTCTATGTAGCAAGTTCTAGAACAGCCAAAATAACATAGAAAAACCCTATTTAAAACAAACAAACATAAATAAATGAATAGACAGACAGATAGATAGAGATAGATAGATAGATAGATAGATAGATAGATAGATAGATAGATAGATAGATAGATATGCTCAAAGCTCCATTTAAAGGGGGAAAAAGAAAATCCTAAGTACTGGGATTACAGGAGTGAGCCACCATGCTGGCTCCATACCAAATTTCTAACTACAAATCAAAATAACAGTGGAAGTTTTCCAGTTGTGTGGCCAGCAGGAAGCACAGCCAAAAACAGCAAAACAAGCTTTGGAATCTCAGTCATGCCACACTCACCCAAGTGATGCAGAAAATGGTCATAAAAATACTTAGATGATAAGTATGGTTAGATGATAAATGGTCATAAAAATACTTAGGCTAGTAATCTTTATAGGGGAAGAATGGAAGGGGTGAAGGGGGAAATGAAGAGAGAAAAGGAGAAAGAAATTGAACAAAAGTATTCAAGAATAATGGTGGCAGAGCAGAAAATGAGACAAGGTGCTACACAGGTAGCTTTTAAAAATTCGTACTATATTTATGTAGTGGAAGTTTTGATGTCTTTAAAAACTCAGTTACATATCATAAATATGTTTTTGTTTTAATCCTAGGTGTGGGATAGGGATCTGATTCAGACTGTCCCCAGCAGCAATGTATTTGCCTTGTGCGGGCTCTGAGAGGGGCTCTTTGCCAGCTGCAGATAGTTTAAACCTAAGGACTCTGGAGAGGGAATAACTGCCAGAGTCCAGGGAGAAGAGGGGCTCCGAGGAAGAAGGAGGAGGCTGGTGCTCCTCCCTGCTGCTCCTGGCTGCTGTTGATGCAGTGTGAAAAGAAGTTGGAGATATCCTGAAACAAGGATTAGACTCATCCCAAGGAACCTAATGACCCTGACCAGCAGGAAGGAGCTAAAAAGAACTATACCCCTTCTCAACTAATTTCTTTCTCCCCTACCTAGGGTTGGGGGTTAGAAGACAGTAGAGGCACAAGAGCACTGGCACATTTATTTGTACAAAAGTGTACATTTGTGAGTATGCATGTGTTTGGACGTGTGTCTGTGTGTATCCATGTGTGCTCACACGCATGCATGGGCATGCATATGCCATAGTATTCATGAAGGGGTCAGAGGACAACTTGCAGGTATCAGTTATTTCCTCCTACCATGTGGATCCTGGGGAGTGAAATCGGGCAAGCGCCTTTACCTGCTCAACTATCTTGCCAGGCACCTATACACTCAGTTTTGTTTGTTTTGTTTTGTTTTAAGAGACAAATGCTGCTACCCAGCCTGCCATTTTCCATGTCCATCTGCCAACTGTAGCTGCAACCAGAAAAGCTCATGTCCAAAACTGAAGGAGAGGCCTAAGAGAGGACACCTAGAGGCATCTCAGTACCACAGGTCAAGCCTGCTGACAAGATGGATTCATAAGCAAACATCCCAACCAGAAAGAGCCTGTTCTAGACATGCTGTGGTCTTCCACATGCCCAGAAGTAGAAGTATTGGTCTGAATTGGGGAGCAGTTCCCAAATAGGCACCAAGTTAAAGTTGAAGAATGACAGGTGTTAGGAATAGACTTAACCAAATTCTATCCATTAGCAGTGACCTTAGAAAAAAAAGCCCTTCATCTCAAGTTTGGTTTTCTTATGCATAAAACACTAATAACAATACCCAATTTGTAGAGATGCTTTGACTATTAAATGCAATGATATTCATTAAATACCTAACATAATATAGCCAGCACAAATAGAATAATGGCATGTGTTCTTAATATTAATCTAGTATGGTAAGTAAACAAATATATACCAAATATTCTAAAATTACAAATACCAGTTCAATTTATCTGTCTGAGCCATGTCAGAAGAGCCTATGGAACCCTTGATGACAGGGAAAGCACTCGTGTTGGGCCTTCCACACAGCCAGACCATTTCCATTGCAAACATTATTAACTGCCATATATGTACAAAAAAAGACTCATCAATCTACTACGCATACTGGATTACTTAAAAAGGATTTTAAGAGCAAGGTCATAGAAGTAGTGAATAAACAAGTCAATTCAAGTGATTTAAAAGCTCACTATTCCATCCAAATTAAAAGGTATGAGTTTATATGAAGAATTTTCTAACTGATAAGTACATACATTTTGTCTGTCTCCCGTTAGATGTGCAAACTCCACCATTTCATTTCCAAACTGGCTGAATATTTGAACAAATTCTTGAAAACTCTGTACTTTCTCTAGCCTTTCCATGGTTGCAAGAATCTGCAAAACAGAAAGTATTTTATTGTTGTCCACGATGTTGTATTGTTGGGTGACAAACAAACAGACTGAGACTTCCAGAGTTGAACAGAGAGTGAAGGGAAACAGGGAAGCTCTAAATTCCATGGGAAAGCTGAGAAAAAAAAGAAAACATACCAGAAGGACCTCTAAAACATAAACAAAGATTAGAACCTCTTAGAGAATTGACTTGGTTTTAAGATAAAGAGATGAGGATTTACTTTTAAATTCAAAGGAAAAAAATGAATAAATAGGGCTTAGGGAGGTAAAAAGCATTTGCAAGAAAAAGGCAGGTGAAAAGAAAAGGGCAGACCCAGCATAGAAGCAGGTAAACCTCAGGGTTAAAGGCTGTACCAAGGGCAAAGAATTCTGAAAAGGGAAAGCATGTTGTCCTGGGTGAACCAAATCACCTTTCTAGGGGTCTCCTAGGCAGGCCCCTGATCTTCCCTATTTGATTAACCCTTAAAGGAGTCAAGGATGTGTCTCTGCCTGAATGTAGACTCTGATTTCTGTAGGGTCTTTCATTGCGACAGGCTGGCCTTAGAGTCTCTCCGTAGCCTCATACTCTAGTCCTGAACTCATGGTGATTCTCCTGCCTCATCCTCTCAAGAGCTGAGATTACAAGTCCCCCCACTCCCACGGTCAATCTTAAATTTTAATAATAGTAACCTTAAGAGGCTCTGGAAGGCTGTATTAATCAGCTCTGGAGACAATGCCTGCAATGACTTACCTGCCTTTTAACAGACCTCACCTTGTAAAGATTCCACCAACTCTCACATAACTACTCTAGGGCCAAAGGTCCTGACACAGGGACATGGGGAAACACTAAAAGCCATGTCTGAGCACAGCAGGAACAGCAGTTCTGCCCATTCTTTGCTTCTTTACACTTGATTTCATGAATGAGATTTTGCTCTGTGTATTCAGGAGTTTTTGTTTCTTTGTTTTGTTTTGTTGGCACACAGTCACTAACCTAGGCTGACCTCAAACTCCCTATGGAACAGAGGATGATCTTGAACATTTTTCATTTGAACTAATTATTGGTATAGGTGCATCTATTCATGTATGTAAATGAATATGTGTTTGGTGAACATGTGTACACATATGTGGAGGACAGAGCTTGACTTTAGGTGTATTCACTAATTGCTGTCCTCTTTATTTTCTGAGCAAGGTCCTCAATCTGGAGCTCACCTATTTGTCTGGTCAGAGGCTGAAGCTAAGCAAATCTCCTTTCTTTATAAAGCACCTAGCCTTAGGAATTTTGTCATAGCAACAGAAAATTGACAAAAGGTAGGAGCAAAAACTAAGAAAACTGTGAGGAGAAAAATACAAAACAAAACAGAAACTGTACAGGTCATTGAACCACAATCAGAGGAACCCCAGTTTTGGAAGAAAATGGAAGGGAGATAATCTACAGAGTGAGGAGTAAGGAGGTGGTTTAGGAGTTCACAGTTGGAAAACAGTTGATGTCAGTCCGGAGCTGCTGCATAGAATAAATCAACTGCCAAGAAGCTTCAGGCAGTCAGGAACGAACAGAATTGGACCTGTGCACAGCACAACTCTCAGAAAAAGCCGTTTCTTTGACAAAAGAAATACAGTAAGTAAATGTGAAACACATTTTCTGACAGTTTTTTCTACAGTAACTACGGAGTTTTGGTTCAGACCAAGATAGGTTAGAAAAACACAGATATCCTGTGTTTGCTCATTTTTAATGAGTCTAGGGAGGGTATTTGGCCTGCTAACCTGCACAGGCAGCTCAGGAAATACAAGCAGTTCCCACAGATAAGAAAAGACAGGAAAATCTTTCTTTCCTCCGTCATTCTCTCTTATTTCTTTTTCCTCTTTAAAATTTTACTTTTTGGTTCACTCAACATTTATGATAAGGATGGGACATGGACAGGGCTAGCCTCAGATCCTACTGCAGGGCTAGCTTCAGATTCTACTGCAGGCTAACCCCAGGTCCTACTGCAGGGCTAGCCTCAGATCCTACTGCAGGGTTAGCCTCAGATCCTACTGAGAGAATGCACCTCTGCCCTGGCTGATTTGATTGCCTTTTCCTCACATTGGGAATTATCCCCCAAAAACAAAGGCACTTGGTTCCCAATGATGGGAGCATAGACACCATCTACAGGAGAAGAGTTTAAGTCCATTCTTTAAGTTTTGCGACTCTTCAGAAATATTTAGGGGCTCTACATATGGAAACTTTGTAGCTGTGAATAATTATAGTTTCACATTTTTTTTTTTTTTTAGACAGGGTCTCATGTAGCCCAGGCTGGTCTCAAACTTCAATGTACCTGAGGCTGGCCTTGACCTCCTAACCATCCTGCCTCCACTTCCCAAGTGCTGAGATTACAGGTATATATCACCACATTCCATTTTATGTGGTGCTGAGGACTGAACCCAGCCCTTACTGCATGCTAGACAAGCACTCTACCAACTGGGCTACAGCCAGAGCCCATGTGACTTACATTTGTCTTTCGCTTGGAAACTGTTACTCTTTGATTTGGATAAGATGTACTGAAGCATTAAGGATCATTGTTAACTGGGTCTCTACCACATACCACATCAGCTTCAATTGTCTTCCAAATTTTTGTACATTTAAGGCTTTTGGCATTAAGCCTCAACAAGATTTTTATTGTTGTTATTAAATGAGAAACATTATTTGCATTTAAAAGTTTAGGCCTGGGGCTGGCGAGCTGGCTCAGTGGTTAAGAGCACTGACTGCTCTTCCAGAGGATCCACGTTCAATTCCCAGCACCCACATGACAGCTCGAAGCATCTGTAACTCCAGTTTCAGGAGATCAGAAGCCCTCTTCTGGCCTCTGAATACCAGGCACGCATATGGTACACAGATTTACATTCAGGCAAACGCTTATATACATACAATTTTTTAATAGAAATAAATAAGAGTTTAGGCTCAGTAAATTGGAGATGATAGGTATAAAATACATTCTTTTTAATGGGGCTGGAGAGATGGCCAATGGTTAAGAGCACCAGCCATTCTTCCAGAGGTCCTGAGTTCAATTCCCAGAAACCACGTGGTGGTTCAAATCATCTGTAGTGGAATCTGATGCCCTCTTCTGTCATGCAGATGCACAGGAACATAGAACACTCATATACATAAATAAATAAATATTTTACAATAGGTAACTAAAAGCATTGTCAAATTATCAGGATTTCACCTCCACAAGCATTCTGAACCACCTGAGACACGAGCATGGCCAGAGCGAGTACCTTGTTTCTTGATGTCACTATGAGCATGGCCAGAGTGAGTACCTTGTTTCTTGATGTCACTATCTGCTTGATGACTACCCGGTCTGCCAGCAGCAACACCTTCGTCACGGAGGACAGCAGCAGCCTGGCGGCCTGCACAACTCCCGTTTTGTCTGTCAGAATTGTGATCTGGCCCTCCGATTCCACGTGATTTAGTTTGGCCACATCTGTGAGTGCTGCGATTGTTTCTCCTAACAAGAAAGAGAAAAGATTATGTTGAGACTAAAACCCTTAAACAAGAAGGCAGACTTTCTCCCATCTTGACTATAACATGCACGGGAGCTCCGGGGACGATTACTCTTAAAACTACACAATCATTTGCTCTCCTAAAAGATGAGGGCAAACTCTGTGTGCTGGTTTGAATGGGAGCTCCAGTTGCTGATGGCACTGCTTCAGAGGAAGCGTGTCACGATAGGCGGTCCTTGAGACATCCCCCGTTACTAGGTCACTCTCTCTAGTTCCTGCTTGCCACTCCAGATGCAAGGCCCCAGCTCCCAGCGACCGCCACCGCGCCTTCACTCCACCACTATGGACAAGGTCTGACCCGTCACGTTGTGTTAGCAGTAATTAATACGATGTGATAATCTCTAAAACCCTTATTGTTATAGTTAACAGTATTTTTAAAATAATTCTGCTGAAGATAAATTCTGGGGTGCTAAAATATGTATGTCTAATGCCTGAGTTTCTCACAAAAGGCCTATTGTTGATTTTATTATATATTGCATTATACATTATATAATAATAATAATAATAATTAGATAATAATGTATAATGCAATAATGTCTCAGCCATTAGCATAAAAATCTTAAGGAAAAAGCATTAGAATCTTTTCAGACAAAGCACAGGACACAAAACAGTCAATATTTAGAATGGTCAGTCATTGGAAACACATAGAACAGACTGGAAAAGACAGAGGTAAAGCAGGGTGGCTGTCGGGGTTGGGGGGACAGATGAAGATATGTTGCAGATGGCAGCCAGAGGAACATAAAGAAGAAAGTGATTTGGGAGACAATACGAAAAATATATATAAAATTAGTATCTAACCAATGATAAGAAGAAAAAAATTCAGAAGTATAAACCAAATCATTTAAAGAGTTAGGACAAAAATGACAAATTTAGTTTCAGACAGCAGAAATTTGAAATGATACAGGAAGGTATACACAAAACACTGGCCACTCAATACGGGTAACTAACTGATGCTTTACCAATAAATCAATATTTACAGTAGCCACTCTCCAAGATGGCTCCCTGCGAGCTCTACCTGTTGTTACCTACATCAGCCAGCTGTTCTCTCCCACAGTGCCTCAGGTTGGTAGGCAGAAGAGACGGTATGCCACTTCTGAAATTAAGTGATCACATCCTCGCCAGTGAGATGCCTGTGGGCAAAATCACCTGTCATGCAAGCCTGATACCCTGACTTTAATCTCTAGAACCATGATAAGGGGAACTGACTCCCAAGAGTTGTCCTCTAAGCTCCACACGTGTACTGTAGCATATGTGTGGACACAGACACACACACATACACAATAAAATTTAAAAAACTGAGACTATCATCTTGTTTTCTCTCTCTCTGAGGAAAACCAAGTACCAGGTCACAGGCAGCCCTACTACAAAGAGATCCACTTGGTGACAGTCAACCAGGAAGTGAGGTCTGCCAGTGCCATTAGGAACATGCAAAACACATCCTCCAGCACAGTAAAGCCTGCAAATCACTAAGGCCTAACACACACCTTCACCCAACATCAAAACATGTGCCGACCCAGAGTCACCCAGACAAGCCACTTCCTGACAACTCCTGTGTGAGGCTCCATACTGCACAACAATAGGTTAACCTGTTGCACAGCAATAAAAATTTTTGTGTTACAAAGTTTTTGAAGGCAAAAACTACAGAAGACAAATGTGCTCAGAACTAACCTTTACTGTAGTGGAAACAACAGAGAAAATGGCTAAGTTTGTGTTCTAGCAGCAATAACTGGAAGAAAAAAAAAAGGTATTTCCTCTGGAAAATGTGTATTTTTTCCCCCTATCATTCTCAGCCACCAAAGGCAGCAGTAAGAACCTGTGCAGATGGCATTGCTGAACTGTCCCTTTTCTGACTGAACCCTGGGCATTCAACAAATCAGGCCGTGGGCAGTAAGCCCTGGTCTCCTTCCCTTCACAGCTCTTCCAGGCGCTGACTGCTAAGAAGCCTTTAGAAAGGCGTAGAGCTTGCAGGCTCATGGTTGCCATTTCTAATTTAGTACAAGCAATGAGGGAAAACTCTGAGGTGCGCTAACAAAAATGTTTACAGAGCTGCTGAATAAAATATAAATCTTGATAGCTGGTCAAAAACAATGCAGAGGCTCAACTGAGAGGAGGAATAAAATGCAATTATTACGGCATTAAAATCTGTTGAATATTTCTTCGCACCAAATGCACACATCATATAGCAATGCCTCCACAAATGAGAACACTGAGGCTTGTCCAGTGTCCCTCTGCCTGAGGGAGGGGACAAGCCTGGACTCTAAGCAGTCAACCTTAAAGCTCTAGGTCTTGATCACCGCTTCCCCCTCTTTCCCTCAAGCACATGCAAACTGCCTGGGAGAAAATGGCTGTTAGGGCTGACGGAGCCAGAAAGCCTTCAGGAGTGGCTCACATCAAGTCCTCAGTCTTCAGTCTTATCTGGAGGGTGACGCTTCCCTATAATGCAGCTTCAGGAGGCTCACAGGTAGGGGTAGGAGCCTTCTCATAGAGTGAAAGGCACTTCAGTCAGCTTAGAAGAGACATGTGCGAGGCTCATGCCCCCGGAGGGAACCTGCCTGGTCCTTGGCTGGGGCTGGCAGCCCCTTGACCGAGCACAGGGTGACAAAGTTAAGGAGGTATAGGACTTCATGCTGCTCTTTCCCTGTAAATCCTGCCCTACCCTCACTCTGGGCTTTCAGCAATGGCTGTTACCAGGAACTGAAAGAATCAGACTTAACTTTGTAACCTATGTTTCTTTTAATTGCCTTACAACTTATATTTTCAAGCTTTAGGCCCATGTTAATTAAAGCCTCTTAGTGCTTCTCCAGAGAACAGAGGAATGTAAAAGTTCCTGACATTAGCCATCTGTGAGGGCAGAGATAAGGAAGAGAACAAGCAGAGATCTCTACTAGGTGGAGAGAAAATCACTGTTCGGCGCCTGTGAGACAAACTTCGTTTGAAAACTGAACCAAATGGCCCCAATCCTTCTCCTGAATAGCTCCTAACCTTTTATCCAAAGCCTGTAACCCCCACTCCTCAGAACAGACATGGGATGAGTTAATCACTCTCCCACCCTTCATTGTGGCTATATCTCATATGGCAGGAAATTCCAAGCTGACTTAAAGATCAGATATTCCCCAGATATTTACGACAGGGCTGACCGGACCTACGGGTGCCCAGAACCAACCAACTATTTTAAAAGTTAAATACCTCATCCAATCCTGAATTGCCAAGATTGCAACCCCTAGAATTTCCCGCGCTTTGTCTTTTAAAAACCTAAGGCCACTCCTTGCTGACCAGCAGGGGTGACCCCATTGTGCAATGGTCAAAATAAACCTCTTTGATTTTGCATCAATGATTAGTCTCCCAGTTTCTCTTCATACCTTCTTAAAATTAGGCTCACACTGGGCCTAACAGAACAACTGGAGAAGGTCTTTCTGCTCTCTCTGCATTGTCCACTGTATTCTGTAACATGCTTTAGAGGTGCCCACAAAATAATGTGGTGCCAGGAAAATAAGACTCTCCTCTTACAAACTGGTTTGTTTCCTCTCAGTGAACAATGAAGATTATGTAACCCTTTGTTTCTCACATTTTTCTCTTGCTTTCCAGGAAATACAATTAAATATTCATCTTTGCCAAAGATTCTGGCATATTTTTCCTCTTATTTTAACAGATTTATTTAACATGTCTTTTATTATAACCCATTTCAAATCCTTTTTCATGTTGAAAAAAATATAAAAAACAAATAAGATAAGGCCATCTCCTCTGCTTTCCACATAAAGCTGTGTCCTAACCCAACAAATGGCTAGAAGCCCAAGAGTCAAGCCAGAGTCCTCAGGTTCCTCTAGTTAACAATCCCATTCTATCTGCTCATCAAGTAGACCTCACCTCGTATGCTATGCAGTCTTCTGTTCTCTGTAACTCTATCCCATTGCCTGTGCTTAGCTGTTTGCATGTAAATACTTCATAGGAAATCTTCCTACCTTCATTCTTATGGCTCTTTCAACCTCCCTTCTGTAAATCGCCCATCTCAGAGGCTAATAATCAGCATAGCATGCCACTATTCTAACCAGTGAATGAATCCTATGTTTCAGACATAAAACTGAAGTCAAGAGAAGCCCAATAAAGCTCATTAATGTTCTAGAATATCTTATTTCCAGACAGGATTTCTCCATTTTAGCTCTGGTTGTCCTGGAACTCGCTCTGAGTCCTGGGATTAAAGGTATGTATCACCACCTCCCAGCTGGATAGCCTAACTCAAAGCAAAACTAAAGTATTTTATCAGGGATGTAGCTTAGTGGAAGCTTGCACTGTAGAAAATAAACAAACCTCCCTAAGTTTTTTTGGGTGTAGTGGTACCTACCTGTAATCCTATCACTTAGGACCAGAGGCAGGAGGATCACTCCAAGTTAAGGCCAACTTGGTTTACACAATGAGTTCCAGAACAACCAGACTACATAGTAAGACTGTCTTAAAATAAATAAATAAAAATATTACCACCACAATATCCAGAATAATGAAATTGGTATAAATAATCTTTCAAATAAATATGGCATGGTGACACACACCCATAATACCAGCACTCAGGGGACTGAGGCAGGAGGATTTCCACTAAGCTTGAGGGCAGCCTGGGCTAGGTACTGAGACGTGCCTCAAAAAGGAAATGAGCTGGGTGTGGTAGCACACAGCTTGGCAGAGGCAGAGCCAGTTGGATCTCTGAATTCAAAGGACACAGCCCTGACCACAGAGAGTTCCAGGTCAGCAAGGATTACATAACAAAAGTTACCTTGTCTCCTAAAAAAAAGAAAAGAAAAAAAAAAAAAGCAAGCAAACAAACAAACAAAGGTAGAAAAACACTCACATACCTGCTTGTTTAGCTTCAATGCAGGCGATAGTAATTTCTTCTTTCAAGTCCCAGTTTTCATTAGCTATAGCTTCTCCTACTTTAACAAATCTTCCAACTGCCACGTTGACAGCTTGTCCCACACGCTGAATTGCCTGCAGAGTTTTATCAGACTTTTTGGTATTATCTTTATGGTTAATAAGTGTAGTAATCTAAAAATAAAAAATATTGAAGCAACTTATATTTCAATACTTTAAAAAAAGAGAAAGCTCTCACAAAAGCAGAGAAAAGTAAACCCAGTATATGAGACGAATGCAAGAGACTAGATCAATAGCTTTAGACGTCGCAGCCAGGCAGCATCTTGCTTCATTTCTCAGGACAATGCTTCTATTAATTGTGATTGTGAGTTCACCTGAGGGCACTTATCTAGGACACACAGTTCCAGATACTCTCCAAGCGGCCCAACAAATCTTAAAGACATAAGAGCGGGACAGGGCAAAACACAGGTTCCCAGCACTCATAGTTTCCTCAGTTTCCACTCAAGCTGCTTTGAGTAAAGACACCTCTCATTGCATTCCAACCCACTCTTCACAAAGCAGGTAGGGTGTATGAAACAGTACTTGTGCCATAAAGGTGGCGCTTAACGCAGAGCACTTGCCTAGCACATGGGAGGCCCTTGGTTCTATCCACAGCCCTTGACCCACACACGTTTACTGAACTCACTAGCAGTTTTAGAATGACCTGTGTAATCTACTCTTTCAGCCCAGTTTTGTTTAGCAGCAGCCCCAAAGTACATGAAATGCCAAGAGTTTCCTCATTTGGTTTTAAACTCTGACATAAAATATAAAGGGTGACGTATAGAGCATAAAACAAATGAAAATCTTTAAAAGATCTCAGAAAAATAACACATGTACAATACTCACATGCAAAATATTTATTTAAAAATATTAGATGAAGCTGGGTGGTGGTGGCACAAGCCTTTAATCCCAGAACTTGGGAGGCAGAAGCAGGCAGATCTCTGGGAGGCAGCCTAGTCCACAGAGCGAGTTCCAGGACAGCCAGGGCTAAAAAGTAAGAACTTGTCTCAAAAAAAGAAAGAAAGAGAGAGAGAGAGAGAGAGAGAGAGAGAGAGAGAAAGAAAGAAAGAGAGAAAGAAAGAGAGAAAGAAAAATAGATACCAACTAGTAAATGTATACTGAGTTTCCTTTTCAAATAATTTATATGAAATGAAAACAAAGACCCAAATAAAATACTGGAGAAAGGGCTCAGTGGTTAACAGAACTGGCTGCTCTTCCTGAGGTCCTTGTTCATTTTCCAGCACCCACATGGCAGCTCCCACCTGTCTGTAACCCTAGCCTGAGGGGACCCAATACCCTCTTCTAGCCTCTGTGAGTACCAATACACAAATGGTGCATAAACATACATGTGAGAAAATATCCATACACATAAAGCAAAGCTTAAATTTTAAAAAGACCTAAAACAGAGTATAAGAGGATAGCATTCTGTACCAAGCACTTTTTGTTTTGTTTTATTTTGATTTTTTTCAAGACATGGTTTCTCTGTGTAGCCTTGGCTGTCCTGGACTCACTTTGTAGACCAGGCTGGCCTTGAACTCACAATGATCTGCCTGCTTCTGCCTCCCCAAGTGCTAGGGTTACAGGAGTGAGCCACCGTGGCTGAGTATCAAGAACTTTGTAAATTAAAATATTAAGAGCTTAGAATTAATAGAAATGTCGAAATTTCAACCTTGGGGTTGCCATCACCATTAGGGATGAGCCAAGTGATGCAGAGAGATGTACTGAATTCCCCTATGTTTCATTTATTTTTGAGTATGTGTTCATGTGTTCACACATACATGTGTGAATGTGTGTGTTGAGGTCAGAGGCTGCTTTTATATATCTTCCTCAATGACTCTCCACCTTATTTTTTTAAGACAGGGTATTTCAGTGAACCCAGAGTATTCTTCAACTAGACTAGCTGGCCAGTGAGCTTCCAGGATCCCACTGTCTCCAGCATCTTCCACAGCACAGGGATTCTTTATGTGTGTCACTGCATACACAGGGGGCTGGGATCCAAACACGGGTCCTTAAGCTGGTGGTATAGCATGTTCCCAGACTGAGCTCTACCTCCTAAGCCCTTCCACGAACTGTTTTCATCTACAATATTATTTTCCAACAAATGCTTAGTATCTGTTACATGCCAAGTCCTCAGGATGTGTGGTGTTTTGAATGAGAATGGCTCCCATAGGCTCATATATTCGCATGCTAGCCCCAGTTGGTGAACTGTTTGGAAGTAGGAGGTGTGGCCTTACTGCAGAAGGTAGGTCATACTTGCCAGTTTCCTGTCATGATAATCACTGAATAACCCTATGACACTGTCAGCCAGCCCCAATTAAATATTTTCTTTTATAAGAGTTGCTTTGGTCATGGTGTCTCTTCACAGCAATAGAAAAGTAACTAAGACAGGATGTATGAGTGATTGAGACATCCAATCCTACCTCCAATGTCTGCAGTATAGATTAGCAATTCAATCACATAAAACATATATTCCATTGGTAAAGTAAAATTCTAAAAAAATGAGAAAATATGGAGGAACACAGTGATGGAGAAATAATTTTAATGTATGTGTTGTGCAAAATGTAACATACAATATTATGCCCATGAAGCCACCTGAAATTCTCTATTCTTTCTTCTCTGAGAAACTGCAATTTATAGTAGCAGGCTGACAACAGCAGGAAATAATGTATTTTAAAGAACAGAAACTGAGGGGTGAGAGGCTTTGGGGATGAGCCTGTCCTAGGCCTGAAGTGGTGAATGCAGTGAGCAAAGGGTCTACCATAAACCAGTGTCATGTGATGGATTGCCAAGAACTGGCCATGTAAGGCTGGGAACTGTAGCAAAGAATTCCTGTTCTGAGCTGGGCATGGCGGTGCATGTCTGCAATTCCAGGGAGGTGAAGGCAGGAGGCCTGCAACCTGCGGGCCATCTGAACCACAGAAGGAGATCCTGCTTCTGTGCTTTACTGGTGATTTTGAAACATATTCAGAAACTCCCTCAGATCTCTCCTTCAAGGAAGAAGGAACTTTGTTTCTCTCTCAAATATAAGCTCACTTGTGATGAGCAGATGACCATGAACATCATGCTGCATTTCTGGGTAGGTTTCATGATACTGTGATGTTATCTCTCTCTCTGTTTCTCTGTGTGTGTTTGTGTCTGTCTCTCCCTCTCTCTTTGTCTGTGTGTGTGTCTGTCTGTCTGTCTGTGTTTGTATGTGTCTGTCTGTTTCTGTGGGGTTTCTCAACAATCAGATGAGTGAACTTGTGAGCACCCTTAATAACAGGAAAAGGAGAAAACATCCCTCAAGAATTAAGTGGCCTAGCTAAGATGATCTGAAGGGGTTTGAAGGAGCTATTGGTTGCAGTAAAATAAAAGCGAACAGAGAGAAGTTAAATAAAGCACTGTTAAATAAAATCAAGCCAGAACTTGCTGCTTCTGAAAATTCTCAGCCAGATGGCACACCATGATAAGATTATAAATGGCTTACAGGCAAGAGTCAAATCTAAGGCATAGTCGAGAAAGCCAAATCTAAAGAGGACACTAAGGGAGTGACTGTAAAATCTTAAAGTCAGCCATGGGAGCCAAGGCACTTGTCCTCCAGCTGTCCCAGAAGGAGGCAAAAGCAGAGAAGAGCTGACCTCTGCACAAATCCTGGGACAGCTTTGTCTTATACACTGAGTACAACATGACTCAAAGGGCAACAAACAAAATTAATTACAGACTTAAAAAAAAAAAAAAAAAGGAAAGGATTAATATGAAATGAAGGATTTCCTACTTCCAAACCTCCACAGGCTGAGAAAACGAGCTACCCACAGGGTTGCCTTTCAACAGAAAGGGCGACCAACTGAGAAGGCAATGTCAAGACGTGAAGGCAATTCCCGGGATGTGAGTTTTAATTAAGGAACTGCTAACCTGGGTCCAGGTGCATTTTAGGAAGCTGTAAACCAGCAGTTCTTTCTTTCTTTTCTTTTTTCTTTTTTCTTTTTTAGCATTAGCCTGCAAACATCCTGCACATCCTATTTTTCCTATAGCTAGAAAGAGTTACACTTAGGAAATAGCTCTCTTTAAAGAGCTTATCTGGACCAGATTTCCAGGTCAACCTTCTGAGTCAAGCTGATGTTTTCAGGAGAGGTTGTGTGCAGATGGAAGAAGGTAAACAACTTACCACAAAGGTTAGAGAACAGAGTTCTTTGCTATTGCAAAGGCTCCACTCCTTCTCCTTAGGCACTTCTAAGCAAAATAAACTGGGGATGTAGCTCAGGAGGTGGAGTGCCCGCCTAGCATGCACTAGGCCCTGGTTCGATTCCCAGCACCACATACACGGGTGGTGAAAAACAGGCCTGTAATCCCAGCACTCCCGAGGTGGAACAGGGGAGTACCTCAGTGAACAGAATAAAGGAGAAGTACAGCGTTATTACTCTAGAGGGTAAGGGATGAATCACTGCAGTCTCTCCCTAGGGGAAACCAGTGTGCTGGTAGAATGTTCTTATGGAATGTATACAATTTACCCTTGTTCATTCAAATGCTCATTTCTCTATCCCACTCTCTGGTTTCAATCTGGACATTGCATTGTGATGCTTATTCTAATCATCACCTGTCTCAAGTTTGTGTAAAGATGCTAGCATTTGTTCTCTATATTGTAAGTTAAACAACCAGCCAGTGCTGTGCAATGGAGAGAACAGGGTGGGACCTCCTGGTCTGGAGGGGAGGAGAAGGAAGGGAGTGGGAGGACAAGTAGGAGAGGAGACATCAGCAGGATAGGATTTGGAACCAAGAGGAGAGATGAACTGGACCTAAGAGATGACTAAAAGCAAGGATAATGAGTGAAATCTGAATGGTAGGAAACTATGTGAGATTAGAGGTTTAAGATAGAGTAACTATTGCCCAGCATTGTGCTCTAGATTAATTAAATAAATCCTAGTCCCTGTATGGTGATTTGGGTATACAACTAGTTTAGGAATAACCACTATATCACTAAAAGATAATTTGATAACAATATTAATCACCCACAACACCAGTGGTGATGTGAATACATTTGACCAGCCCCACAGGAAGGCTCCCATGATGAAGAACTGAGGCTTCTTGGCAACAGCTACAAAGATTCTCAGGCTTCTGGCCACCCAAGTAGGGTACTCTCAAATTCCCGATTCTCAGAAACGGACTTATTTTAATATGGTAGGTTTTGAGGTACGTTGTTATTTACAAGTAAACATAATTTCAAATGTGTGCTTTAAAGTAGATTCTCACAGTCACTGAAGAGAATAAAAAGCTAATTGCTTTGGGCTATTTATTTATTCATTTTTGGTGGTAGGTAGGTACATAAAATATATTTGATGGTGAAGTTATAAAATCCAGCGTGATGTTCCACAGCTTCAGAATGGCTATTCTAACTGTATAGAAGCTCACCAAGATTTAAAAAGTTTAGGTAAAGTTCATTTTGCTTTGTGATTTTTTTTGAAAAATTTTTTTAGTTTGGTTTGGTTTTTGTCTGTCTCTCTATGTAGCCCTGGCTCGTCTCAGAGATCTACCTGCCTCTATCTCCCAAATGTTAGAATCTAAGGTGTGTGTCATGGCACCTGGCTGCAAGTTCTTTATAATAAAGTTTTAATACATTTACAAAATAAATAAACAAAGCCCCACCACTGCAGACAGATGTTCAGTCATTCTCGCTCATTTCTTGAGTTTAGACTAGGGACGGAATATTTTCTCCAGCATAAATGCTACCTAGCATCCTATTAGGTAGTCACGTTGACGAAGGATCACTAGAGTGAACTGTGAGGATGATTGAGCTATGATGCTGCAAAGCAGAATGATAAATATGAAAAACAGCAGTGTGTGGTGGACACCTGTGGTTCGGGGCTTGGGCTGAGACAGGACTGTGAGACTGTCTAAAAGGGGAGAACACAGACATGAAATCTAGCCACACCGCTTTGGTCCTCCATACCTGATAGACTCTAGGGAACTCTCAGCACCACACGTAGAGCAGAGACCCTGACCACGATTTCAAGCCATTTCTTTAAGAGGTTACCAAGGGAAAAGAATGGAAGTGGCTACTTAGAGTGGCTACACCCCACCCCATCCATCTAGTGAAATCCTAACACCAAGTTATTAGAAAGTGACTTAGCTACGAATTCAGAGCTCCCACAAATGGGATTTAGTATCCTCATAAGAGAAAGTGAAGGAATCTTTGCCCCTTTGCTTCATCACATCAGCGAGAAGACATCAGTCTGGTCTAGGAAGCAGGTGGTCTCACCAAACACTGAACACTGGGCACCTTGATGTTGGCCTACCCAGCTACCAGACCGCAACAAAATAAATGCCTGTTGTTAAGACATCCATGGATTATTGTTCATCGTGGGACCGAGGTCTGAACAGGGCATCCCACATGCTGGACTCTAGCTCAGTATTGCTATTACAGAAACCCAGAGTAAGACACTCTGCTCATTAAATTCTGTGTTTACATAACACTTACATTTTCCAAATATAAAAAACTGATCCTACAATTAGGCTAAAGCACTAACTATTGTTCAGTCCTGAAACAAGCGTTTTGCCTTTACTTCAAGCATCCTCTCCAGGGCATAGTTAAGGCGCGGCTGTCTTCCTCTTACTGGAAGCATTCTGGAAAATGCTTATTCCAAAGACAGTAGTTGAAAACCAATATTTGGAGAAGCTAAGTCAATTCATAAAAATCCTTTTTGAAAGATCTACTTATGTCCTAATGTTTTCAAACTTTTAGAAGGCAGCTTCAGGGCTGGAGAAAGAGACGGCTGGGTGGCTAAGAACACTTGCTGCTCTTCCGGGGGACCTGAGTTCAGTTCCCAGAACTTGTGTCAAGCAGTTCACACGCTCTGCAACTCCAGCTCCAAAGGTCCCCAGCACCTCTGCCCTCCTAGGGCACTTCCACTTACTCTCACGTGCATTCGCACAAGCAGACACTCACTTCCACATAATTAAAAACAGTAAAACTGAACTTTAAAAAGGGAAGGCACGGGTTGATTATTCCCATAACAAAAAAGGAAATGCAGGAAACCCTCCACAAGTAACTCAAAGAACCCTATAATTCTGTGAGCATTTTGTCTTATTACTCCAATCCTGGATTATGTGCATTTAATACACTTTTATAAAATTGAGATTGCATTTTTTTTAATTATGCAGAGTACCAGTGTGTATGTTTTGCTTATATAAATTAATTTAATGCATTTAATGCTTACACCTCTAGCTTCTATTAGGCATCTATCTATTATTATCTTCATTATATAGAGTAAAAAGTCTAAAGCTGAAAGAGATTAAAAATATTCCCCGGGGTCACAATGTCAAAAGCGGCCCATACCCTTACATCACCATGCCTCCCCGGCCTCCTCGGATGATGCTAAGGGGAAACACTGAGAGAGCTTCCACAGTTGTAATATGCCAAACTAAAGTTAGGGGTTGTGCTTGACAACTAGGAAGAGCCGTAAGAGTGACGACGTGCAGCTGCGCTGACAGACATGTCTATAGGGTGTCCTAAAAAAAAGCCTGAAGGGGCCAGAGGGCAAAGAAAGCATTCTGTGGGGGAAGAAAGCTTTTTTGATCTAGTGAACAACTACATTATGAAAGAAAACAAGAACAAGGGCTTCCTTGGGACCATCTGCCTAACGTGTACCTGGAAGTTAAGGATCTGACTCCTATTGCTCTGCCTGGGTTGAAGGCCTGGTCAGGAGGTAGCTAGTCATCAGCCTTTCTGTAACAACTCTCATCCATAAGAATGGGGCAATAATACGCTCAGGCTCCCATGTGACGTAACTGAGTAAATGTTAATCATTGTACTTAGAATATTGTCAGTTACCAAAAAGTAAAAAGTATCAGTTACACATTTCTTTTCTCTTCCTCATGTTTTGGGATGTTCTAAATCTTTAAAACTGATATTAATACTTCATTGACAGAGGCTTTTTTTTAAAACTACTTTGTGGAGAGGCAAAAAAGCAAGAAAAACAGGAAGCTGGGAAGAAAGGAAATCCAAAGTCCAATTCTCTAGGACTTAAAGAATAACCTAAAAGCCAGTCTGAGATGGAGAAGTTTCTGTTTGGACTTAACTCATCAGTAAATTCTCAGAATTAAGAATGTACAATTTCCTTATTTGCTGCATAGAACATGGAAGTGAACTCACCATTCAAGGTCAGATTCTTTCAAAAGACGCAGGCATTTTCACTTGTTTACAGCCTCATTTTATCATTTCAATTTTCCTTTATCTTTGCTATCAAAAGCACACTTACATCCATTTCACCAATTGGCTGGGGAAAGAGAAAGACACTTCTCTCCTCTCCCAAATCCTACCAAGAGAAAGATTCTGAAATGTTCCCAAGGCAAAGAAAGAGATGGGAAGGATGAAGTGAAGCTACCTCAGAAATGAAAAGGTCCCTGACGGGATGAATGACTGGATGAAAGCACACACAGGAAAAGCTCAAGGGCAGAAAATGACATTCCACACCAGGGCAGAGGCATCCTTCTTCCCTTCCTTAGATAAAAACACTACAGGAGTGAGGGTGGTGACAGGAAAAATGAAATGACTGTTCAAAGAGGTGGGAATAGTTCCACTGAAAACGTGCCCTGTTCTTAGCCTGGAGCTTAAAAAAAAAAAAGTTCAGATTCTAAAATATGCAACATCAGAACCCACTGCAGTGGTACCCACTTACACTCCTAGACTTGGCTAGTGGAGGCAGGAGGGTGGTGAGTTTGAGTCCAGCCTGGGCTATAAAGATACACTGTTTTAAAACACTAGTTAAGAGTTGAGGGTGTAGCTCAGTGCTTGCCTAGGTCCCATAAACCCGTGGGTTTGATCTACAACAGGCAAAAAGAGGGAGAGAATCACAGCTGTGGCTCAGTCACTGCATTCACACCTGAACTTTCCGGGGCCAAACCCTGCACAATTTATTTAATCCCCCTGTTAAAAGAGATTTGGGTAGTATTTAGTTTGGGACCCTCACAAGTAAAAATGTCATTCATACTCATATTCTATCTCATAAATATACGCGGGGGTTTCTCTGAAAGAGACAGGAGTTGAATCACTAGGGCATTGGGAGTACCTTTTTCTTAGACAGGGCCTAATTATGTCACCCAGGGTGGCCAGTAATTGAATAATTCTCTCGCCTCAGTCTCATGTGTGCTGGGACTTACAGCCATGTACCAGGATGCCTCCCCGTTCAGTTTTTCTTTGTCTGAGACAAGGTCTCACTATGTAGCCATGGTGGCATGAAACTTGCTATATAGACCAGGCTGGCCTCCAGGTCTCAGTGATCTGCCTGCGTCCAGCTCACAAATGCTGGCACTAAAAGCATACACCACCCACATCTGGATTCTGATAGAATAAGTCCACACATCTTGCTTTGCTTCTGGCTGTTCTAGATTCTTTGGTCTTTTATATATATATATATATATTTAGAATTATTTTAATCAAATCATCCTATCCCAAATTCTGCTGGAATTTTCATTGGAATTGCATTAAATTTAAAAATCAATAGAAAAAGCTGTGTCTTTAACATTCTGTGGGCCTAGGCATGAACATAGCACTTTTCTCTCAGTCATCCATATCTACTTTGGCTTCCAATAAAATGTTCTCCATAGTCTGATATCTCTCTTTGCTATGTATACATGCAAATCTTTCTAGTAGCCCCATATTTTACTGTCTTACTACAATTTGTATTTTAATGACATTTTTTTCTGTTTATTAATGTAGAGAAATGTATCTGAGTTTAGCACTTCATAAATATGCTATTTCTAACTTGAGTTTTTTAATATTGATAATTATTAATACAATGGGAGCCCCGGGTTTTCTTTTTGTATCTCTGTACCTTTGGTTTCTCCTCCTTATCTTATAGAAGGGCTGGGATTTCTGGCACAGTTTGCATAGGATCTGTGATAGCAGGTTCTTTTCTCTGCCTTTAAAAGAAATGTATCTTTAAATTTGACTGTTGCTATATCATGTTTCCAGTAGATACCCTTATCAGCTAACACAGGCTTTTAGAGCAACATTTCTGTCTGTCTCTGTGTGTGTGTGTGTGTGAGAGAGAGAGAGAGATGTGTGTGCATCTGTCTGTGCAAACACTGGTGCCTGTGCATGCATGTGGAAAGAGGTCAACACCAGATGTCTTCCTCAATTGTTCTGCACTTTGTTTTCTAAGAGAATTCTCAATGAACCTGAAGTTCATGGACTAGCCTGTCAGCAAGCTCTCAGCATCCAGCTCCACCCCATGCCAGCTCTTACGTGGCTGCTGGAGTTCCAAATTCACATCCTCATGCTTGCACAGCAAAAACCTTTCCCATCCAGCCATTTCCCTAGCCCTTCAGCATCATCCCTCCCACCCCCAATGCTGAGGACTGAACTCAGGACCTCTTCCATGTTTGCCAAGCACTCTTATCACTGATCTATATCCCCAGCAAGGAAAACATTTGCTACTCGTACTTTACAAAATAATTTTGTCATAATTAGAAGTTGAATGGAAGAGAAAGTTCTTTCTATATCTATTGCTGTGGAAATAATTCACAGTCTAGTCTGTGAAGACAGAAAACTTTACATATTTTCTGATGCTGACAAAACCTTCCTTTCCTAGAATAAGACCTAAAAGCCAAGACTTTCACTGGGAGGGTCACATGGCATGGTGGTAACCTTACTAATTTACCTCAAGCTATGTCTCCTTCACAGTGTCATCCTGACTCAACCATGTGAGCTCTCACAGCATTTATTATTGATAATGCTCATTCGGTACTTGACGTGGGCTTGCTATACTATACACTCCCTACCTACCAACTAAAAATACACACCCTTTAAAGAGCAGCGACCGTAATAAATCCTTGCTTAAAGTACCTAAAATATCCTTAGGAAATTGGGAATTAGCTGGAGAACAGTGTTATCTCCCTAGAAGAGAAATACTTGGGCATCTGAGTTTTCCAAAGAGCTGCCCCCCTCAGCACACACATACACACACACACACACACACACACACACACACACACACAAAGTCAGCCCTCGGAATCAACCAAGGACTTCATGTAGGAAAGGCCAGCACTCCAACTGAGCTAGTCCCCAGCTCCAGTTTTAATATCTTAAAATCACTGAAACTTTAAAAGCGGTCTAAATTATCTTTATGTACTTCCCTGATTTGCTAATCAGGCACCCTAACCATGCTTTAGGCATCTCTTGATACTAAAAATAAAACTTCATAGTACTGGTACATTTTTAGCAAAGTTTAGCAAAGTTTACTTTTTTTTTCCAGATTGCAGCTCTCTGGCTAGTTTTCCTACTGTGGAACCTTTTCTTTGTGACTACTCTTCGCTGACCTCATCATCTCCTCTAATCTCTAGAAGGACACAGGAGTAGGTAAAAGCTAACTACTGGGGCCAAGCTGCCTGGATTCAAAACCCAGCTTGGTATTTAAGAGTTGAAATCCCTCACACCAGGTTAATTGACCTAACTGGCCATGGATTTCTTCATCTGCCTCACGAGAAGATGCATCTATCTCTCCTGGCGGGTGGGAATTAAGTGAGATAGCACTGGCAAAGTGCTTAGCTTGAAGCAGCTAGTGTCAAACAGATGGATAAAGCATTATAGGTTTAAGTCCCTCTCTCTCTCGTAAGACGCCTCACGCACTTCTCATTCGTGGTGTGTGCTTGTTCTGGTGATGGTGCTGTAGGGGAGTTGTCCAGGGTGGAAGTAGTTGAAGACACTAGAAAACAATGGCACCACTCTTTCCATTGAGCCACACACCCACTACTCAGGAAGAAGACAAAACATCGGGAGTGCCAGGTGTGGTCACCGCTCCTCCACTAATTACAGAATGCAGGCTGGGAAAGGTAGATATCCATTTAATTAGCATTAGAAGAATCTAGGGAACTAGATAACTACAATTTTCACATGTTCTCAGGACCAGCCTGGAACAGGCGGTATTTAAAAATCTATGGAATACTCCCCTTCACTAAACGTGTTTCTGTAAGACATTGGTGGCCAGATGTTGAGGTTGTTATTAAGAAATTATTTTTAAATTTAGAGTCCGATAAGATAACTTAAGATTCTTTCTACCTCTAAAATCTTGGTAACCTTGGTATGAGTCACCAAGATGTTACAAGCTTAGAATGAGTCACACATCGCCAGCACACAGCCAAAGACAAAATTCTTCCCTTGGTGTTTGGCAGAGTACTGTAGGTGAGGAATTCTAGCCCTCGGGTTATGTATACCTTAGCTCAGAGAAACAAACCTTTTTTTTTTTTTTTTAATTAAGCACATCACTTACAGGCTTCTTTTATAACCCATAAATACAATAATGCACTAATCCCAACTGAGACCTGGCAAAAAGTGTGCCTCGGGACAAAGCCTCCAGCACTACTCCTTCCTGTCACTGCAAAGCACAGGCAGACAAAAGCGGGCAGGCAAGTGTCAAGGAGGGACAGGACAGGTGGCCGGAGTGGGTGGGAGTTGGGCCAAGAGGACGGGACAAAGGCCTTGAAGAACAAGCCGGGGTGGGAGGCACACTAGCATGCACTAGTGTGCGCCCAGCGCCCGGGTCTGGCCCGGGACGCGGACAGCGACGGCGGCGGACTGCGCAGCGACGGCCCGCTCGGTTCTGGGGGGCGGGGGACAGCGAAGGGGTGCTACCGTCCCGCGGCCGGCCTCCCTCGGCCGGAGCCGCAGCGCCAGGAGGGTCTGGGCGTTCTAGGCCGGACATCGCACCTGCTGGGCTCGAGCACCTCACTGTGTGCCCAGGGTGGCCGCCCCGCTCCGGGCCCCCACGCGAGTCCCGCCTTGACGCCGCCGCGCTCGCGGAATGCGGGGCAGCGCCGCCTCCAGCCCCGCCATGCCGGACCGGGGTTAGAGCGGTCGCCGCCATCGCGGGCCGCGCACACGGGGACCCGGGGCCGCGGTACCTGAGAAACCAGGGGCAGCAGCGTCTGCTCCACCGAGCGCGTCCTGATCTCCAGTCCCGGGTCGAAGGCGAAGCTAGGTGCGTTGGAGGAGTGGACAGCTCCGGCACCGCCGCCGCCGGGCACCGGGGAAGCGGCCATGGCCCTCCACCGATCGGACAGCCGGCTCTCCGCACCACCGCGGGCCCGCCAACCAGCCCGCCGGCTGCCCGCTGCCTCGCTGTAACGAGGCCCCACCCCCAGCCTTGTGCCACCGCCTCGGCCCCGCCCCCATGCGACCCGGGCCGGGTAGCCCCGCCCCTTAAGGCCACTCCACCCTAGCTAGCTCTGCCCCTGGCCCCAGCCCAGCCGTGCCCATCTCTAGACCCCGCCCACACGCCCCGTAGTCTGACGCGCCGCAGTCCGGACTCATCAAACTCTGCCCCTAGGACTGACTGCAGGACCACCCCTAGCTCCGCCCCAATCCCTGGGAGGCCCCACCCACCACTGCCACTGAGCGACCCCACCAGCTCCGCTCTCTGCAGGCCCGCCCCCTAGGCCATTCTAGTGTTCCAAATCTTTTTTTACCTGGAGACACCTGAGGGACTCTCCATGTTCACGTGGCTTTCAAGACAACTGCCCCCAACAAAGCTTCCCATTTGCCTCAAAAACCAATTCTGAATTCCCATAAATATTCCTATGTGTTTTGATGAGGTTGAAAAATGGAGGGATCCTCTGCCTTGAGACGGCAATTACCCTTGTAATCATCTGTCCATGCCTTCCCGGGAAAGTCTGTCCCATTTCCCCTCCACTCCTATTTTCTGATTATGTATCATTTACACAAAGTTGAAACATTTGATAGTAAGTTCACATAAATATCTTGACACTCAGCAAGAAGGCAATGTCTTTAGAATTCATCTTCAAGAGAATTAGACACAAGTCTTGTTTACTGCTAAATACTACTTTTTTTAATTTTCACAGGTATTTTTAATTAGGCAAGAACTAGCAGCGTGTTAATTGCTCCTTGAATGAAAAGATATGCCTATTTCTGACTGAAGTCACTTAGGGCTAAGAAACCATTCCCTCAGCTCAACCATGAGCTCACACCAATCCCTGTGCTGAGAGGGTGTGCTCCTTTTCCTCTGCTTCCCAGGAACAAAGCCAGGGAAGGCATTCAGAAGCCTGCATCTTAAGGATTCTAGACTCAAGCAACTGACTGAGAAGCCTGAGAAGTATTTTTGAGGGATCAGGGCGGCTAATGAGCATCCACTGGGGCAAAAAGGAATCTTGAGACAGGCTTTCTCCATCCATCCAGCTAGCCGGATGGCCTCAACTTGTAGTGCTCAAAGTGAAGCTGCAGGGGTCAGCTTCATCTGCCCAAACAGCATAGATAACTCTAGTCATGGAGACAGCAAACCTGCGGCTTTTCTAAAAAAGAAGAGCTCCTGAATTCAAGTCATCTTTCAATTCTTTTTTCTCTTAAATTCTGTGGACATGTGCACATGAGTGCAGTGCCTGTGAAGGACATATAGATGCCCTGCAGCTGGAGTTACAGGTGCTTACCTGCTGTCCATTACCCGGGTTAGAAATTTAACTTGGGTCCTCTGGAAGAGCAGTACCCTTAACTGTAGAGCCACCTCTCCAGGTCTCCCGTCTTCCAACTTTTTACCTTCAAAACCACCCTCACACTTTATACGGGCTGCTGCCTCCCTCCAATGCATGGGGGACTTCTGCCTCAGCTATGGATTCACTGGCTTTTTGAGGGTTCCCTCATGTAAGATAACCAAATTTCATAAAAACAAAAAAAAAAATAAACTGGCACCGGTATAGATAATGGCGCCAATGGTAGTATATGCAGGGAAATTCTAGATAAAGTTCAAATTTCTCAAGAAACAAGAGACTAAGTTTATCACCTGTTTCATCCAACATTTGTTAACTTTATTTCAAAATATAAATATTTTACATTTTACAAAGATGTTATTACATCAGTAAGTTGTAAAAGCAAATAAAGCTAAGAAACGGCATTTGTGTAATACAGGATATTTATTGTTGCATTTGAACACTTTTTCCTTTCAAATCATCTCTCTTTTACCTGAGAATGCAGAGGTGATACATTTTCAGAGATAAATAATTACAATGATATGTTCAACCTTAGTTTCACAATCAATCAGTATTTGAAATACAATCCAAGTACCTGAACAAGAGGCACTGCAAGGACAGAGTTTTCTCTAGGACAGCTGCAATAACAGTTACACTTCTGGGTCACTCTGATACAAAAGATTTGGGATTTCACAATAAGCAAAAACAATGGTAAAATGTTTCTTTCCATACTTTTTTATTGCGTACATAAAGCTAGAAGGAAAGACCAGAATAAAGAACTTTGGACTTGGAGTCAGATACTCTGTAACCAAATTCTGGCTCCATGCTTTCATATGTAAATTTCGGAGAGAGGAGGGCAGGAGGTGGGGGGAATGGGGATCAACGACAGACTTCTCAGGGCTTCCAGTCTGTACAACGACTATAATAATGACTAGCTCACAGGGCTGTCCCCAAAGGTGTCTGAAAGTTATAAAGTGCCATACAAAAGCATCACCAATGTATTCCCATTAGCCGATTCTTGGATGCCTTGCAAAGTCAAGCATAAACACTGATTTTGGGTGCCACAAATGGGAAGAACCTCCTTCCTGCAAGTGTAGCTCTAGGCAGCAAATGCTGGTGTCTCAGTAGACTGCTGGGACTTGTTACCAATCCATGGTATCATGGTAACAAATTCACTGCCAGTACTTTCACTACCTATAGTCTTCTAAAAGACCTATAAACTTGATCAAAAGCTAGTCGTTTAAGATGCTCAGAGAGGAAAGGTGGAAAGAATAGGGGCACAACATAAAGTGCAACACGTGGTCCCTCCTCCCTTCACAATGTGTTATGGCATAATAAAAACTCATAGACATCCCAGGGAAAGGAAATAACTAGGCATTCCTCAATTTTAAATGACCATGGAATCTCCCCTCTCCTAGTACTTTTTCTCTTACAACTCTATTAACTGTACAAACAACTACTATATGGAACTTTTTTCTTTCTTTCCTTCCTTCCTTGCTTCCTTCCTTCCTTCGTTTTTTTTTTTGACAAAAGTGGTTGAGCTATGAGAAAAAGGAAAGAGAAGCAGAAGGCAGGCTGAGGGAGAGGATCTGTACTCCACTTTTATTTTGTTGTTAACTGGCTGTTACAATAAGCTACTTTACCAGTAAATTTGTTTCCTTCCCTAAAACAATTATATCATCTCACTACAATAGCCCATTCAATCACCAAACTTCTGTGATGCTGCTAAGAAGACTCTTCACCTACAGTTCTCGGGAGTATTTTCAAGCTATCAAGAAAGCTGCTTTGTGGCTTCGGGTAGGTATTTTTCCCAGATCTTAGTGAGTTAATAATATTTGATGACAAAATGAGCAAAGACAAAAAAACTGATAAAAATAAATAAATAAATAAATAAGTAGAAAATAAATAGCTGTTCTTTGCAGGAGCAAGAATTTGGGAGTATGTTGCCATAAGAAATTTTCATTGTGAAAAGGGAACTCAAAGTCCCAGTGTGATACTCTCGGAAAGGCTGTGGGGGACCCTCAAAAGATACTGGAAGGCCAGAAATGGAGTATGGGAAGTCCTGAGGGTATTTCCCATAAACTAGGTTAAATCCTCCAATATCACCTAAATGAATGTATTCTAGTTTAACCCCCACTGGCCTGGAGTCCTCAGCATTTTCTGCCACGCTTCTCAAACAGTCACCAAACAAGGTGGAAAATGGAGGAATGCAGAAGTCCCAAAAGAGTATGGTTGAGTTCTTACCAATGCCAACTTAGACGGAAGGACCTGCCCTGCCAGTGCTTCCGCTGCCTGTACGCTGGGACATGCCGTCCCTGAAGCCACAGAGTTTGGACATAGGGTCTCTACTTAATGCACCCTGGGCCTTCCACAGTCAAGAGCTAACCCAGAGACATCTCAGGGCACAAAGCAAGCAGCCAGTTCTTAGGGAAGAAAGATTAAGAAACTCACAGTTTCATAATATCTAGGAGCCAAAGAGGCTGTACATAACATGGAATTTACACTTCCAGGCCTGCACCTCGTTCTCTTAACAAAAAAACAGGCGCTAATCGGTGTGCACAGCTTTTCAGCTCCCCTTGTGCCTAGTTTAAAACTGACAGTGAAAGGGAACTTGAAACTAACCCTTCATCTATACAATCCAAGCTGCTATGACAGATTCCTGTCCTCAATTTTACCGAAGCTACTTTCATTTCATGGATGCATTTTCCTGAGCTATGAGGTCCTGTTTACACATGCATGCACACACACCAAACAAACAAAACAAGCCAAGCTTAGATACCCTCTCTTAAGATCTTAAGGAACCTTTTTCCCAGGTCAAAGTCCATGCAAACTCTTCAGGGTAGGTGAGGGACTGAAACTAAAGACTCCTAACTCTTTATGCTATCTGCTCTCCATCTGCCTTAGGAACATTCTGTAAAACCTCCTTCCTGTGCCTGGCATATGCCAGGGTGCTTTTCTGATTCCAACTGATGGCCTTCCTGGATTTACTATGGCAATGGAGTGGTTTCAGTGGCCCTAAAATTTCAGAACAGGCTTAAACCACTGCCACTACTTTAGGAAGCTCTGAACTACTTTCTTAGAGCTCAGAGTTCCCATCAAAAAACTTCACGTTCAGATTGAGAACTATCCTTCCAACAGCTGTGAATTAGCTCAAACTTGGGTTTTTGCAATTTTGCTTTTACGTGGCTAAAAGCACATCAGAGCAACGTGATTTGTGTATGCACACAAAGTCACTGTACATTTGCCTCTTATGAGTATGTGCTAATTATAGCTATAAACTTCTTATGATATAGTAAACAAACACAAACTTGTTTTCTCTCCTCAACCATTTTAATGCAAGAATTTAGATTTAGTGTGACCCATGAGCTGGCTGGCATGGAAGGTGAGAGAGGCGGCCTTAAGGGTTCTCTCTCACAGACCCTGTACAGTCTCTGGCATGGTACCTAGAGCTTACTAATGCTCAAGAAATCTGTTCATGAGCAAATAATCAACTGACTAAAAAAACAGAGTAAGTGATTTAGTGCTCAAATCTAATGGGTGATGATGGAAGAGCAGGTCCTAATGTGGAAGGGCTCATGACACAATAAGGAGACCTGTATGTGCTATACTATGCATAGCAAGTCAAGAGACACTGCTGTGCATGGGTTTTACTAATCATACCAGGAACAAATTTGGTGAGATCTTTAGGAAAAATTAATTTTAGTTTTAAATGCTAAAAACAAACAAACAAATCTTTGACACAAATCCTTTCTGCTGCATATTCCCTCAGAAGCACAAGAAGGCCTGAAGACTGAACAGCTAGAAAAGACACAAGACTAGGAGCTCAGCTCTAGTTTCGGCCCTGCCATGAAGCAGGTCAAGCTTTCTTTTCTTTCACTTGTAATGAATGAATGACAACGCCTGGGACTGGGAAGCTGCCAAGGCCCTAAGAAGTGCCTTATGACACTGCAGATATAATGTCAGAAGACAGGAGACAAGTTATAACACTTGGCTTTGCACTGGCCACTGTCCTAAAGCTTAGCCCCCTACCAGTGTGACACTGTGCAAGAGCTGATGTGAAATGCGTGTGAAGTACTGTGCACAATGGCTGTATGTATGTAAAGCACTATGCTGGTTACGTGTTATGAGACACGTACATGGTTACAGTGAGACTCAGCAAGCATTCATTTAAACTCCCATGTGCAAGGCACTGTGCTAAGTGAAGAAAATACGCAGTTCTGCAGAAAAACCAACTGGGCACAGAACAAACCAGAGGGCCACTACACCTGAAAGGCTTCTCCTGGGAAACAGTTAAAAGAGAAAAGCTGACAGGGAGGATTCTCTCACATCGTTACCGTTTACAGCAGCTCAATAAGGATCATCATTCAATGTGGTCAGGCAAGTTGTAGAAATTTGGCAACGCTGAAAGGAGGTGGTGAAGGGAAGGAAGAGGAAGAGTTCCCTTCCTGCTGCCTCTCTGGTCACAGCACACACATGTCAGCTTCACCCCTAAGACCCCTTTCCTCTCAAGAATAGGATGGTGTTATTTTAAAGGGTATCAGACCTACTTTTCCTGCTAACTAAACCATACGCCAAAGGGAAACCTTGTCACTGAAAAGAGACTAAAAACTCCTACAGCAGGAGAAAAATTACACTGAATATCCTTTAAAAGGTATTTTAGAATCCTTCAAATAACTTTATAAATATACTGCAGTAGATAATCACAGAGGGCAATTTCAGGCCTCTGTGTCAGTGCATGAACTGTAACATTTCAAGCCATCTTACCATAGCTGTGAGCAAACACAGTTCTCAATTCTCAAGCTGTGTTTTAAAATGCAAGGCAGCCTAGAGCAACTTCTCTCTCACTTAGTGCTCTGCATGTAAGGCTGGGAGGCTTCTGCTTCTTTTGTGGACGCCCCTGCCTGCCAGACATAGCTGACTGGACAGAGGGCAGCTGGGAGGACTCGCTGTCAAGGTGGAACTCCCCAGAAGTCACTGCAGTAGAGCCAGGTCAATCTACTGAAGAGTTCAGATCTTCAGCAACGTCACGGAAAGGCCTGGGAAAACAAAAAAACCAGAATGGTTGGTTGGTTTTGCTATGGAAAGAAGCAGGGATAATAAAACCACAAAAACAAAGTTAGAAGGAAGAAGGGAGAAGCAATCCCAGGAACAGCTGCCATGCAATGCGGAAGACAGAAGAAGTCACTATTTTTATATTTTCACAAGATTATTTTTAATATTTTTTAGATAATTTTATTTTATGTGCATTAATGTGAACTGTCAGAACCCTTGGAATTGGTGTTACAGACAGTTGTAGGTGCTGGGAATTGAACCCAGGTCCTTTGGAAGGACAAACAGTGCTCACTCAGTGATCACTGAGCCATCTCTCCAGGCCCCCACAAGACTGTTTGTTTGTGTTTTGTTTTTTAATATGCACGAGCCCAGTTTGGGGCTGAGTATATTGTCTCTTATCAAAGACTTCCCCAGGCTTACTTAAAGCGCATATGGCTATATGACTAGATTTTGGCTAATGAGATGCTACAGAGAAGTGTTGTACAACTTTGGGGCAGCTTCTTGGCTCTTGGAACTTCTAGCTAGCTAGAAGATAGATAGGATGATGTTAGAGACAGTAAGTCTTGCAGATCAGATGAAATGACGACAGACTCCTGTCAGGAAGTGGAGACCCTGGTGCAGCACTGAACCCACCCCCTGCAAGGAGGCATTCCCAGCAGATGTGGGGAGGCATTTTCATCACCTGACATGAACTGCTGCTCTCCCCCATCAGACAAGTTATGGGAACATTGCCAAGTGCCAGCTGGTATCTGGACTGGATAGAAAGGTCTGTTGTACACCAGCCAGGAGATCTGGAAATCTTTCTGTAAGGAATTGATCAGCCCACAAAAGAGACCCAAAGTCATAGCTATTAAGGGCTGCACAGGGCAATGGATTTGTCAGATTACATCAAAGTCACACACATAACAACCCACCTATGGCTTCAGTGTCACTTTTAACATGAGCCAAAAAACAAAAACTTTCACTATCTGATATCATTGGTGCCAGAAAAAGCCAAAGCCTTTGTTTTTTACAATAAACTTGGTGAAAACTGCCCACAGGGATAAATGCCTGAAGGAAAGAATTGTGGATATCTAACTGTCCTCACATCATCTTTCCCAGTACCCCTGACCCAAGGATACAACTTCTAACTCTCAGGAGAAGAGAAAAAGTTCTCGTCTCTATACACTGGTTTCTTTTGTTTCACCTTAAAGTGAATTTTGTTTTATATTATTAAAAATCATTAGAAGACTCCCCCCACAAGAAGATAACAGCAAAACATTAACAAAATCTGTGTTCTCTCTCCAGTACCCTGAAGACATTGTCCTTTCAATCTGCCCCTGCTGTTAAGAAGCAAAGCCGGCTGCAATGGTGGTAAACAGCATAGTCAGGAAGCTAGAGAGGACTGCAAACTCAGCCTGCCTGGACTCCACAGTGGGACTGCTTCAAAAAAAAAAGGGGGGGGGACAGGAGGGAAAGATGTAGTGCTCGTGTCACCAGCCCCAGTTGGTAAGGCCTGTCAGTCACTTGTGTCCCTCTGCTCTTTTCGAGAAAACTGACTTTTCTTAGCCATAATTAGCAGTAAACTAAAAGCAGGGCACAGTGGCACACCCCTGTAATCCCAGCACTCTGGGAGGCAAAAGCAAGCAAATCTCTGTGAGTTCGAGGCCCTACAAAGTGAGTCGAGGACAGCCAAGGCTACACACAGAGAAACCCTGTCTTGAGGGGAAAAAAGTCTCTAGAAGATTTAAAATTTTTTTATTTGAACTGTTCTAGGCTGTACGTACATTCACATACTCTATACAAAAAACCCATTTTGTAAGGCTTTTATTTTTAATTCTGGGATAGTCTCATTATGCTGCTGCTGATTTTCCTGCCTCTGCTTCCCAAACATTAGGGTTACAGGCATGAGCCTTGGTTTACTTTGCAAGTTTTTAACATTAAACCTGCTACACAGTAGACATTCTACTTCTAGGTATACAAGTAAGTGAAACACAATGATCACCAGGATATGCACACCAGATAACAGAATCTTGTCTTTTAATACCTATGAAATGGCAACTCTTTGACACCTTTTAATACTACACTGAAAAATTGAGACTGGTATATGCATACATTGATATACCAGACAGCAATGAAAACAGATGAGTGAAGAAAACAGAAAACAATGATATGATGAGTGATATAGGTAAAAACACTGACAAAATAAGGTCTGTCTCAAGAGTACACAATAAATTTTAGACCATGTTCAAAACTATTCGGGGGACTGGAAAGATGGCAGACTATCTGATGGGGAGGTTATACTAGAAACCTTGAGGACTAATGGAAATAATTTACATAGCTAATGAGTGCTCAAGACATTTAAGCTGACAAGTCCCAGATGCAACTATCCACTGAAAACAGAGCCAGGGCAGTGCCTGCCTACACAGGGTTACCATCATGCTGCTGAACTCACCGCTGAGTCTGAGCAGGCCAAGGGGTCTGATTTGGTGTGGGCACTGAATTCGTAGGACTCACGAGCATGGCACTGTAGATATTGGAAGCAACCACGAGTATGCAGAGAAGTATGGGCCCAATGATTGCTCCTTCCAGGCCCAGGTAATATGCTCCACCAGCCACTGCTAAGCCAGTCAGGTAGGGATGGCCTCCTCTGGAACAAAAAACACCCAGTTGACACATGACTCCCAGTGAATACCAGCTTCAGAGTAAATCCCAAGAACAACAATGTTGGTCCTCTAGTATTTCAGGCTTTACCCCACTACTAGCTTTCTTTAGATTACGTCAATGCAAAATCAAGAACAGTGTAAAATACAGAGAAACAAGGATTTTCTTGCATGTGCCAAAGAGTGACGTCTTTTTATAGGACTAGCAACTGAAAGAATAAAACCATTGCTGTTATCAGGCTATTTGTACCCATTCCACATGGCTTCCTAAAAGTTACTGCTGGCTGAAGACTGGTTACCTAAGATACCTGCTAGGTTTACTTCCTTAAAGGATAATAGTGAGTGAAGTTTATCAGGCATTTGGTTAATAAAACATTTAGAGT